>NC_091977.1:233992416-234298666 GCF_044704955.1 Pristiophorus japonicus | reverse complement strand
TATAAGGGATGGTTTTTGTTAGTATTTAACCCCTTGCAACCTGTATTACACTACCACCAGAGGGCCTACCTGTTGGAGTCCCAAGGGATGCTGGCATCCCTTGGGAGCTTGGTATATAAGCAGGCCACCCATGAGGTACCTGCACTCTGGAGTCTTATTAAAGGAGCTAAGGTCACTCTTGTTCATTGTACAGAGTACTCAGTTTCATCCTTTATTATGAACATATCAATTGGTGACGAGGTAACGAACAACCGCGCGAAAATGCAAAGAACTGTTGGTAACCTGGAGAAATTCACAGAAAGGGACGATTGGGAGGCCTTCGTGGAGAGACTCGACCAAAACTTTGTGGCCAACGAGCTGGAAGGGGACGAGAACGCTGCCAAACGAAGGGCGATCCTCCTAACTGTGGGACAACAACCTATGGCCTCATGAAGAATCTCCTAGCTCCGGCAAAACCAACAGCTAAATCCTATTAGGAATTGTGTACGCTGGTCCGGGAGCACCTAAATCCTAAGGAAAGCATTTTGATGGCGAGATATCGGTTCTACACGTGTCAACGGTCGGAGGGCCAGGACGTGGTGAGCTATATCACCGAACTAAGGCGCCTCGCAGGACATTGCGAATTTGAGGGATTCCTAGATCAAATGCTTAGAGACTTATTTGTACTGGGCATTGGCCATGAAGTAATCCTTCGCAAACTGTTGACTGTTGAAACTCCGAATCTAAGTAAAGCCATAACGATAGCCCAGGCATTTATGTCCACCAGCGACAACACCAAACAGATTTCTCAGAGTAAAGAAGTTTCGGCCAGTACTGTGCACAAAGTAACATCGTTTTCGAGCAGGAATATACATGGCAGAACATACACGCCGGCTGCTGCTGCCCGACCTCAGATGACCCAGAGTCCACCATCAATCGTTAATGTGAGGCAGTTAACACCTTGTTGGCGCTGTGGAGGTGATCATTGGCCCCATCAATGCCGCTTCAAGCACTATGCATGCAATGGTTGCAGAACAATGGGACACCTCCAGCGAATGTGCAGGCGAGCTGCAAACCCTGCAAACCACCATGTTGCAGAGGAAGATCGATCCACTGTGGATCAAGCTGAATTGGAGACTCATACCGAGGAGGCAGAAGTAAACACATTCACCACGAAATGTCCACCAATAATGTTGAAAGTTGAACTGAACGGAATTCCAGTATCTATGGAACTGGACATGGTGCAAGTCAGTGCATAATGAGTAAAAAGGCCTTTGACAGGCTGTGGGCAACAAGGCACACAGGCCCAAGCTCAGCCCCGTTCACACCAAACTAAGGAGTTACACCAAGGAACTAATCCCTGTAATTGGCAGTGCAGAAGTCAAAGTGTCCAATAATGGAGCAGTACACAAACTCCCATTGTGGATTGTGCCAGGAGATGGCCCCACATTGTTTGGCAGAAGCTGGCTGGGAAAAATCCGCTGGAACTGGGATGACATCCGAGCACTTTCGTCCGTCGACGATGTCTCACGTGCTCAGGTTCTGAGCAGATTTCCATCGTTGTTTGAGCCAGGCATTGGAAGCTTCTCGGGGGCGAAAGTGCAGATCCATTTGGTTCCCGGTACACGACCCATCCACCACAAGGCACGGGCGGAGTTGGAGCTGAAGGTGGATTCACTCTGGAGCATCCACGATGCTGAGAATGACGTGAGTATCACGTGTAGCGAGTTGGTCTTACTGCAGGAGAAGGGTCCACAGCCAGCGAGGGAATGGAAGACCAGCAGGAAGAGTAGTGCAAGGAAGGTAGTGCAGGGGTCCCCTGTGGTCATCCCCCTGCAAAACAGATACACCGCTTTGAGTACTGTTGAGGGGGATGACTCATCAGGGGAGGGCAGCAGCAGCCAAGTTCATGGCACCGTGGCTGGCTCTGTTGCACAGGAGGGCAGGAAAAAGAGTGGAAGAGCGATAGTGATAGGGGATTCAATTGTAAGGGGAATAGATAGGCGTTTCTGCGGCCGCAACCGAGACTCCAGGATGGTATGTTGCCTCCCTGGTGCAAGGGTCAAGGATGTCTCGGAGCGGGTGGAGGACATTCTAAAAAGGGAGGGAGAACAGCCAGTTGTCGTGGTGCACGTTGGTACCAATGACATAGGTAAAAAAAGGGATGAGTTCCTACGAAATGAATTTAAGGAGCTAGGAGCTAAATTAAAAAGTAGGACCTCAAAAGTAGTAATCTCGGGATTGCTACCAGTGCCACGTGCTAGTCAGAGTAGGAATCGCAGGATAGCTCAGATGAATACGTGGCTTGAGCAATGGTGCAGCAGGGAGGGATTCAAATTCCTGGGGCATTGGAACCGGTTCTGGGGGAGGTGGGACCAGTACAATCCGGACGGTCTGCACCTGGGCAGAATCGGAACCAATGTCCTCGGGGGAGTGTTTGCTAGTGCTGTTGGGGAGGAGTTAAACTAATATGGCAGGGGGATGGGAACCAATGCAGGGAGATAGAGGGAAACAAAAAGGAGGCAAAAACAAAAGACAGAAAGGAGATGAGGAAAAGTGGAGGGCAGAGAAACCCAAGGCAAAGAACAAAAAGGGCCATTGTACAGCAAAATTCTAAAAGGACAGAGGGTGTTAAAAAAACAAGCCTAAAGGCTTTGTGTCTTAATGCAAGGAGTATCCGCAATAAGGTGGATGAATTAACTGTGCAAATAGATGTTAACAAATATGATGTGATTGGGATTACGGAGACGTGGCTCCAGGATGAGCAGGGCTGGGAACTCAACATCCAGGGGTATTCAACATTCAGGAAGGATAGAATAAAAGGAAAAGGAGGTGGGGTAGCATTGCTGGTTAAGGAGGAGATTAAGGCAATAGTTAGGAAGGACATTAGCTTGGATGATGTGGAATCTATATGGGTAGAGCTGCAGAACACCAAAGGGCAAAAAACGTTAGTGGGAGTTGTGTACAGACCTCCAAACAGTAGTAGTGATGTTGGGGAGGGCATCAAACAGGAAATTAGGGGTGCGTGCAATAAAGGTGCAGCAGTTATAATGGGTGACTTTAATATGCACATAGATTGGGCTAACCAAACTGGAAGCAATACGGTGGAGGAGGATTTTCTGGAGTGCATAAGGGATGGTTTTTTAGACCAATATGTCGAGGAACCAACTAGGGGGGAGGCCATCTTAGACTGGGTGTTATGTAATGAGAAAGGATTAATTAGCAATCTCGTTGTGCGAGGCCCCTTGGGGAAGAGTGACCATAATATGGTGGAATTCTGCATTAGGATGGAGAATGAAACAGTTAATTCAGAGACCATGGTCCAGAACTTAAAGAAGGCTAACTTTGAAGGTATGAGGCGTGAATTGGCTGAGATGGATTGGCGAATGATACTTAAGGGGTTGACTGTGGATGGGCAATGGCAGACATTTAGAGACCGCATGGATGAACTACAACAATTGTACATTCCTGTCTGGCATAGAAATAAAAAAGGGAAGGTGGCTCAACCGTGGCTATCAAGGGAAATCAGGGATAGTATTAAAGCCAAGGAAGTGGCATACAAATTGGCCAGAAATAGCAGCGAACCTGGGGACTGGGAGAAATTTAGAACTCAGCAGAGGAGGACAAAGGGTTTGATTAGGGCAGGGAAAATGGAGTATGAGAAGAAGCTTGCAGGGAACATTAAGACGGATTGCAAAAGTTTCTATAGATATGTAAAGAGAAAAAGGTTAGTAAAGACAAACGTAGGTCCCCTGCAGTCAGAATCAGGGGAAGTCATAACGGGGAACAAAGAAATGGCGGACCAATTGAACAAGTACTTTGGTTCGGTATTCACGAAGGAGGACACGAACAACCTTCCGGTTATAAAAGGGGTCGGGGGGTCTAGTAAGGAGGAGGAACTGAGGGAAATCCTTATTAGCCGGGAAATTGTGTTGGGGAAATTGATGGGATTGAAGGCCGATAAATCCCCAGGGCCTGATG
Organism: Pristiophorus japonicus; assembly: GCF_044704955.1. Classification (NCBI taxonomy): domain Eukaryota; kingdom Metazoa; phylum Chordata; class Chondrichthyes; family Pristiophoridae; genus Pristiophorus; species Pristiophorus japonicus. The sequence continues at coordinate 234,294,706 of NC_091977.1, read as the reverse complement.
GACTGCATCCCAGAGTACTTAAGGAGGTGGCCTTGGAAATAGTGGATGCGTTGACAGTCATTTTCCAACATTCCATTGACTCTGGATCAGTTCCTATGGAGTGGAGGGTAGCCAATGTAACCCCACTTTTTAAAAAAGGAGGGAGAGAGAAAACAGGGAATTATAGACCGGTCAGCCTGACATCGGTAGTGGGTAAAATGATGGAATCAATTATTAAGGATGTCATAGCAGTGCATTTGGAAAGAGGTGACATGATAGGTCCAAGTCAGCATGGATTTGTGAAAGGGAAATCATGCTTGACAAATCTTCTGGAATTTTTTGAGGATGTTTCCAGTAGAGTGGATAAGGGAGAACCAGTTGATGTGGTATATTTGGACTTTCAGAAGGCGTTCGACAAGGTCCCACACAAGAGATTGATGTGCAAAGTTAGAGCACATGGGATTGGGGGTAGTGTACTGACATGGATTGAGAACTGGTTGTCAGACAGGAAGCAAAGAGTAGGAGTAAATGGGTACTTTTCAGAATGGCAGGCAGTGACTAGTGGGGTACCGCAGGGTTCTGTGCTGGGGCCCCAGCTGTTTACACTGTACATTAATGATTTAGATGAGGGGATTGAGTGTAGTATCTCCAAGTTTGCGGATGACACTAAGTTGGGTGGCAGTGTGAGCTGCGAGGAGGATGCTGTGAGGCTGCAGAGCGACTTGGATAGGTTAGGTGAATGGGCAAATGCATGGCAGATGAAGTATAATGTGGATAAATGTGAGGTTATCCACTTTGGTGGTAAAAACAGAGAGACAGACTATTATCTGAATGGTGACAGATTAGGAAAAGGGGAGGTGCAAAGAGACCTGGGTGTCATGGTACATCAGTCATTGAAGGTTGGCATGCAGGTGCAGCAGGCGGTTAAGAAAGCAAATGGCATGTTGGCCTTCATAGCAAGAGGATTTGAGTACAGGGGCAGGGAGGTGTTGCTACAGTTGTACAGGGCATTGGTGAGGCCACACCTGGAGTATTGTGTACAGTTTTGGTCTCCTAACCTGAGGAAGGACATTCTTGCTATTGAGGGAGTGCAGCGAAGGTTCACCAGACTGATTCCCGGGATGGCGGGACTGACCTATCAAGAAAGACTGGATCAACTGGGCTTGTATTCACTGGAGTTCAGAAGAATGAGAGGGGACCTCATAGAAACATATAAAATTCTGACGGGGTTAGACAGGTTAGATGCAGGAAGAATGTTCCCAATGTTGGGGAAGTCCAGAACCAGGGGTCACAGTCTAAGGATAAGGGGTAAGCCATTTAGGACCGAGATGCGGAGGAACTTCTTCACCCAGAGAGTGGTGAACCTGTGGAATTCTCTACCACAGAAAGTTGTTGAGGCCAATTCACTAAATATATTCAAAAAGGAGTTAGATGAGGTCCTTACTGCTAGGGGGATCAAGGGGTATGGCGAGAAAGCAGGAATGGGGTACTGAAGTTGAATGTTCAGCCATGAACTCATTGAATGGCGGTGCAGGCTAGAAGGGCCGAATGGCCTACTCCTGCACCTATTTTCTATGTTTCTATGTTTCTATATGATGCGTGAGAAAGTGGAAATTGAGCTGGACAGGCTGCAGCGAGAAGGCATCATTATAAAGTAACAATTAACCATTTTTCGCTACAGGAGCAGTACCCCCTACCCAAGGCAGACGACTTATTTGCGACCCTGGCTGGAGGGAAGACGTTCACCAAGCTGGACCTGACTTCGGCCACATGACGCAGGAGCTGGAGGAGTCTTCGAAAGGCCTCACCTGCATCAACACGCACAAAGGTCTGTTCATCTATAGCAGATGCCCGTTCGGGATTCGGTCGGCCGTGGCAATCTTCCAATGGAACATGGAGAGCCTGCTAAAGTCGGTTCCTCGCACCGTGGTTTTCCAAGACAACATACTGGTTACAGGTCGGGACACCATTGAGCACTTGAAGAATCTGGAAGCGGTTCTTAGTCGGTTGGATCGTGTAGGGTTCAGGTTAAAACGCTCGAAGTGTATTTTCCTGATGCAGGAGGTCAAGTTCTTGGGAAGAAGGATCACAGCAGACGGCATCAGACCCACCAACGCCAAGACGGAGGCCATCAGGAACGCGCCGAGACCACAGAACGTGACGGAGCTGCGGTCGTTCCTGGGACTCCTTAACTATTTCGGTAATTTCCTACCTGGGTTAAACACCTTGCTAGAACCCCTACATGCGCTGCTGCGCAAGGGAGGCCACTGGGTATCGGGGAATTCACAAGAGGTTGCCTTTAAGAAAGCCAGAAATCTGTTGTGTTCAAACAAATTGCTTGTCCTGTATACCCCATGTAAACGATTAGTGCTAGCTTGCGATGCATCGTCATACGGGGTCGGGTGTGTGTTACAACAGGCTAATGAATTGGGGATTTTGCAAACGGTCGCTTATGCATCCAGGAGTTTGTCCAAGGCCGAAAGGGCCTCCAGCATGATTGAAAAAGAGGCTCTGGCGTGCGTTTGCGGGGTAAAGAAAATGCACCAGTACTTATTTGGCCTCAAGTTTGAGCTTGAAACTGACCACAAACCGTTCATATCGCTGTTCTCTGAGAGCAAAGGAATTAACATCTGCCCGCATCCAAAGATGGGCGCTCACGCTGTCGGAATACAACTATGTAATCCACCACAGACTGGGCACAGAGAACTGCGCAGATACTCTGTCGGCTGCCATTGCCCACCAGCGGAGCGGAAATAGCACAGCCAGCGGACTTGCTCATGGTAATGGATGCATTGGAAAGGAAGTCCCCCTTTACGTCCCGCCAGATCAGGACCTGGACCAGCCAGGGTCCTTTACTGTTTACATCCTTGGTAAAAAAACTGTATCCTCCATGGGAGCTGGTCCAGCGTCCCAGCGGAGATGCAGGAGGCAATTAAGCCGTTCCACAGGCGCAAAGACGAAATGTCCCTGCAGGCGGACTGTCTTTGTGGGGCAATTGCGTGGTCTTGCCAAGAAAGGCAGAGATACGTTCATTTGTGAACTGCACAGCAGCCACCCAGGCATTGTAATGATGAAATCCATAGCCAGATCCCATGTGTGGTGACTCGGCATCGACTCAGATTTAGAGTCATGCATGCGCCAGTGCAACACTTGCTCTCAGCTGAGCAATGCACCCAGAGAGGCACCGCTAAGTTTGTGGTCGTGGCCCTCCAAACCGTGATCGAGGACCACGTGGACTATGTGGGCCCATTTCTAGGCAAAATGTTCTTGGTTGTCGTGGATGCTTACTCAAAATGGATTGAATGTGTGATAATGTCTGTAAGCGCGTCCACGGCCACTATTGGAAACCTACGAGCCATGTTTGCCACGCACGGCCTGCCTGATGCCCTAGTCAGCGACAATGGGCTGTGTTTCACTAGGACTGAATTCAAAGAATTCATGACCCACAATGGGATCAAGCACGTCACATCTGCCCCATTCAAGCCATCATCCAACGGCCAGGCAAAAGGGGCAGTTCAGACCATCAAGCAAAGCTTGAAATGCGTGTCGGAAGGCTCCTTGCAGACCCAGCTATCCCGAGTACTGCTCAGCTACCACACCAGACCCTACTCACTCACCGGGGTTCCCCCAGCTGAGCTACTCATGAAAAGGGCGCTCAAAACAAGGTTCTCTCTTGTTCACCCTGATCTCCATGATCACATGGAGGGCTGGCGACATCAACAAAGTGTGTACCATGACCGCGCAAATTTGTCACGCGATATTGAGGCCAAGGACCCTGTGTTTGTGCTCAATTATCGACATGGTCCCAAATGGCTCGCTGGCACGGTCATAGCCAAAGAGGGGAGTAGGGTGTTTCAGGTCAAATTGGCCAATGGACTAACGTGCAGAAAACATTTGGACTAAATCAAATTGCGGTTCACCAACAGCTACGAACAATCTGAAGAAGACACCACCAACTTTGACCCTCCAACACACACACAAGTAGCAACTGACATCATGGTTGACCACGAAGCTGAACTCACCATCCCATAAGAACATCACATAAGAACATAAGAATTAGGAACAGGAGTAGGCCATCTAGCCTCTCGAGCCTGCTCCGCCATTCAATAAGATCATGGCTGATCTGGCCGTGGACTCAGCTCCACTTACGCGCCAGCTCCCCGAAACCCTTAATTCCCTTATTGGTTAAAAATCTATCTATCTGTGATTTGAATACATTCAATGAGCTAGCCTCAACTGCTTCCTTGGGCAGAGAATTCCACAGATTCACAACCCTCTGGGAGAAGAAATTCCTTCTCAACTGGTTTTAAATTGGCTCCCCCGTATTTTGAGGCTGTGCCCCCTAGTTCTCGTCTCCCCGACCAGTAGAAACAACCTCTCCGCCTCTATCTTGTCTATCCTTTTCATTATTTTAAATGTTTCTATAAGATCACCCCTCATCCTTCTGAACTCCAACGAGTAAAGACCCAGTCTACTCAATCTATCATCATAAGGTAACCCCCTCATCTCCGGAATCCGGAATTGTCTCTGTACCCCCTCCAAAGCCAGTATATCCTTCCTTAAGTAAGGTGACCAAAACTGCTCGCAGTACTCCAGGTGCGGCCTTACCAATACCCTATACAGTTGCAGCAGGACCTCCCTGCTTTTGTACTCCATCCCTCTCGCAATGAAGGCCAACATTCCATTCGTCTTCCTGATTACCTGCTGCACCTGCAAAATAACTTTTTGGGATTCATGCACAAGGAAGAGGTGGGCACCGGAGGGACTGGAGTGCATCATCACGCCCGGCAACCAAATTTTAATTTGATTTTATGTTTTTAAGTTAATTTGTTTTAATTGCCGGTGCTTTTAGTGTCCCCCTCCCCTTTTATAGGGGGCACTTGGAGAAAAAATTCGATTCTGTGCCCAAAAAAAAACAATTTTTTTTTTAAAAGGGCCTTGTAAATGTTGGTGTTTCCCCCAGATCGGGGGGGAACGGTTTAATGTTTTTTGTTTGCTCCTAAAAGAGTTTCATGCACAAGGACCCTCAGGTCCCTCTGCACCTCAGCATGTTGTAATTTCTCCCCATTCAAATAATATTCCCTTTTACTGTTTTTTTTCCCAAGGTGGATGACCTCACACTTTCCGACATTGTATTCATAGAAACATAGAAACATAGAAAATAGGTGCAGGAGTAGGCCATTCGGCCCTTCTAGCCTGCACCGCCATTCAATGAGTTCATGGCTGAACATGCAACTTCAGTACCCCATTCCTGCTTTCTCGCCATACCCCTTGATCCCTCCAGTAGTAAGGACTTCATCTAACTCCTTTTTGAATATATTTAGTGAATTGGCCTCAACAACATTCTGTGCTAGAGAATTCCACAGGTTCACCACTCTCTGGGTGAAGAAGTTTCTCCTCATCTCAGTCCTAAATGGCTTACCCCTTATCCTTAGACTGTGACCCCTGGTTCTGGACTTCCCCAACATTGGGAACATTCTTCCTGCATCCAACCTGTCTAAACCCGTCAGAATTCTATGAGGTCCCCTCTCATTCTTCTGAACTCCAGTGAATACAAGCCCAGTTGATCCAGTCTTTCTTGATATATCAGTCCCGCCATCCCGGAATCAGTCTGGTGAACCTTCGCTGCACTCCCTCAATAGCAAGAATGTCCTTCCTCAAGTTAGGAGACCAAAACTGTACACAATACTCCAGGTGTGGCCTCACCAAGGCCCTGTACAATGGTAGCAACACCTCCCTGCCCCTGTACTCAAATCCCCTCGCTATGAAGGCCAACATGCCATTTGCTTTCTTAACCGCCTGCTGTACCTGCATGCCAACCTTCAATGACTGATGTACCATGACACCCAGGTCTCGTTGCACCTCCCCTTTTCCTAATCTGTCACCATTCAGATAATAGTCTGTCTCTCTGTTTTTACCACCAAAGTGGATAACCTCACATTTATCCACATTATACTTCATCTGCCATGCATTTGCCCACTCACCTAACCTATCCAAGTCACTGCCAAACCTTAGCCCATTCGCTTAACCTATCTAAATCTCTTTGCAGCCTCTCTGTGTCCTCTACACAACCCGCTTTCCCACTAATCTTTGTGTCATCTGCAAATTTTGTTACACTACACTCTGTCCCCTCTTCCAGGTCATCTATGTATATTGTAAACAGTTGTGGTCCCAGCACCGATCCCTGTGGCACACCACTAACCACCGATTTCCAACCCGAAAAGGACCCATTTATCCCCAGCAGCCCGGCAAGGCCAGCTGCCCAACAGCCCAGTGAAGAACGGACCAACCCACCCACACCCGCATTTGTACCGAGACGATCAACAAGGGAGTGAAAAGCCCCAGATCGTCTCACCTTGTAAATAAGTGTACTATTGACTTTATGGGGGAGTGATGTTATGTATTTAACCCCTTGCAACCTGAATTACACTACCACCAGAGGGCCTACCTGTTGGGGTCCCAAGAGATCCCAGCATCGCTTGGGAGCACGGTATATAAGCAGGCCACCCACGAGGTACCTGCACTCTGGAATCTTATTAAAGGAGTTAAGGTCACTCTTGCTCATTGTACACAGTACTCAGTTTCATCCTTTATTATGAACATATCAGTTTTCTAGACCAATATGTCGAGGAACCAACTAGAGAGCAGGCCATCCTAGACTGGGTCTTGTGTAATGAGAGCGGATTAATTAGCAATCTGGTCGTGCGAGGCCCCTTGGGGAAGAGTGACCATAATATGGTAGAATTCTTCATTAAGATGGAGAATGACACAGTTAATTCAGAGACAAGGGTCCTGAACTTAAAGAAAGGAAACTTCAATGGTATGAGACGTGAATTGGCTAGGATAGACTGGAGAATGATACTTAAAGGGTTGATGGTGGATAGGTAATGGCAGACATTTAAATATCACATCGATGAACTACAACAATTGTACATCCCTGTGTGGTGTAAGAATAAAAAAGGGAAGGTGGCTCAACCGTGGCTAACAAGGGAAATTAGGGAAAGTGCTAAATCCAAGGAAGAGGCATATAAATTGACCAGAAAAAGCAGCAAACCTGAGGACTGGGGGAAATTTAGAATTCAGCAGAGGAGGACTAAAGTTTTAATTAGGAGGGGGGAAATAGAGTACGAGAGTAAGCTTGCAGAGAACATAAAAACTGACTGCAAAAGCTTCTATAGATATGTGGAGAGAAAAAGATTAGTGAAGACTAATATAGGTCCCTTGCTGTCAGAATCAGGTGAATTCATAATGGGGAACAAGGAAATAGCAGACCAATTGAACAAATACTTTGGTTCTGTCTTCACTAAGGAAGACACAAATAATCTCCCAAAAATACTAGGGGACCGAGGGTCTAGCAAGAAGGGGGAACTGAGGGAAATCCTTATTAGTCAGGAAATGGTGTTAGGGAAATTGAAGGGACTGAAGGCTGGTAACTCCCCAGGGCCTGATAGTTTGCATCCCAGAGTACTTAAGGAAGTGGCCCTAGAAATAGTCGATGCATTGGTGGTCATTTTCCAACATTCCATGGACTCTGGTTCAGTTCCTATGGTTTGGAGGGTAGCTAATGTCACCCCACTTTTTAAAAAAGGAGGGAGCAAGAAAACAGGGAATTATAGACTGGTTAGCCTGACATCGGTGGTGGGGAAAAATCTGGAATCAGTTATTAAAGATGTAATAGCAGTGCATTTGGAAAGCAGTGACAGGATCGGTCCAAGTCAGCATGGATTTATGAAAGGGAAATCATGCTTGACAAATCTTCTAGAGTTTTTTGAGGTAACTAGTAGAGTGGATAAGGGCGAACCAGTGGATGTGGTGTATTTGGACTTTCAAAAGGCTTTTGACAAGCTCCCACACAAGAGATTAGTGTACAAAATTAAAGCACATGGTATTGGGGGTAATGTATTGACGTGGATAGAGAACTGGTTGGCAGACAGGAAGCAAAGAGTGGGAATAAACGGGTCCTTTTCAGAATGGCAGTGACTAGTGGGGTGCCGCAGGGTTCAGTGCTGGGACCCCAGCTTTTTGCAATATACGTTAATGATTTAGACAAAGGAATTGAATGTAATAGCTCCAAGTTTGCAGATGACACTAAGCTGGGTGGCAGTGTGAGCTGTGAGGAGGATGCTAGGAGAATGCAGGGGTTCTTGGACAGGTTAGGTGAATGGGCAAATGCATGGCAGATGCAGTATAATGTGGATAAGTGTGAGGTTATCCACTTTGGTGTCAAAAACAGGAAGGCAGATTATTATCTAAATGGTGACAGATTAGTAAAAGGGGAGATGCAATGAGACCTGGATGTCATGGTACATCAGTCATTGAAGGTAGGCATGCAGGTACAGCGGGCAGTAAAGAAAGCAAATGGCATGCTGGCCTTCATAGCGAGGGGATTTGAGTATCCCCTCGCTATGAAGGCCAGCATGCCATTTGCTTTCTTTACTGCCTGCTGTACCTGCATGCCTACCTTCAATGACTGGTGTACCATGATTTGAGTGTAGGAGCAGGGAGGTCTTACTGCAGTTGTACAGGGCCTTGGTGAGACCACACCTTGAGTATTGTGTGCAGTTTGGTCTCCTAGTCTGAGGAAGGACATTCTTGATATTGATGGAGTGCAGCAAAGGTTCACCAGACTGATTCCCGGGATGGCAGGACTGACATATGAAGAGAGACTGGATCAACTGGGCCTTTATACACTGGAGTTTAGAAGGATGAGAGGGAATCTTATAGAAACATATAAGATTCTGATGGGATGGAACAGGTTAGATGCAGGTAGAATGTTCCCGATGTTAGGGAAGTCCAGAACCAGGGAACACAGTCTTAGGATAAGGGGTAGGCCATTTAGGACTGAGATGAGGAGAAACTTCTTCACTCAGAAAGTAGTTAACCTGTGGAATTCCCTGCCACAGAGAGTTGTTGATGCCAGTTCATTGGCTATATTCAAGAGGGAGCTAGATATGGCCCTTACGGCTAAGGGGATCAAGGGGTATGGAGAAAAAGCAGGAAAGGGATACTGAGGGAATGATCAGCCATGATCTTATTGAATAGTGGTAGAAACATAGAAACATAGAAAATAGGTGCAGGAGTAGGCCATTCGGCCCTTCTAGCCTGCACCGCCATTCAATGAGTTCATGGCTGAACATGCAACTTCAGTACCCCATTCCTGCTTTCTCACCATACCCCTTGATTCCCCTAGTAGTAAGGACTTCATCTAACTCCTTTTTGAATATATTTAGTGAATTGGCCTCAACAACTTTCTGTGGTAGAGAATTCCACAGGTTCACCACTCTCTGGGTGAAGAAATTCCTCCTCATCTCGGTCCTAAATGGCTTCCCCCTTATCCTTAGACTGTGTCCCCTGGTTCTGGACTTCCCCAACATTGGGAACATTCTTCCTGCATCTAACCTGTCTAACCCCGTCAGAATTTTAAACGTTTCTATGAGGTCCCCTCTCATTCTTCTGAACTCCAGTGAATACAAGCCCAGTTGATCCAGTCTTTCTTGATAGGTCAGTCCCGCCATCCCGGGAATCAGTCTGGCCTACTCCTGCACCAATTTTCTATGTTTCTATGTTTCTATGTTCACCAGACTGATCGACTAGGCTTATATTCACTGGAATTTAGAAGAATGAGAGGGGATCTCATAGAAACATATACAGTTCTGACGGGATTGGACAGGTTAGATGCAGGAAGAATGTTCTCGATGTTGGGGAAGTCCAGAACCAGGGGTCACAGTCTAAGGATAAGGGGTAAGCCATTTAGGACCGAGATGAGGAGAAACTTCTTCACTCAGAGAATTGTGAACCTGTGGAATTCTCTACCACAGAAAGTTGTTGAGGCCAGTTCGTTAGATATATTCAAAAGGGAGTTAGATGTGGCCCTTATGGTTAAAGGGATCAAGGGGTATGGAGAGAAAGCAGGAATGGGGTACTGAAGTTGCATGGTCAGCCTTGATCATATTAAATGGTGATGCAGGCTCAAAGGGCTGAATGGCCTACTCCTGCACCTATTTTCTATGTTTCTATGTTTACATCTATGGTTCTCACCTATTCTTTGACTTCTCTTTTGCTTTTGTGATACTGAAATAGTGTTTTACTAATATGTTTAGCCTCTGCTGCCATACTTTTTTTCCCATCCCTCTCTTTGCCCCTCTGATAATCCTTTTGACTTAGTTCTGCATTTTTTTTGCATTCATCCCAGTGAACCTTTCCCCTGCAGGATTTGTAGAGATCAGTTTTTCTCTTTATCTTGCTTTTAATTTGTTTGTTAGCCCATTTCGAGTCAGTCTGAGCTTAGAATGCATTCATCCCGCAGGCTCAGCATTATACCTTTAAAAGTGTTCCACTTGTTTCTACTGAAGCTGTCAAACAAAGATGGGCGGCGGCTTGAGTGGAGCATAATAATGCTGGCATAGCCTGATTGGGCCGAATGGCCTGTTTCTGTGCCATATATCCTATGTAATCCTATTTAATCCTCCTCCAAAACATTTGCTGTAAGCTGTTCCCTCATTCCTTTAAGTTTAATCCTTTAAAATAAAATGCCTGGTTGCTGGTCTTAGGTAATTCTCACTCCCATATCCTGTTAAACTTGATCATTTAGTGGTTGATGTTTCCCGGGAGTGCTGCGACTTCTACACCGAGTGACTTCTCATCCTCGGTGATTTCAACCTCCATCTCAAGTCATCATGCTCTCTCTCCTCCGAGTTCACTAGCTTCCTGTCCCCCCTTAATCTCTCCCTCCATGTAAACTCTCCAACCCATATTCACAGCCAGCCCCTCGACCTTGTCGTCTCTTGTGGCCTCGCTACTCCTATCATGTCAATCGCAGATAAGGCCATCTCTGACCACTTCCTCGTATCGCTCTCCACCCACATACCCCTTCCACCCCTCCCCTCCCCCAACCTCCCCCCTCCCACCCCGCAAGAAAACCCCAACGCTACCTCCTTCTGTGTCCGCCCCTGGAAAAAACTCTCTTCCGACTCTTTTATAACTACGCATCAACTCCCAACTGTCCAGCCTGTTGCTCTCCATTCACCATGACATCTCTGCAGTTATCGATCTGCTCAATCACACCCTCACCACCACCTTTGATGCCCTAGTCTCTGTTAAAACAATTATTCTCACACCCTAGCTGTTCCCCCTGGTACAGCCCTGATCTTTGCTCCCTTAAGTCCAAGGGACATAGAATTGAACGGATATGGCGGACAAGTGGTGTAGCCATTCACCGCCAGATCTGGCTGGACTGCATAAAGCATTATCGGGTCCTGCTCTCGCCTGTCCAAATCGCTCACTGTGGCAGAATTGTTATGTGTGTAAACCTGTAAATACCATGTCTAACCACCAGAGGGCTTATCCCCTGGAGTCCCAAGGGATCCCACAATCACTTGGCCTCACTGGGGCTGCGTGAATAAGGCTCCTCCCACGTCCAGCTTCTGCTTCCTCCCGACCCCCGCTCCCCGCCCCCCCCCCCCTCCCCCCCCGGCGACCCGACCTCTGCGACTCTCTCCCCCCCCTCCGGACCTCCGCGACTCTCTCTCCCCCCTCGCCCCCGGACCTCCGCGACTCTCTCTCTCCACCCCCCCCCCCCCAAGACCTCCGCGACTCTCTCTCCCCACCCCCCCCACCGGACCTCCGCGACTCTCTCCCCCCCCGCCTCGGACCTCAGCGACTCTCTCTCCCCCCCCAGCCCCCACCGGACCTCCGCGACCGCCCCCCCACTCCCCGACGCCACCTACCTGTAAATCTAGCCCGAGGTCTTGGGCCCGGCCGTTCAGCCTCCTTCTCTCCCTCCCCCCCCGACTCTCCTTCCCTCCTCTCTCTCCTCTCTCCTTCCCTCCCTCCCTCCTCTCTCCCTCCCTCACTCCCTCCCTCTACATCCTCTCTCCCTCCCTCCCTCCCTACATCCTCTCTCCTTCCCTCCCTCCCTACATCCTCTCTCCTTCTCCCCCTTCCCCCCCTCCCCCTTCCCCCCTCCCTCTCTCCTCCCCCCTTCTCCCCCTCCCCCCTTCTCCCCTTCTCCCCCCTCTCCCTTCTCCCCCCCCACCTCCCTTCTCCCCCTCCCCCTCCCACCCCCCTTCTCCCCCTCCCCCCCTTCTCCCCCTCCCCTCGCTGTCAGAAACACAGACACTGACAGATAGAGAGTGAGAGACACACACACAGACAGACAGATAGAGACACTGACAGAGACACACTGGGGGGACCGTCCCAGCACGCTGTTGGAGGGCTCCCGGTGCTGCAGTCGGTAAGTAGAAAATGTTTTATTTATTGATCTTTTTTAAAAAATTTATATTTTATAAATTTTTTTTGATTGATTTATTGGTTGATTTATTGATGTTTTTATCATTTATTATTGATGATGGCTCTTTATTTGTAAAACTGAAGTGTTTAATGTTTGTAAACTTCCCTTTAAACCCCCCCCCTCCCCCCATTCCCTACGCCTAATTTGTAACCTACGCCTGAAACCTGTAGACAAGGTTTTTTCGAGTGTACAAAAATCTTCACTTACTCCATTCTAAGTTAGTTTGGAGTAAGTTTTCACTGCCGAAACTTTGAAAACAGGCGTAAGTGGCCGGACACGCCTCCTTTTGAAAAAAAAAATTCTGTTCCAAAGTGAAGCTGTTCTAACTGACTAGAACTGGAGCAAACTAAATGCTGAAAATTCAAATTTCTATGATACTCCATTCTACACCAGTTGCTCCAAAAAATCAGGAGCAACTGAGGCCGAAACTTGGGCCCTACACTTCTCCAACGCCTCTCCACCGTCGTCCAGCTGGGTGGGACTGCATTTGCCTGGCTCTATTCTTGTCTATCTAATCATAGCCAGAGAATCACCTGCAACGGCTTCTCTTCCCGCCCCCGCATCGTTACCTCTGGTGATCCCAAAGGATCTATCCTTAGCCCTCTCCTATTTCTCAACTACATGTTACCCCTTGGCAACATATCCGGAAACACAGCTTCAGTTTCCATATGTACGCCAATGCTACCCAGCTCTACCTCACTACCACTTCTCTCCACCTCTTCATGGTCTCTACATTGTCAGACTGCTTGTCTGATGAGCAGAAATTTTTCTACAATTGAATATTGGGAAGACCGAAGCCATTGTTTTCGGTCCCCGCCCCATCTCTGTTCCCTAGCCACTGACTCCATTCCTCTCCCCAACTTCTGTCTAAGGCTGAACCAGACTGTTTGCAACCTTGGTGTCATATTTGACTCTGAAATGAGCTTTTGACCACATATCCACAACATAACTAAGAGCGCCTATTTCCACCACCATATCATCACCCGTCTCTGCCCTTGCCTCAGCTCATCCGCTGCTGAAGCCCTCATCCATGCCTTTGTTACCTCTAGACTTGACTATTGCAATGCACTCCTGGCTGACCTCCCACATTCTACCCTACGTAAACTAGAGGTGATCCAAAACTCGGCTGCCCATGTCCTAACTGAACGTCCCATTCACCTATCACCCCTGTGCTCGCTGACCTACATTGGCTTCCAATTAAGCAACGCCTCGCTTTCAAAATTCTCATCCTTATTTTGAAATCCCTCCATGGCCTCACCCCTTCCTATCTCTCTAATCTCCTCCAGCCCTACAACTCCCCCCCGCCACCCCCCCCTCCCACCCCAAGATATCTGCGCTCCTCTAATTCTGCCCTCTTGAGCATCCCTGATTATAATCGCTCAACCATTGGTGGCCGTGCCTTCTGTTGCCCTGGAACTCCCTGCCTAAACCACTCCATCTCTCTACCTCTCTTTCCTCCTTCGAGACGCTCCTCAAAACATATCTCTTTGACTAAGCTTTTGGTCACCTGCACTAATTTCTACTTATGCAGCACGGTGTCAAATTGTTATCACATAATACTCCTGTGAATCACCTTGGGACGTTTCACTATGTTAAAGGCGCTATATAAATACAAGTTGTTGTTAAAGGTGCTTTATAAACGTAAGTTATTGTTGAGTGAGAAGAGGTTTGGGCTTGATTGCTATGCAAATTTCGCCCCACCACTGGCGGCCATGCCTTCTGCTGTCTGGGCCCTCAGTTCTGGAATTCCCTCCCTAAACCTCTCTCTCCTTCTTTAAAATCTACCTCTTTGACAAAGCTTTTGGTCATCTGTCCTAATAGCTCCTTATGTGATTCGGTGTCAAACTTTGTCTGATTACGCGCAATGGGACATTTAACTACGTTAAGGGCGCTAGATAAAAATGTTGTTCTTGTTGATGCCTTCCATAGTTTATTGCCCACCAACATTGACTCACATACGAGGAATTGTACCATAGAACTGCTGGCTTCAGGACAGAAGGGGAGCTAATCTAGATCCACGAGAAAAAAGCAACCTAGTAAGGCAATTTCTTAAGAAATATGTTGCATAATGCAAAATATGAAGTTTCTAGCCCTGGTACTGGAGATCCCCCGGCTGAAATGGGTGGTGTTTGAACTGCCACTAATCTCCCATGGAAAAACTACCTCATCTTCTGCTGGCTTGGGCACTTGGAGTTCTGAACGGTGAGGATGTGCAGCATCCGGGAGCCCAGACTTTCGACAGTTTGCTCAATGACTACATCAATAACAGAAGTTAACATTTTGGAAAGAAAATCTATTCACACACACTGAATTAAGAATGACTCAATTTTTTGCTGCTGTTCTCAGTAGGGAATAAATTAGTCATTGTAATGAGGCTGAAAACCTTCATGTTATATAGTCAGAAAAGTTATGATATGTTTTGGGTAAAAGCGTGCGTGGTTATTGATTCTAACCTTACAATCGGGTCGGAGTGGAGGAGCAGAGAGAGATCATGGAGCAACGCGATCGGGGCCCAGGAGAGGCGAGAGATTGTAGAGCGACGTGATCGGGGACCAGGAAAGGCATGAGTTTGGGGCCCAGAAGAGGCGAGGGCCCAGGGGCAGCACGGGCCAGCCCACACTGCGATATGTGTGCGCAGTCAGTCCATGCAGCAGAGCTGGTCTCCAGTTGTCTCGGTTAATCCTTGCCACTGGACCAAGACCTAGCTCTATCAAGCACGTGTGGTGGCTGGTGTGCAATAGCCACCACACATTAAAAAATCCACTCGCAGGCATCTTCCACCCTTCATCATGTAGTTTGGAACCAAATTCTAATTTGATTACAAGTTTTCATTGAAGTTTTAAATTGTTAATTTGTGGGTTCTCATGCCCTTGTCAAAAGGAGGCATTTGATTTAAGTATCAACAAATAGTTGTAGTTCGGCACCTGGAATATTAGGTCCTTCATTGAAACACCTGTGATCTCATCCCTTTTTGGCATGGAAGCAAGTCATCCTCGATACAAGGGACCGCCTATGATGATGACAATAATTAATTATTCAATAATTAACTTTATGTTGTTTTCAAAAATATTTCATGATAAAAATCTAATAATTATAATTTTTTCCTCTTCACACATCCCCTGAAGACATTGAGTCCTTATTGAAGGAATACGCCTGGTCACAACATCCCAAAGCATTTTACAGCCAATGAAGTACTTTTGAAGTGTAGCCACTGCTGTCATGTTAGAAACGCAGCAGCCAATTTGTGCACAGCAAGCTCCCACAAACAACAATGTGATAATGACCAGATGATCAGTTTTTAAATAAAGTTGTTTGAGGAATAAATATTAGCCAGGACACCGTGGGTTAACTCCACTGCTTTTCTTCAAAATAATGCCACAGGATCTTTCATATCCACCTGAGAGGTGGCAGACATTTAACATCTCATCCGAAAGACGGCACCTTCAACAGTGCAGCACTCCCTCAGTACTGCACTGGGAGTGTCAGCCTAGATTGTGCTCAAGTTTCTACAGTGGGGCACGAATCCGTAACCTTTTGACTCACAGTGAGGACTTGAGTGATTAGATACACGGGTCACATGGGCCCACACTTGTTTTCTCTCTGCGTGGCTCTTGGATATTTTTCTCATTGTGTGTTTGTTTGAATTTCTTTCACTCTTTGTTTGCTCATTCGAAATGGCTCTCCCAGGTGCTCCTTTCTCTATGTAAAGAAAGAGCATGCATCTATATATTCCATTTTATATCTGTTGTGTATGCAATAACTCAATTGACTGAATACTGTAAACGCCAAACAGGTACAAACCTGGCTCTACTTTATTAGGGTCCAAGGTGATTACATTACAAGATGGCTGGCCTTTTATACTTGGGCCGCATACACGTGCGCACAGCCCAATGACCTCCGACAGTGGCACCACCTGGTGGCTAGCAAACCCAAGTATACATATATGAGAATATCCCCCTTTAAGATATTAGTAATGGTCTATTTACAAATTGAGACGGTCCGGGGCTTTCCACTCCCAAGTTCAACTCCAGCCTTGGGCGAGCGTTCTGAGTCTGTTATGACTGGGGCCTGGGTAGCCGATTTGATGGGAGTGGCAATGACCATGTCAGGGATTGAAAGTCCAGATTCACTAACCATGACGGCGGAGTTCTCTGATGACTGAGGGTAAGTTGGTTGGCCACTGATTGTGATTCCTCAGACTCTTCCGGTTCATCTGTGTGCTGCAACTTTATCTGATCGACATGTTTTCTGCATGTCTGCCCATTCTTGAGCTTGACAATAAACACTCTGTAACCCTCCTTCACCGTAATAGTACCGACGATCCATTTGGGACCTTGACCATAATTCAGTACATACACAGGATCATTGATAGAAATGTAGCTTGACACAGTAGCGCGATCATGATTCCCTTGCTGACTTTGACATCTGTATTCGACACAATTATTCAAGTCAGGGTGGACAAGAGAGAGTCTGGTCATGAGACCTCTCTTCATCAATAGCTCAGCAGGGGAGACCCCGGTAAGCGTATGGGGTCTTGTCCTGTAACTAAGCAATATGTGTGACAAGCGAGTTTACAGTGAACCTTGAGTTGCACGTTTCATACTTTGCTTGATGGTTTGGACCACACGCTCTGTTTGTCCATTGGATGCAGGATTGAATGGTGCTGACCTCACTTAGATACATAGAAACATAGAAAATAGGTGCAGGAGTAGGCCATTCGGCCATTCGAGCCTGCACCACCTTTCAATATGATCATGGCTGATCATGCAAATTCAGTACCCCATTCCTGCTTTCTCTCCATACCCCTTGATGCCTTTAGCCGTAAGGGTCACATCTAACTCCCTTTTAAATATATCTAACGAACTGGCATCAACAACTTTCTGTGGTAGAGAATTCCACAGGTTCACAATTCTCTGAGTGAAGAAGTTTCTCCTCATCTCGGTCCTAAATGGCTTACCCCTTATCCTTAGACTGTGACCCCTGGTTCTGGACTTGCCCAACATCGAGAACATTCTTCCTGCATCTAACCTGTCTAATCCCGTCAGAATGTTATGTTTCTATGAGATCCCCTCTCATTCTTCTAAATTCCAGTGAATATAAGCCCAGACGATCCAGTCTTTCTTCATATGTCAGTCCTACCATCCCGGGAATCAGTCTGGTGAACCTTCGCTGCACTCCCTCAATAGCAAGAATGTCCTTCCTCAGATTAGGAGACCAAAACTGTACACAATATTCAAGGTGTGGCCTCATCAAGGCCCTGTACAACTGCAATAAGACCTCCTTGCTCCTATACTCAAATCCTCTCGCCATGAAGGCCAACATGCCATTTGCCTTCTTCACCGCCTGCTATACTGCATGCCAACTTTTAATGACTGATGTACCATGACACCCAGGACTCGTTGCACCACCCCTTTTCCTAATCTGTCACCATTCAGATAATAATCTGCCTTCTTATTTTTGCCACCAAAGTGGATAACCTCACATTTATCTACATTATACTGCATCTGCCATGCATTTGCCCACTCACCTAACCTGTCCAAGTCATCCTGCAGCCTGTTAGCATCCTCCTCACAGCTCACACTGCCACCCAGCTTCGTGTCATCTGCAAACTTGGAGATATTACATTCAATTCCTTTGTCTAAATCATTAACATATATTGTAAATAGCTGGGGTACCAATACTGAACCTTGCGGTACCCCACTAGTCACTGCATGCCATTATAAAAAGGACCCGTTTATTCCTACTTTTTGCTTCCTGTCTGCCAACCAGTTCTCTATCCACGTCAATACATTACCCCAATACCATGTGCTTTAATTTTGCACACTAATCTCTTGTGTGGGACCTTGTCAAAAGCCTTTTGAAAGTCCAAATACACCACATCCACTTGTTCTCCCTTGTCCACTCTACTAGTTAATCCTCAAAATATTTTAGAAGATTTGTCAAGCATGATTTCCCTTTCATAAATCCATGCTGACTTGAACTGATCCTGTCAATGTTTTCCAAATGTGCTGCTATTACATCTTTAATAATTGATTCCAACATTTTCCCCACTATCGATGTCAGGCTAACCGGTCTATAATGCCCTGTTTACTCTCGCCCTCCTTTTTTAAAAAGTGGGGTTACATTAGATACCCTCCAATCCATAGGAACTTATCCAGAGTCTATAGAATGTTGGAAAATGACCACCAATGCATCCACTATTTCTAGGGCCACTTCCTTAAGTACCCTTTGATGCAGATTATCAGGCCCTGGGGATTTATCGGCCTTCAATCCCATCAATTTCCCTAACACAGTTTCCTGACTAATAAGGATGTCCTTCAGTTCCTCCTTCATGCTAGACCCTCGGTCCCCTATTATTTTCGGGAGGTTATTCATGTCTTCCTTAGTGAAGACAGAACCAAAGTATTTGTTCAATTGGTCTGCCACTTCCTTGTTCCCCATTATAAATTCACCTGATTCTGACTGCAAGGGGCCTACGTTCGTCTTCACTAATCTTTTTCTCTTCACATATCTATAGAAACGTTTGCAGTCAGTTTTTATGTTCTCATACTCTATTTTCCCCTCCTAATTAAACCCTTAGTTATCCTCTGCTGAATTCTAAATTTCTCCCAGTCCTCAGGTTTGCTGCTTTTTCTGGCCAATTTATATGCCTCTTCCTTGGATTTAACACTATCCCTAATTTCCCTTGTTAGCCACGGTTGAGCCACCTTCCCCTTTTTATTTTTACGCCAGACAGATAATTGTCGTAGTTCATCCATGTGATCTTTAAATGTCTGCCATTGCCTATCCACCGTCAGCCCTTTAAGTATCATTCGCCAGTCTATCCTAGCCAATTCACATCTCATACCATTGAAGTTACCTTTCTTTAAGTTCAGGACCCTTGTCTCTGAATTAACTGTGTCATTCTCCATCTTAATGAAGAATTCTACCATATTATGGTCACTCTTCCCCAAGGGGCCTCGCACGACCAGATTGTTAATTAATCCTCTCTCGTTACACAAGACCCAGTGTAGGATAGCCTGCTCTCTAGTTGGTTCCTCGACATATTGGGTCTAGAAAACCATCCCTTATACACTCCAGGAATTCCTCCTCCACAGCACTGCTACCAGTTTGGTTAGCCCAATCTATATTTCGATTAAAGTCACCCATGATAACTGCTCTACCCTTATTGCATGCATCCCTAATTTCCTGTTTGATGCCATCCCCAACCTCCCTACTACTGTTTGGTGGTTTGTACACAACTCCCACTAACGTTTTCTGCCCTTTGGTGTTTCGCAGCTCTATCCATATAGATTCTGTTATGTATGTAACCCTTGGCAACCTGTATCATACCACCACCAGAGGGCCTACCTATTGGAGTCCCAAGAGAACCCAGCATCCCTTGGGAGCACTGTATATAAGCAGGCCTTCCATGCTGTACCAAACCTCTGGAGTTTAATTAAAGGAGCTAAGGCCACACTTACTCATTGCATACAGTACTCAGTTGTATCACTTTATTATGAGCGTAACAGATTCCACATCATCCAAGCTAATGTCCTTCCTCACTATTGCATTAATCTCTTTAACCAGTAATGCTACCCCACCTCCTTTTCCTTCCTGTCTATCCTTCCTGAATATTGAATACCCCTGGTTGTTGAGTTCTCAGCCTTGGTTACCCTGGAGCCATGTCTCCATAATCCCAATTACATCATATCCGTTAACAGCTATCTGCGCAGTTAATTCACCCACCTTATTATGAATGCTCCTCGCATTGAGACTCAGAGCCTTCAGGCTTGTTTTTTTAACACTCTTTGTCCTTTTAGAATTATGTTGCAATGTGGCCCTTTTTGATTTTTGCCCTTGATTTTTCTGCCCTCCACTCTTGTTTTTCTCCTTTCAACCTTTTGCTTCTATACCCTTTTTACTTGCCTCTGCCTCCCTGCGTTGATTCCCATCCTCCTGCCATATTAGTTTAAACCCTCCCCAACAGCAGTAGCAAACATAGAAACATAGAAACATAGAAAATAGGTGCAGGAGTAGGCCATTCAGCCCTTCGAGCCTGCACCACCATTCAATGAGTTCATGGCTGATCATGCAACTTCAGTACCCCATTCCTGCTTTCTCGCCATACCCCTTGATCCCCCTAGTAGTAAGGACTATATCTAACTCCTTTTTGAATATATTTAGTGAATTGGCCTCAACAATTTCCTGTGGTAGAGAATTCCACAGGTTCACCACTCTCTGGGTGAAGAAGTTTCTCCTCATCTCGGTCCTAAATGGCTTATCCCTTATCCTTAGACTGTGACCCCTGGTTCTGGACTTCCCCAACATTGGGAACATTCTTCCTGTCTAAACCCATCAGAATTTTAAACGTTTCTATGAGATCCCCTCTCATTCTTCTGAACTCCAGTGAATACAAGCCCAGTTGATCCAGTCTTTCTTGATATGTCAGTCCCGCCATCCCGGGAATCAGTCTGGTGAACCTTCGCTGCACTCCCTCAATAGCAAGAATGTCCTTACTCAAGTTAGGAGACCAAATCTGTACACAATACTCCAGGTGTGGCCTCACCAAGGCCCTGTACAACTGTAGTAACACCTCCCTGCCCCTGTACTCAAATCCCCTCGCTATGAAGGCCAACATGTCATTTGCTTTCTTAACCGCCTGCTGTACCTGCATGTCAACCTTCAATGACTGAGGTACCATGACACCCAGGTCTCGTTGCACCTCCCCTTTTCCTAATCTGTCACCATTCAAATAATAGTCTGTCTCTCTGTTTTTACCACCAAAGTGGATAACCTCACATTTATCCACATTGTACTTCATCTGCCATGCATTTGCCCACTCACCTAACCTATCCAAGTCACTCTGCAGCCTCATAGCATCCTCCTCACAGCTCACACTGCCACCCAACTTAGTGTCATCCGCAAATTTGGAGATACTACATTTAATCCCCTCATCTAAATCATTAACTCTGCCTAGGACATTGGTTCCGGTCCTGCCTAAATGCAGACCGTCCGGTTTCTACTGGTCCCACCTCCCCCAGAACCGGTTCCAATGTCCCAGGAATTTGAAATCCTCCCCCTTGCACCATTCCTCAATCCACTATTTAATACCACTGAGTTTCACGAACTCCATACTGGTGAAGCAAGATCTGTTGTCGCTTACAACGATGTCAGGTAGACCATGCGTAGCAAACATGACACAAAGGCTCTCAATGGTAGTTGTGGATGTGCTGGATGACATGATTGTACACTCTATCCACTTGGAATAAGCATTCAACACAACTAAGAACATCTTTCCCAGGAAGGGACCTGCAAAATCGAGGTGGATCCTGGACCATGGTTTAGATGGCCACGACCACAGACTCAGCAAAGATTCCGCTGGTGCTTTATTAAGCTGCATGCAAGTGTTGCACTGATGCACACATGATTCCAGATCAGAGTCAATTCCAGGCCACCATTCATGAGACCTGGCAATGGCTTTCATCATTACAATACCGGGATGCGTGCTATGTAGATCATGCACAAATTTCTCTCTGCCTTTCTTGGGCATAACAACACGATTACCTCACAGTATACAATCTGATTGAATGGATAGTTCGTCTTTGCGAGGATGTAAGGTTTGGTCTCCTCACACAGTTGCTTGGGTATGGCAGAACAATCATCACTAAGGATACAGCGTTTCACAACCGAAAATATCGGGTCCTGACTGATCCAGGTCTTAACTTGTTGGGCCGTGACAGGGGTTCCTTCACTTTCAAAAGCATCCATGGCTAACGGTAGGTCTGCCAGTTGTGGCATTTCCACCTCCAGTGTGGGCAACAGCAGACAGCTCAGTGCATCAGCACAATTCTCAGTGCCAGGTCTATGGCGAATGACATAATCATAGGCAGATAATGTCAGCGCCCACCTCTGGATGCGGGACGATGCATTGGTATTGATACCTTTGTTTTTTGGAAACAATGAAATGAGTAACTTGTGATCTTCTTCCAGTTCAAATCGAAGACCAAACAGGTACTGATGCATCTTTTTAACCCCATACACACAGGCTAGTGCTTCTTTTTCTGCCATGCTGTAGGCTCTTTCCACCTTTGACAAACTTTTTGAAGCATATGCAACAGGTTGTAATTTCCCTTCTCATTAGCTTGTTGGAGCACGCAACTAACTCCATATGACGAAGCATCACAGGCTTACATGGATTATAATGTACTAGCAGCTTGTTAGAGCAAAGCAGATTAGTAGCTTTCTCAAAAGCGCTATCTTGAGACGCACCCCAAACCCAGTTGTCGTCTTTTCTTAGCAGCATGTGCAGTGGCTCTAATGAAGTGCTCAATCTAGGTAGGAAATTACCGAAGTAGTTGAGTAGACCAAGGAACGAATGCAGCTCCGTCACATTCTGAGGCTTGGATGCATTTTTGATGGCCTTGGTTTTTGAGTTCATAGGCCTGATACCGTCAGCAGCAAATTTCCTCCCCAGGAATTCAACTTCCGGTGCCATAAAAACGCACTTCGAGCGTTTCAGTCTGAGTCCCACTTTGTCCAGACAATGTAGAACCTCTTCCAGGTTGTTCAGATGTTTGGCGGAGTCACGACCTGTGACCAGTATGTCATCTTGGAACACGACGGTTCTGGGGACGTATTTCAGTAGACTGCACGTTCCTCTGAAATGTGGCTGCAGCCGAGTAAATTCCAAAAGGGCACCTGTTGTAGATAAACAGTCCTTTATGAGTGTTGATGTACGTAAGTTTCTTCGACATGTCGACCAGCTCCTGTGTCATGTAGGCCGACATCAGATCCAGTTTTGTGAACGACTTCCCCCTGGCTAGTGTTGCAAACAGGTCATCAGCCTTCGGTAACGGGTATTGATCTTGTTTCAAAATTCGGTTGATCGTAACCTTGTAGTCGCCACAAATCCTGACAGTGCCTTCACTTTTCAACACAGGAACAATGGGGCTGGCCCATTCGTTAAATTCGATCGGTAATATGATCCCTTCACGCTGGAGTCTGTCCAGTTTGATTTCAACCTTCTCCCTCATCATGTACGGAACTGCCCGAGCTTTATGATGGACGGGTCTTGCATCTGAGTCCACGTGGATCTGCACCTTGGCTCCTGTGAAGTTGCCGATGCCTGGTTCAAACATTGAGGGGAACTTGCTCAGCACTTGAACACATGGAGTATCCTCCTCCGACGATAACGCTTTGATCTTGTTCCAGTTCCATTTGATTTTTTTTAACCAGTTCCTGCCGAACAACATTGGACCATTGCCTGGAACAATCCATAAGAGTAAATCGTGAACTGCACCATCATACGACACCTTGATTATTGCACTGCCAATCACCATTATGAGTTCTTTAGTGTGCGTATGCAACTTGGCATTGACTGGACTCAGCTTAGGCCTCACAGCCTTAGTATCCCACAGCCTGTCGAATGTCCTCTGGCTCATTATTGATTGACTCGCACCCGTGTCCAATTCCATTGATACCAGCACACCTTTAAATTTTACATTAATCATCATCGGTTGGCTATTGTTATGTACGAATACAGTCCATACACTTCCTCCTCTGGTATCTCAGATTACATATCCGGATCTTCGCTAGACTGGTCATCATCCTCTACGTGGTGTGTTGCAGCACGCTTGCTCAGTTACGGACACATGCGCTGGAGATGCCCCACTCCCGAACAGCCTTTACAAATATACTATTTAAACCGACATTGATGATGCCAATGATTTCCCCCACAATGCCAACATGGTGTTATCGGATTCATTCCCATTGGCGGACTTTGAGCAGCCACAGGTTTCGTGTACGCAGTCAGGTAGGCCCTGCCATATGCAGCTCTGCCAAACGACGATACTATCTTGTTTACAGTACTTGCCGAGTTCCGATTTTTCAATGATAGCTGCTTTAAACTTTTGTCCATCGTCATGCATGATTGGGCAATCATGATGGCCTTGCTCAAATCCGTCGCCAGTAACTTACGCAGGATCACCTCGTGATTGATGCCGATTACAAAGAAATCCCGCAGCATGTCTGCCAATGCAATTTCGAACTTACACGGTCCAGCTAGACGTCTTAGGTCGGCAGTGATTTCCGATACATCCTGGCCCTCAGAACGAACGTGCGTATAGAATCGATATCTTGAGATGATGGTGCCTTCATCTGGTTTGAGATGGTCACGTACCAGAGCACACAATGTTTCATAGTCCTTGTCCGTTGGACTTAAGGGCGAGAGGAGATTCTTTATGAGTCCATAGTTTTCAGACCGCAAACCGTGAGGAGGACCGCCCAGCGCTGAACTGTGTCTGCCTCTTCCTCCATTTTGTTGGCCATGAAGTACTGGTTCAAGCGGGCTACAAACTCTGTCCAATCTTCTCACTCCACGAATCGCTCCAGAATTCCAATTGTGCTCATTTTTGCATGCGAAGGTTCTTGTTACCTCATCGGCAAATGTTGTGTATGCAATAACTCAACAGACTGAATACTGTAAACTCCAAACAGATACAAACCTGGCTCTACTTTATTTGGGCCCAAAGTGATTATGTTACAAGATGACTGGCCTTTTATACCTGGGCAGCACACACATGCGCACAGCCCAATAACCTCCGACAGTGGCGCCACCTGGTGGCTAGCAAACCCAAGCATACATACATGACAATATCCTCGGAATGTTCCAAAGAGCTTGGCAGCCAAAGAATTATTCTGAAGTGCTGAAACTGTTATTTTGTACGCGAATGTGGCAGCCAATTTGCAACACCAAGTGAATGATTGACCAGATAATCTGTTTTTAGTGGCATTTGTTGAGGGCTCAATGTGGGCCAGAACATTGGGTGAACTCCCAGCTGTGCTCTGAGTCATGGTGTGGGATCGTTTCCATCCATCCTTGGTTTAACGTCTCGGCTGAAAGACAGCACATCTGAAAATGCAGCATTCTCTAGACACTGTGCTGCAATGTTAGGCTTGATTGAATTTATTCCATTTTGTCTCTTCATTATTCTGAATCCCAAAATCATAAAGAGAAAGATCTTGCAATTATATAGTACTTTTCATGACCGCAGAATGTTCCAAAGCACTTTATAGCCAATGAAGTACTTTTGAAGTGTAGTCACTGTTGGAAACGCAGCAGCCAATTTGCGCACAGCAAGCTTCCACAAATAGCAATGTGATAATGACCAGATAATCTGTTTTTAGTGATGTTGATTGAGGGATAAATATTGACCAAGACACCAGAGATAACTTTCCTGCTCTTCTTTAAAATAGTGCCATGGGATCTTTTATGTCCACTTGAGAGAGCGAATGGAGCCTCGAATTAAAATCTCATCCAAAATATGGCATGTCCGACAGTGCAGCCCTCCATCAGTACTGCACTGGAGTGTCAGCCTAGATTTTTGTGCTTAAGTATCTGGAGTGTACTTTAACCTACAACCTTCTGACTCAGAGGCAAGAGTGCTACCAACCAAGCCACAGCCGGTGCACATCATGCACTAAGAGGTAGGTAAGGCACATGTATAGATGGGTATCAGGATTAGGGAGAGGCTGTCCAGGAGGAAGCAGAACTCATATATAAGTGAGAGAAATCAGCCTGCGAGAATTGGAATGTCAGGTGCTAGGAGGAAGCAGACGATGATTGCAGCAATCATGAAATATTGAACAGGTTGGGACTTAGAGGTGACTGATGGGTCTTTAAAACTATGAATGGGTTGGACAGGGTAGATGTGGAGAGAATGTTTCCATTTGTGGGAGAATCCAAAACTAGATGGCATAAATACAGGAGTTACTAGCAAATCCAATCGGGAAATAAGGAGAAATTTATTTATTCTGAGCGTGGTTAAAATGTGGAACTCGCTCTCACAGGAAGTGGTTGAGGCAAATAATTCAGATGCTTTCAAAAGGAAACTAGATGAGTAAAAGAGAGAAAAGGAACAGAAAGATATATTGACAGGTTGAGATGAGATAGATGGAATGGGAGGAGACTCGTGTGGAGTATAAACATCAGCAAAGACTACTTGGGCTGAATGACTTGTTTCTATGTAATTCTGTGATTTCCAACAAAACTTGCACAACTTTATGCTAATTTTATATATATATATATTGCAAGGTATGTTTTTAAATGTTTGCTATGTAATTATTTGTCTTTTTCTTTAACCTGTGTACAATTAAATGACCAAGAAAGCAATATGGCAGCCTAGAGAAATCAGCAAAAATTGCTTGAACAATTTGACTCGCTCACTTTGCTGCAATGGCTGACTCCTGATTGGACAGTTGAAAAAAATTGAGTGATTTTATTGGTTGGTTTTATAAGCGGTGATGGTTCTCGGCCATTTTTCCCACCTAGTTACTAGTCGGCGATTGGTGGGTTTCCTTACCTGAGGAGATTGGGCTGAATCAATTTGGGATAATATAACAGATAGTGGCTACTTGATCCAATCAATTGTGAAGTGTGACACAGACTTTTGCATGCGTGACATTTTCAAGTCTGACATGTGACAATTTTAAAGTGTGACAGTCATATGCTAGATGTAAAACTTTTAATTATGTAGTTCTACATAATATTTGCTAACTTTTCTACATGGTACAATCCAAATATGCCACTTGATTTGATTGAATTTGTTTTAATTCTGTGGCCCATAATTTCCTCCTAATTTTTGGCGCAACAACGGCATAAGAATTGCATACCGCTGGGTTTTCCCGAGGAAATTCGTGTAAGTGACTGACACTGGTTTTACGCCTGAACCTCGCTACATATGCCCTAAATGACAAAAGGGATGAAGGTGCAAGGCAAAATGGGGATAATGGATAATGGGACAAGAAACAAAAGCCAGGCCCAGAGGAGGTGTTAATGGTTGCGCAGAAAGCAGGGGGTGGCAGGGGGTGCAGAGGGAAGCATTGAAATGTGGCCAAGAGTTGAAGGCTCCCTTAGCCTGGGATTGTGGTGGATGAAAGGTGGGTAGATCCCAGGAGCGTTAGTCAAATGGAAATCTGTTTACAATTTACAATCCAAAGCTTGAAATTAAAATCCAAGGCTACTTCATCAATCACTGGTAAT
The DNA here is from genome assembly GCF_044704955.1 of Pristiophorus japonicus. NCBI lineage: Eukaryota > Metazoa > Chordata > Chondrichthyes > Pristiophoridae > Pristiophorus > Pristiophorus japonicus. The sequence goes on along the minus strand of NC_091977.1, from coordinate 234,267,416 downwards.
CCTGCATTTTTTTTGCCAAAGTATATACATTTTTGAATTATTCAGCAAAAATAGCTGAAGCTCACATGAATCTAACTAACCCTTCAGAATGTTTTTCATAACACTGCTGCTTGCTGGTGAATGTAGCTGAAGGGCTGGCACAGGCTTGAGAGCCTGTCACATTACACATTTTCCATGGATTGTAAAGTCTGTGTGTGAATTTAACAGGTGGTTAGCAGGAATCATTTAGAGCACTGTCAGCAGTGTGCTTTATAAACCGTGGCCAAGAAAGTCCATTAACATTTAATGTTCGAATATTCTTGAATTGCAAAAGCCTTTTAAAAAATATTTTAGAACAATGACATTCCTTCAGATTGCTGCTGAAGTAATTCGCCTTGATACCAGCTGTTTGAAATGATTAATCTCACTCTAAAATGTGAGGATTTCATTTGTTTCTACTGATACTCTCGCAGTCTACCAATTTCAAACTGGATTTTTAAATATATTTAATTTTTATTAAGTTAAAAGCTAGTGGACAAGTACAAAAACAATTTAAAAGCTAATGTTGGCTTTATCTCACGAGGGCTGGAATACAAAGGGGGGGGGCGGAGTTATGTTACAGTTCTATAAAGCTCTGGTTAGACCCTATTTAGAGTACTGCGTTCAGTTCTGGGCACCGCAGCTCAGGAAGGATATATTAGCCTTGGAGTGGGGGTGCAGCACAGATTCACCAGAATGATACCGGGTGTTAAATTATGGGGACCGATTGCATAGACTCGGCTTATATTCCCATTAGTATAAAAGATTAAGGGGTGATCTAATTGTTTAAAATGCCAAAGGTGGGCAGAGGAAACGTTACAGGGACAGCTTCAAAAGCCTCCCTGAAAAAGTGCAACATCCCCACTGACACCTGGGAGTCCCTGGCCAAAGATCGCCCTAAGTGGAGGAAGTGCATCCGGGAGGACGCTGAGCACCTCGAGTCTCATCACCGAGTGCATGCAGAAATCAAACGCAGGCAGCGGAAAGAGCGTGTGGCAAACCAGTCCCACCCACCCTTTCCCTCAATGATTATCTGTCCCACCTGTGACAGGTACTGTGGCTCTCATAGTGGACTGTTCAGCCACCTAAGGACTAATTTTAAGAGTGGAAGCAAGTCTTCCTCGATTCCGAGGGACTGCCTATGATGATGATTAAAGGAGTTGATAGGGTAAATAGAGAAAAACTATTTGCTCTGGCTGGGAGTCCAGAACAAGGGGGCTTAACCTTATCAGGCACCATATACTCAGCAATAACCTGCTCACTGATGCTCAGTTTGGGTTCCGCCAGGACCACTCGGCTCCAGACCTCATTACAGCCTTGCTCCAAATATGGACAAAAGAGCATAAGGTCAGAATTGGTGACCCCCAGGATGTTGATGGTGGGGGAATTCGGCGATTGTAATGCTGTTGAATATCAAGGGGCGGTGGTTAGACTGTCGCTTATTGGAGATAGTCAGTGCCTGGCAAGTGTGTGGTGTGAATATTACTTGCTACCTATCAGCTCAAGCCTGAATGTCATCTAGGCCTTGCTGCATGCAGGCATGGACTGCTTCATTATCTGAGGAGTTACGAATGGAACTGAACACTGTGCAATCATCAGCGAACATCCCCATTTCTGACCTTATGATGGGGGAAAGGTCATTGATGAAGCAGCTGAAGATGGTTGGGCCTAGAACACTGCCCTGAGGAACTCCTGCAGCGACATCCTGGGGCTGAGATGATTGACCTCCAACAAGTACAACCATCTTGTGGCTATGAGGAAAGATTGGAGATGCTGGGTCTATTTTCTTTGGACCAGAGGCGGCTAAGGGGCGACCTGATTGAGGTGCATAACATTATGAGGGCCTGGATTGAGTGGATAGGAAGGACCTGTTTCCTTTGGCAGATGGGTCAACAACCAGGGAGCAGAGATTTAAAGTAATTGGGGGGAGGTTTAGAGGGGTTTTGAGGGGAAATTTCTTCACCCAGAGAGTGGGGGGGGTCTGGAACTCACTGCCTGAAAGGGCAGAAACCCTCACCACATTTTTAAAATACTTGGATGTGCACTTAAAGTGCCGTAACCTACAGGGCTACGGACCAAGAGCTGGAAAGTGGGATTAGGATGGATTGCTCTTGGTCAGCCGACACGGACACGATGGGCCGAAAAGGCCTCCTTCTGTGCTGTAAATTTCTATGATTCTATCTTCCTTTGTGCTAGGTATGACTCCAGCCAGTAGAGAGTTTCCCCCCTGATTCCCATTGACTTCAACTTTACTAGGGCTCCTTGATGCCACATTCAGTCAAATGCTGCCTCGATGTCAAGGGCAGCCACTCACTTCACCTCTGAAATTCAGTTCTCTTGTCCATATTTGTACCAAGGCTATAATGAAGTCTAGAGCTGAGTGGTCCTGGTGGAACCCAAGCTGAGCATTGATGAGCAGGTTATTGCTGAGTAAGTGCTGCTTGATAGCACTGTCGATGACACCTTCTATCACCTTGCTGATGATTGAGAGTAGACTGATGGGGCGGTAATTGGCCAAATTGGATTTGTCCTGCTTTTTGTGGACAGGACATACCTGGGCAGTTTTCCACATTGTCGGGTAGGTGTCAGTGTTGTAACTGTAATGGAACAGCTTGGCTGGAGGTGTGGCTGGTTCTGGAGCACAAGTCTTCAGCACTACAGCCGGGATTTTGTCGGGATCCAAAGCCTTTGCTCTATCTAGTGTGCTCAGCCATTTCTTGATATCACGTGGAGTGAATCGAATTGGCATCTGTGATGGTGGAGACCTCAAGAGGTGGCTGAGATGGATCATCCACTCAGCACTTTTGGCTGAAAATGGTTGCAAACACTTCAGCCTTTCCTTTTGCACTCGCTCCGCCATCATTGAGGATGGGGATATTCCTGAAGCCTCCTCCTCCCACTAATTGTTTAATTGTCCACCATCATTAACGACTCAATGTGGCAGGACTGCAGAGCTTTGATTTGGGATCGCTTAGCTCTGTCTAAAGCAACTGCTTCTGCTGTTTAGCGTGCATGTAGTCTTGTGTTGCAGCTTCCTCAGGTTGGCACCTCATTTTTAGGTATGCCTGGTGCTGCTTCTGGCATGCTCTTCTGCACTCCTCATTGAACCAGGGTTGGTCCTCTGGCTTGATGGTAATGTTAGAGTGAGGGATATGCCGGGCCATAAGGTTACAGATTGTGGTGGAATTAAATTCTGCTGCTGTTAATGGCCCACAGCGCATCAAGGGTGCCCAGTTTTGAGCTGCTAGACCTGTTCTGAATCTATCCCATTGCGTACTGCCACACAACACCATGGAGGGTGTCCTTAGTGTGAAGACGGGACTTCGTCTCCACAAGGACTATGCAGTGGTCACGGCTACCAATGCTGTCATGGACAGATGCATCTGTGTTAGCGTTAGTGTTTTCTTAGAAGAATCACTCAACACTCAGGGTCGGTTCCAATGCTGAAGCAGCTTTTATTACGCTCAGCGGGAAGGAAAAACTCAGGACCGTATCCAGGTTTCTCTTCACAGAACAAAGAGTTACATGTACCTTTATATGTTTCACAACAGTTACAAAACAGTTTACTACAGTTACACAGCCCATCACGGCTGGACACAAGCCAATCACAACGATTATAGGTTCTTTTAACCCAATAGAATTCTCCTAGTATCCAGGGAACCATATGTTCGGTTATTGTCAGCTTGGGCTGATCGATGACTTTATAGGTTCTCTCCCTAGTTCTTTCATCTGGGAGAAATAATTGGTTTGTAGCCTTGTTTACAGCAAATGGTTTCCCTCTTATCTTTCTTCCTGGGGAATTAATTGGTTTATGGCCTTGCTCACAGGAGATGGCTTCCTTCTTATCTCTGTCTTCCCAGGCATTCCTACAGTGGGCCTCACAGGGTTATTGCTCGGTCAGTGAACGTTCAACAGGTCACAGCTTGACTACCTGGTTTCCCATCATGCCTGGGCAGCCATTTTATGTGTGTGTCCATTTAAGCTTATGTGAGTTCTAAATATCCAGCAGGTGCCTAATGCCTAAGTCTATATATATCTTTCGACTCTCTACAACAATTCCCCCTTTCGGTAAAGGGACTAGTCCTAGTCCCCTTTTAACCGAAATACTGCCTTTATCTGATATTTGTGCACGGCCCGGTACTCCTTGCCTCAACGTGCTGGCCAGTCACGCGGTTTCAGGAGTTCCGGTTGCTTAAATCAAATTAACAAAGGCTAGCTCCTCCCGTCCCCTTATCAAACAGGCCTGTTTAATATCCAGGGAACGGTGATTAGTCCGTTTCCGCCGTTTGTGGCGCCTGCATACCTGGCAGGCCATCACGCCCCATGTTATTGCTAAGATTAATTGTATTCCGACCAGTGTGTGTGAAATAATTCGGATCCATGGGTGGATGTTCACATTTATTCCCCAGTCCCAGACCTTTCTCCACCAACTCTGACTTTGTAAGTCTACCTCGGTATCTTCTTTGATTTTAGTTTGTAGCTGGTGATAGAGTTTTACAGATTGACCCACTCTGAGCCTCAACTCCCGTAATACTTCGGTTAGATGTGGGATAGGGACCTGCTCTGGCTCGTCATAATCCTGCAAATGATCATGGAGCTGATCAGTTACTTCAATAACTTCGGACTTCCGGCGCCTAACCTGGGTGATATGCGCTTGCCCGATCGCGACAGGTCGTAGTGGTGTAAAGCAAAAGTTTGGCTGCGGTATAGGGCACTGCAGGTCATTATACTGGTATGAACGCTCAGTAGTAGAGACGCAGTATCTTCCCCTCCCTCCGTAGCCTGCCCTCGCGAAGTGCATGTGTGCGGGCACTATTTCTAGTACACACCCGTTGGTTCGGTTAAACCCGCACTCGTCTAGTTCCCCTCGGCCCACCGGGTGAGGGCATACTGTGATTTCCCCCCTTTGCTTGCAATCTGCTAGGGAAATCCCAGTAAGTATGTTGTTTCGACGAACGGCAGAGGTGGTGGTTAGGTAGTAGCGTATGGAGACATTTTCCCGTATTACTCCGATATTCTCTAGTTGGTATAAGGGGAACGGCCCTGAGTCCGGTGTTGCTATGGGGATCAACAGGACTATCCCTATCCCGGTAGTCCTACCCATCTGGCAATCTGGAATTGCGGGGTATACTCGGGTCAGTCCCTTCAGAGTACAATTATCCAGTGTCCCCCTTTGGTTCGCCAACTGAGCCAAATGTGAACTGTCTATCCAATCGGGTACTTCCCCGCGTTGGATCTGGTCGAGGTTGTGGCGGATCTGTCCCACCATCCACAGACCATAAGCATGACAGAGTTGCCCCTGTCTTTGCTTTATTGTATCTTCTTGTTCTCTATCAATGAGGTGATTGATGGTTTTAGCGTGAGCTTCCAGGACTGAGATGCCATCCAACTGGATTTCGGCACCCTCCTTTCCTAGGTTGGCCTGGTCTTCCTGGTTTTGCTCCACCCTCTCCAATAACCCCTTCATCACCCCTTTAAGCTGTTCTACCCTCTCATTTAGCCCTTGTATGTCTATCGAGTTCACTACGGAGGTTCCTGTATTGAAAACGGTAGCAACATCATTTACTATTTCCCTCTTCACCCTGGGTGCTAACCCCTGTCCCCAGAACTTACTGGCACCCATGGCATCGGCAGCCTGCTGCATTACGACTTTACTTAATACATTGTACATCTTCCTTGACTGTTCGGTACAATATTCCAGCATCTGGATGCCTGAAATATTGATCAGAACAGGCACAATTTCATGTCTAACATTATCATACAACAGTTCCCCCTCGCTGTACATTACAATCCCATTCTCTGGTCCCTTCGTAGTTATGGGGCAAGGCAGTTCCTCGGGCAATGTAGTGATTCTTATGGGGCGCGGTGTCGGAGGGGGTGAGAAACATACATACAATGATATTGCAGCCGCCCCCGCCTCCTCGTAATACCCACACAGCCCCACTCCCTTCTTGCGGATGACTGATTGCTGGGATTGTCCCGGAGGCGCGCAAATTATGCCGAAAGTACATTCATCAGGCCCTTTGACATCCCTCCGTTTAATGCATCTGCTCCTTATACCCGTGGAGCACTGTACACATACTCTTATTCTTATTAGGATTCTTATTAGGATTACTTGTAACCATGCATTAAAATAAGTCCTGTCCTTGCTCCAGTCCTTGGCTGCTGGGATGCACATTCCGGCCGTTAAATTAAACAAGACTCCATAGTTCATATAGTTGTTTATTTCCAGCGTGCTCTGCTGTCCGTCGGTGTTGCCCAGGGTACGTGCATGTCGCAGGGCTATCCATATTACGAGTAGCGCCGTTCGTATTCCCATTCCGGTAAGTATTATCTGTAATTTTAAACAGACGGCCTGGTCGTCACCAGGGGTTACGTTTTTTTGCTCTACGAGTGTCCCTGTCACCCTGCAAAATCAGAAGGACAAGGTTATAATCGAACCATTTCGAGCTGAATCTGTAGGGCGTGCGCCTGTGTCTTTACCCACTTAAATATTACCCAAACTCCTATTATGACCAAGGCCAAAGCTATTCCTCCAAACATCGCTGTCTGCTTTACCGTTAGGTTGGGTTTGTGGACTACACCTACCCACCGTGGGGTACATTGGCTCTATTGCCAGAGGTGATGGTGCTATGGCTGCGCACTGCACTATCCGTCTAGACCCGTTATCTCTTCCAGCCTGTTTATCTTAGCTTTTAACTCTTCAATTTGTTTTATTGAATATCTATTTCTTTATTGTATCAGGCAAGTATTATTACATAAGCTAGTTCTGTTTTTATTTTTGTTTCCTCTGTTAGGTGAGTCTTTTTTTTTCCTATTAAGAAATCCAAATTAATAATGTTCAGTATAAAACGGCTGTCAATGGAAAGGGTTAACTTCTTTCCAGGTTTGTAAGAAGACCTGATGTCATTACGTGACTTCACGTAATCATCTGAAAAAAAAGTCTTTGTGCCTTCAAAACTGGCTTCGAAATTAGGAATCCGTTAAAAACAGCATTAATCATTAGAGTAAACTCCAATGTTTTCTTAACTTCTAATTCAAGTACTTGCCAAAGAATTTTTTTTTTTTTTTAATTGTTTTAAAACAAGACCACACATACAATAGCAATTTTGTTTACTGAAATTCAATTCTGTTTTTTTTTATTTCTCTCTTTCTCCTCGTTATCTTCAAAACCCTCCTGCTTGTTTAGACTGTTCGGGACATTTTGGAAATCTTTTCAAACTGCATTGAAACTTTTTCATAATTGAAAATTCGAATCCATGTAGAGTGTTTTTTTTACTTATTCCAATTTTTTTTTCTCTTCTAATTAAACCAATATCTTTTTCACAGCAAACATCAACTAGTATTTAGTAAGTTATGTCTTTTTCCATTTAGTCTGTTACATCTTTTTTTTTCTTTCTTCAAATTAGGTTTTGTATTTTACACGGAGGGTTCGTAACTCCATAAAGTTGTTAATTTAAAATCATTTGTTTACTTTCAAAGTGGCGTCTTTATCTTTTTCTTTTTCTCCATAACTGGAATGGAGTCCAGCTTTTGAGTGCTGCCTTTCGTTATCTCAAAATGCTCCAGTTTCAAAGTCGTTACTAAAGCTTGCTGTTTTTTAACATTTTCCAAAAGTTCCTTTTACACCTTCGCAGATAGCTCGCCACTTGCCCAGGAGTTTGACCTGATCAGATTTAATTTAATCTTTCTCTTTTTTTTTTTAAATCCACCTCAGTATTTCCTGTGCCTTCTCTGAATATCTCAAAATCCCAATTCAAACTTTGTAATTTCAATCCTTATTTAAAACTTTTTTTTTTAGAAGCTCTTTTTTTTTAAAGCATTCTTTATCTCATTCCGAGACTAAATTTATGTCTTTCAACCCAATCAATCATTGCATGTTTTCTTTCGGCAAGTAAGTGAGCATGTCAAATAAATATTTTGCTCAACAAACCTATTCTTTATTTGTTTATTCTCCTAGCTCCGTAACTTATCATCCGAATAAATCCACACCTGCGTTTCTAACTTAAATGTCTTAAAACTTCCCACATACAGGACAACATTACAAAGGGTTTAAAAAAAGACTTTCACTCTGTTTCTAAAATAAACAGACACTTGCATTCCTCTTCCAACCAGGCTTTCGGAACATGAAAACATAAAAAAATTCATTCTGCAGTCAAAAATCACACAGACACTTCTCACTCAACGATCAGACATTTACAACAGTCTCTCTTCTTGTTTTGGCCGGCTCTATTTTTGGATCCATGACCTTTCAGGGAATTCGTAGTTTTATCTAAATAATTCCTCACATAACTAATTCCTGAGGATTCCACCCTGCTTTAATCATTTTTTCAATTAGCTTCTTTTGTTTTTCCGCCAGGTGGCGGGTAAGCGACCCTTCTGGTCCCCACTCGAGTTTACTTGTTTTCATAGCCATTCCTGGGTAGGACTGGTATCGTTAGGAATCTACTCTCAGAGGTCCGCTTTCTTTCTAGCGCGACTTGTAATAAACTGTCTCTTGGCTACTGTCAGGTCACAAGTTCTGCTGTTACACAAACTTATACAATTCTTAAAAACGCGTTTAAGCAATTCCCGCAGTGCTCTACGTATCCTTAACGACTACCTACCACTGCTCAGCCCGTTGGTCCGACCCTGTTCACAGGTTTGGATTCCGTTAGCCGCTGTACACCGCTTGGTTCTACCCCGGGGTATTTCAAATTTCACTACTGGGTCCGGAAGATGTCTCTCGGTATCACAATCCCACGGTCTAAGTGTGTTCCCTACGCCTACTTGGTTCCTGGCCGTCACGTGGGACAAAAGTCCTCTTAATTCAGGCTCAGGCTAGGCGTTTGAGATATTAGACCGTCTCCTCATGTCGATCAACCAGCTTCCACCTTCCGCACCCTTTATACTTAAAAATTGTTTTTTATACTCACCCGGGTTTTTTCCAAGGGCGTCCAGCGACTCCGGGAAATCCTGCCGACTACGCCATTGTTAGCGTTAGTGTTTTCTTAGAAGAATCACTCAACACTCAGGGTCGGTTCCAATGCTGAAGCAGCTTTTATTACGCTCAGCGGGAAGGAAAAACTCAGGACCGTATCCAGGTTTCTCTTCACAGAACAAAGAGTTACATGTACCTTTATATGTTTCACAACAGTTACAAAACAGTTTACTACAGTTACACAGCCCATCACGGCTGGACACAAGCCAATCACAACGATTATAGGTTCTTTTAACCCAATAGAATTCTCCTAGTATCCAGGGAACCATATGTTCGGTTATTGTCAGCTTGGGCTGATCGATGACTTTATAGGTTCTCTCCCTAGTTCTTTCATCTGGGAGAAATAATTGGTTTGTAGCCTTGTTTACAGCAAATGGTTTCCCTCTTATCTTTCTTCCTGGGGAATTAATTGGTTTATGGCCTTGCTCACAGGAGATGGCTTCCTTCTTATCTCTGTCTTCCCAGGCATTCCTACAGTGGGCCTCACAGGGTTATTGCTCGGTCAGTGAACGTTCAACAGTTCACAGCTTGACTACCTGGTTTCCCATCATGCCTGTGTCCATTTAAGCTTATGTGAGTTCTAAATATCCAGCAGGTGCCTAATGCCTAAGTCTATATATATCTTTCGACTCTCTACAACAATCTGCAACAGATAGGTTGGTGAGGACGAGGTCAAGTAAGTTTTCCCTCCTGTTGGTTCTCCCACCACCTGCCGCTGGTCCTGTCTGGCAGCAATGTCATTCAGGACTCGGCCAGCTCGGTCAGTAGTGGTGCTACTGGCTTGCTTGGCCATTTCAGAGGGCAGTTAAGTGTCAATGCGTGGGAACATCATTGGCACGTCGGGGCCATAAAAGGAGCAGCGAGTGGCGGCCATGGGCAGCATGGCGGCCCTGACCTGCGAGAGACCATCAGCGGCAGGTCGGGGCCATAAAAGGAACATACCACTCCAAGGAGCAGCGCTAGCCAGTACGGGAGGGCAACGGCTGTGAAGAAGGTGACTGGATTGGACGTCACCATAACCCAGGTTGGTGATTGGAGTGTGGGCAGGTACAGCAAGAGCGGCAAGGTCGGCGCGAGATTACAGAGTGTTCAGGGCCCAGGTGTAAGTTCAGGGCCCAGGGGCAGCATGGGCCAGCCCACACTGCAATATGTGCAAGCACTAGGCCAATGCAACAGAGCTGGTCTCCAGTCATCTTGGTTAACCCTTGGCACTGGACCAAGACCTATCTCTGTCAAGCCCGTGTGGTGGCTGGTGTGCAAGGGCCACCCCACATTAAAAAAATCCATACACAAGCATCTTCCACCCTTCAATATGCAGTTCAGGACCTGGAACATTAGGTCCTGCATTGAAACACCTGTGAACTCATGGAACTCATTCCTTTTTGGCGTGGAAGCAAGTCATCCTCATCTCAATAAGAAGATTCCAGATTTATTTAATCAACTGAATTTAAATTCCCCAGCTACCATGGTGGGATTTGAACTCACATCTCCAGATCATTAATCCAGGCCTCTGGATTACTCTTCCAGTGACATAAACCATTATGCTATCTTTCCCACTGCAGAATGTTGACCTACAAAACAGTGCAATACAAGTCAGAAGAAGTCATGATCAAACTGTACAGTACTGCGACCAGACCACACTTTGTGTACCGTGCCTTGTTCTGGTCACAGAGAAGCAATAGAGACATTCAAGCAATGAGCACAGAGAAAGAACACAAAGCCCGATATATATAGTCAGGGATCTGATTTATTGGGAAAGGCTGGAGGAACTTGTGTTTTTCAACCTGGAAAGGAGACATTTAAGAGTCGATATTATTTAAGATAGTAAATGGTATGGAAAAAGGGTAATTTGGAATTAAATTAAACTTCAGGAATAGGATACGGTTCAAATAGTAAAGGTCATTTCTGGACTAGTATTAGGAGGTTCTATTTTACATAAAGAGTAATCGACATTAGGAATGGGACTTCGGTAGAGTGGTGGATGCTAAAACCCTGGAATTGTTTTAGAAACTAGACCAGCAATCGAGGAATGTAGGCTTGTTATAGATGGAGGAATTAAAATGGACCAAACATCTGTAATTACCTTGTAATCTTGTGATCATAAATCACCAGATGGTAATTATATCAGCAAAACGAATCATAAAATAACCAATAAAGGTGCACAAATGTAGGTGAGACTAGACGATGACCTTCAGTGTGGAGCCAGCTATAGCCAGGGGGTTAGTAATATTCAGGGAGAAGGTTATACTTTGGTTGAATGCAATCTACAAGAACAAAATAATCTGGCATTAAGTCTGATGGGAGGAAACCACCAATGTGAAATCTGTGCTCAACAATGGCTAAATGTGCAGATAATACAAAGCTAACGAAGGTGGTAGACGCCAAAGCCAAATAGGATAAGCTACAGCTGGGTTTGTATATTCTTGGAATTTGGGCAGACAGGTGACAGATGAAATTCAGTGCAGAGAAATGTAAAGTGTTTCACATGGGAACTACTATTATGTAGATGGGAAGAAAATAATGTGCATGGACAATAAATTGAAGCTATTGCAACAATGCTTGGTGGCGGTGACTTAAGCAAATCAGGTATTGGGATGTATTAAACGGTCAATATTGAGCCGAAATAGTGAGGTAATCCTGCGGCAATGAAGGGATTGGATTATTTAAATTGAGTATGTTGGCACTTAAAAAGAGGCTGAGAGATGATGTGATTTCAGTTTTTAAGGTTCTAAAGAAACTAGATTATGTAGACCATAACAAGATATTTCACCTTGTCCAGAACTGAACCAGAGGACATGGTCTGTGCTTGAAGAGTATTCAAAACTATTGTGGAAACAATGGCCCCAAGTTTCCACACGCGGCAAAACAGGTGCCCCTCCGAGCTGGGCACCCGTTTTTCGCGCCGAAAACGGCGCCTGAAAAAAAATGCGCTATTCTCGAGCGCTTTGCAGCTCGATGTCTGCTTGGCGCAGCGCCCAGGGGGCGGAGCCTACCACTCGCACCGATTTTGTAAGTAGGAGGGGGCGGGTTCCATTTAAATGAGTTTTTTTCGTGCCGGCAACCCTACGCGTGCGCGTTGGAGCGTTCGTGCATGCGCAGTCTGAAGTAAACATTGGCACTCGGCCACTTTTAAAAGTGCTGCAGAAAAAGTGAAAATTTGTTTATTGAACCCTTGCAAAGGCTTGTATTTGAATTTTCTTGATATTTCTGTGTGTGAGGGTGAGGGAGTGCATTCTGTAATTAAAGATAGACTGTGATAAACGGGACACATGCACTTGTTTGAGACTATTCAAATTCTTTGTAGCTGGTCAATGTTTAAAATGTTTTAATAAAACCACATTGCCCTTCCATGATCAGCACTGAGGCTTCTTACAGCTTTCTCCCCCTGCCGTCGGTCGGGCCCGTCGGGAATGGCTGCCTGAACTTCTGAGGCTTCCTGCAGCCTTCTCACTGCCTCCTCCCCCTGCTGTCGGTCGGGCCCGTCGGGAACGGCTGCCTGAAAGGCCTGCCTGAAGCACTTTCACACAGGTAGGAACATGGTTTATTTAATCTTTTCTTTGCTTATAAATTTTTATTCAGGTTGGATTTATTTGTATAATATTTGTATAAGTATAACTAAGGATTTATTATAGAATGTAATGACTTCCCTTCCCCCCACCTCCACCTCGTTCCGGACGCCTAATTTGTAACCTGCGCCTGATTTTTTAATGTGTAGACAAGGTTTTTTCAAGCCTACAAAAATCTTCACTTGCTCCATTCTCAGTTAGTTTGGAGTACGTTTTCACTGTGGAAACTTTCAAGTCAGGCGTCAGTGGCCGGACACGCCCCCTTTTGAAAAAGAAATTCTGTTCAAAAGTGAAACTGTTCTACCTGACTAGAACTGCAGAAAACTTAAATGTGGAGAATTCCGATTTCTAAGATACTCCGTTCTCCACCAGTTGCTCCTAAAAATCAGGAGCAAATCATGTGGAAACTTGGGGCCAATATTTCAGCGAGCAGGTGGTAAATCTATCGCACAGGCTCTCTGGGGAGAAATTGGAAGCAGTTAGTATTGATTAATCAGTGCTGGGGCCTTAACTATTTACAATCTATATTAATGATTGAGATGAAGGTACTGAGTGTATTGTAGCCACATTTACGGGTGATGAGATGGGAAAGCAAGTTGTGAGGAGGACACAAAGAGTCTGCAAGTGAGTGGGCAAAAATTTGGCAGATGGCATATAATGTGGGAAAATGTGAAGTTATTCACTTTGGTAGGAAGAATAGAAAAACAAAATATTATTTAAATGGAAAGTACAAAATGGTGTGGTACAGAGGGATCTGGATGTTCTCGTACATCAAACACAAAAAGTTAGTGTGCAGGTACAGCAAGTAATTAGGAAGGCAAATGGAATGTTGGCCTTTATTGCAAGGGGGGTGGAGTATAAAAGTAGGGAAGTCTTGCTACAACTGTACAGGGTATTGGTGAGACTACACCGAGAGTACTATGTACAGTTTTGGTTTCCTTATTTAAGGAGGGATATACTTGCATTGGAGGCAGTTCAGAGAAGGTTTACTGGGTTGATTCTTTGGAGGAAGGGGTTGTCTTATGAGGAAAGGTTGAGCAGGGTGGGCCTATACTCATTGGAGTTTAGAAGATTGAAAGGTGATCTTATTGAAACATATGATTCTGAGGCGGCTTGACAGGGTAGATGCTGAGAGGATGTATCCCCTCGTGGGGGAATCTAGAACTAGGGGGCACAGTTTCAGAATAAGGGGTCGCCCATTTAAGTCGGAGATGAGGAAGAATTTCTTCTCTCAGAGGGTCGTGAATCTTTGGAATTCACTACCCCAGAGAGCTGTGGAGGCTGAGTCGTTGAATATATTCAAGGCTGAGATAGACAGATTCTTGAACTATAGGGGAGTCAAGGGTTATGAGCAACAGGCAGGAAAGTGGAGTTGAGGCCACGATCAGATCAGCCATGATCTCATTGAATGGGGCCGTATGGCTCGAGGGGCCGTATGGCCTACTTCTGCTATTTCCTATTTTTTATGTTATTAATTCAGATGCAAATTAGACTTTCAGAAAGTAACATTTTGGGATACAATATATGAGTAATTTGAGACTGGACATGTGATGAGTGTAGTAAGCGTGGGAGGTGACATTGGATCTATGGTTCCCAAAGCTCTCCATCACTGAAGTGTTCCTTATGTCATGCCTGGGTCTGCTGTAGACTAATTGATAGAGATTGATTGCTCTGATGAGCCAACAACTTAATTTTCGTTGTATCATACGACTATCAGAATGATAGACAGACCTTGGTACTTTTTCATCAAGCAATTTCCATGATCCTAACTGCCAGCTAGGAGAGCAACTGGAGCTGTTTGGTACAAGTGCATTGTGTTTTGTGCTACCATTGACTGCAATGTTGATACCTTTTTATTTTAAGGGTTGCCAACTCTGTCTGGGCATATTCCTGGAGGTTTCATTACATGATCTCCTGCAGCCAACCACCCCACCCAGTCAAACAGCCTTTTCTCACATCTCCAATATTTTTGTAACTAACAAAGGAGTTCAATTAATTTTTTTTTAATGCCCCGAGGATTTACTCACTGCAGTGTCCAGATTAATCTTTAATTCCTGCAGACTCCAGGACCCTGTTGACTATCACTACAACATCTCTGCGGGACCAGCGAGAGCGTGGATAAAAGGAATGGTGACCCGAGCGAGAGCGGGAGCAGTGGGGATAAAAGGAGCAGGAGCGAAGGTGAGAGAAAATAAAAATCAAGGAGTGAAGTCACAGGACAGCAGGTAGGTGATTGGTTGGTGAGTATTAACGACAGTGGTTTAAACTAGGACCTTGAAACCATAACGTACTGTCTTAAACGTATAGCTTAACTAGTTAAACTAATTAATATAACTATAAATAATCATTGAATAAAGACTTTAATGATTAATTAAATAAAATAACACTAGACAAGAATATGGCAGGGCAGGTTGTATGTTTGGACTGCAGTATGTGGGAGTTCGTGGACAGTCCATCGCAATCATGTCTGCAGGAAATGTCTCCATCTCGAATTTCTCTGGCTCAGAGTGATTGAGCTGGAGTGCGAGTTGGAGACACTCTGACACATAAGGGAGGGGGAGGAATTTCTGGCCAATTTTATCCAGAATACAGACACACCCCAGAAGAAAAAACAGGTTCAGGAAAGGGAGGTTGTGACTGTTAGGGAGCTGGATAGCAGGGTTATAAGAGAGATTGAGAAGGAGGTCCCACATTCACTGGCCTTGGCCAACAGTAACGACGTACTCGTGACCTGTGAGGACAAGGAGAAAGACTGCAGGAGGACAGCCACAATGTAGACCAAGGCATCATGGCTCAGAAGGCTGTCCAAGGGGCAGTGCGGGGGGAGTGGGGGGGGGCGGAGAAACAGAATAGATATGTGGTCATGATAAGGGACTCTATAATTAGGGGGATAGATAGCGTCCTCTGCAGCCAAGAACAAGAATCTTGAAGGGTGTGTTGCCTACCCTTATCCCAGAGTAAGGGTAAGGGATATCTCATGGCGACTGGAGAGGAACTTGGAAAGGAAGGGGTAAATCCAATTGTCATGGTTCATGCTGGAATAAATGACATAGGTAGAAACAGGGGAGAATGTCCTACTGAAAGAGTATCAGGAGTTAGGCTCTAAATTAAAAAGGCAGGACCTCGAGGGTAATAATCTCTGGATTATTGCCCGAGCCACATGCAAATTTGCATAGAAGCAGACAGATCAGGAGAATTAACATGTGACTAAAGGGCTGGTGTGGAAAGGAGGGGTTCCTTTTCATGGGACACTGGCACCAGTTCTGGGACAGGAAGGAGCTGTACCGATTGGACGGGCTCCACCTGAACTGGGATGGAACCTGTGTCCTAACGGAAAGGTTAAATAGGGAGGTGGGAAAGGCTTTAAACTAGTAAGATGGAGGAAGGATTCTACAAGAAAAGTACCAGCCTAAATATAAACAAAACAGTAAAAGAGAATATAGGAGAGAATAAAGTAAGGGAGGACATTGACGGCAAGGGAATAAATAGTTATAGAACAGGAGTCTAAAAAGATGGTTAAACATAAAGTGAGTGGAAATCCTATTAAAAATGAGTTAAACTGTCTGTACAGCAATGCACACAGTGTCTGTAATAAATCAAGGGAGCTGGAGGCAATCATGCGTTGTGAGGAACCAGGCATAGTAGGGATTACTGAGACATAGCTACAGAAAAATCAGGACCGGGAATTAAATATTGCAGGGTATAACATATTTCGAAAAGATAGAGAGGGGAAAAAGGGGAGGTGGAGAAGCTGTACGTATTAAGGACAACAAAATGTTAGTGCAAAAAGATGACACAGCTATCAGCAAGACAAAAATAGAATCCATGAGATAAAAGATAATAGAGGATCAATCACACTAATAGGTGTAGTTTACAGACCACCTAATAGTGAGAGGTGGAGGAAGCAATATGGAGACAAGAAGCAGGAGTGGGCCATTCGACCCCTCGAGCCTGCTCCGTCATTCAATGAGATCATGGCTGATCTTCTACCTGAGTTCCACTTTCCTGCACTATCCCCATATTTCCTTGATTCCCTTAATATCCAAAAATGTATCAATCTCTGTCTTGAATATACTCAAAGACTGAGCCTCCACAGCCTTCTGGGGTAGAGAATTCCAAAGATTCACCACCTTCTGAGTGAAGAAGTTTCTCCTCATCTCAGTCCTAAATGGCCGACTCCTTATTCTGAGACTGTGCCCCTGGTTCTAGGCACCTCAGCCAGAGGAAACATCCTCCCTGCATCTACCCTGTATGTTTCAATGAGATCACCTCTCATTCTTCTAAAATCTAGAGAATATAGGCCAGTCTACTCTATCTCTCCTCAGAGGACAATCCCCCCATGCCAGGAATCAGTGGCAAGTATATCCTTCCTTAGATGGCAGTTAGTGCCCGCTGGAAGGAGCATTTCAGAGTTCTCCTTAACCGAGACACTGTCTTCGACACGAGTGTCCTCGACTCCATCCCGCAGCAGGCTACCCGCCACTACCTCACCACAACCCCAGCCCGGCATGAGGTTGAAAAGGCCATCCAACAACTGAACAACAACAACAAGGCCTCAGGAGCAGATGGAATCCCCGCCGAAACACTAAAGCATGGTGGAGAAGCACAATTTGCATGAACCCATGAACTAATTTCTCTTATTTGGAAGGAGGAGAGCAAGCCAGGGGATCTCAGAGACGCTGTAATTGTGACCATCTTCAAGAAAGGCGGTAATTACAGAGGAGTTTCCCTGCTGTCTGCACCAGGGAAAGTCATCACAATAATCCTCCTCAATCACCTTCTCCCAGTGGCTGGTGAGCTCCTTCCAGAGTCGCAATGCGGATTCGGCCTGCTAAGGGGCACAATGAACATGATCTTCACCGCGCGTCAAATTCAAGAAAAATGCAAGGAGCAGCATCAGCCTCTGTACATGGCCTTCTTTCACCTCACAAAGGCCGTCGACACTGTCAACGGGGAGGGATTATGGAGTGTCCTCCTCAAATTCGGCTGTCCTCAAATGTTCGTCATGATCCTCCGCCTGCTTCACAATGACATGTCAGCCGTGATCCTGATCAATGGATCCACCACAGACACAATACACGTGCGCACCATGGTCAAGCAAGGCTGTGTCATCGCACCAACGCTCTTCTCGATCTTCCTCGCTGCAAAGCTCCATCTCATCCTCAATAAGCTCCCCGCTGGAGTGGAGCTTATCTACAGAACAAATGGGAAACTGTTCAACCTCCGTCACCTCCAGTCCAGATCCAAGGTCGTCCCATCCTCTCTCATTGAATTACAGTATGCAGACGACGCTTGCGTTTGCGCACACTCTGGGGTCGAACTCCAAACCATTGTCAACACCTTCACAGAAGCGTACGAACGCACGGGCCTTACACTAACCATCCGTAAGACAACGGTCCTCTACCAACCAGCCCCCGCCACACAGAACTGCCCCTCGATTATCAAAATCCATGACGAGGCCTTGGACAACGTGAACCATTTTCCATACCTCGGGAGCCTACTGTCACAACAAGGGCAGACGTCGATGATGAAGTCCAACACCGCCTTCAGTGTGTCAGTGCAGCCTTCGGTCGCCTGAGGAAGAGGGTGTTTGAAGACCAGGACCTCAAACCCGGCACCAAGCTCATGGTCTACAGAGCAGTCATGATATCCGCCCTCCTATATGCTTCAAAGACATGGACTATGTACAGCAGGCACCTCAAAGCACTGGAGAAGTACCACCAACGCTGCCTCCGCAAGATCCTACAAATCCATTGGGAGGACAGACGTACCAACGTCAGTGTTCTCGCTCAGGCTAACATCCCCAATATCGAAGCATTGACCACACTCGATCATCTCCAATGAATGGGCTACATTGTCTGCATGCCCGATACTAGACTCCCAAAACAAGCACTCTACTCAGAGCTCCGACACGGCAAGCGAGCCCCAGGTGGGCAGAGGAAATGCTTCAAGGACACACTCAAAGCCTTCTTGAAAAAATGCAACATCCCCACCGACAGCTGGAAATCCCTAACCCAAAACCGCTCAAAATGAAGGAGCAGCATCCGGGATGGCGCCGAACACCTCGAGTCTCTTCGCCAGGAGCACGCGGAAGCGAAACGCAAACAGCGGAAAGAGCGCATGACAACCCAAACACCCCACCCACCCGTCCATCCAACCACTGCCTGCCCCACCTGTGACAGAGAATGCAGGTCCTGCATTGGACTCATCAGTCAACTGAGATCTCATCTTAGAGCAGAAGCAATTCATCCTTGACTCCGAGGGATGCCCAAGAAGAAGAGGTAAGGAGATCAAAACTGTACACAATACTCCAGGTGCGGTCTCATCAGGGCCCGATATAATTGCAGTAAGACATCTTTACTCTTGTACTCAAATCCTCTTGTAATAAAGGCCAACATGCCATTTGCTTTAATTGCTTGCTGTACTTGCATGTTAACTTTCAGTGATTCATGTACTAGGATACCCAGGTCCCTCTGAACACCAACATTTTCCAATCTCTCACCATTTAAAAAATACTCTGCTTTTCTATTTTTCCTACCAAAGTGGATAACATCACATTTCTCCACATTATATTCCATTTGCCATGTTCCTGCCCACTCACTTAGCCTGTCTATATCCCCTTGAAGTCTCTTTACATCCTCCTCACAACTTGCAGTCCCACCCAGCCTTATATCATCAGCAAACTTGGATATATTACATTTGGTCCCTTCATCCAAATCATTGATATAGATTGTGAATAGCTGGGGCCCAAGCATTGATCCTTGCGGCACCCCATTTCATCCTGCCAATCCAAAAGTGACTCTTTTATTCCTACTGTCTGTTTTCTGTCCGTTAACCAATCCTCAATCCATGCTAGTATATTACCCCCAATCCCATGAGCCCTAATTTTGTTAAATAACCTCTTGTGTGGTGCCTTATCGAATGCCTTCTGAAAATCCAAATACACCACATCCACTGGTCCTCTTATCTATTCTGCTAGTTACAGCCTCAAAAAACTCTTAACAGATTTGTCAAACATGATTTCCCTTTCATAAATCTATGTTGACTCTGCCCAATCATGTTATTATTTTCTAAGTGTCCTGTTACCACATCCTTAATAATAGATTCTAGCATTTTACTCACTACTGATGTCAGGCTAACTGGTCTGTAGTACCCCATTTTCTCTCTCCCTCCTTTCTTAAATAGCGGGGTTACATTAGCTACCTTCTGTAAAGTCCTTACTCTACAGTATGAAACCATACGAGGCACATTCTGGGGACAAGGTCACTCTGTGACCTTAACTCTTTATTCACAGGACTCCAAAGACGATGACCCTGCGTGGGACCTCCCTTTTTATACCTGTGTGATCAGGTAGGAAGTGCCTCCCACAAGTTCACCCCTTGTTGTCAAGGTGTGCATCTCGGTTGAGTGTATACAGTAATACAGTGGTGTTACATTTGGTTACATACATGACATCACCTCTCCCCCCCCCCCCCCCCAAAGTCTTATTGGGATCATAGGTTTAGTCTTTCAGGTGGTCTATGCTCCCTGGTGGTGCGCCGCAGTTGGGGCTCTGGTTGTTGGACACTGACATGAGTGTCTGTCACCTGAGGTGATTCTGGCCTGTCCGGGCTGACCACAGGGACTGTGCATTCTTCTGATTGCTCTTGTTGCTCGTTCACTAGCGGTGTTGTGAGCTCCATCTCATGGTCTTCTTCAGGTTTCTCCGTGTCCATGCTGAACCTTTTTTTTTACTTGTTCCAGACGTTTACGGCATATCTGACCATTGTTGACTTTTACCACGATGACCCTATTCTCCTCTTTGTCAATTACAGTGCCCTCAAGCCATTTAGGCCCCATGGCATGATTGAGGATGAATACAGGATCATTTATTTCTATACATCTCTCCCTCGAATTACGGTCATGGTACTCGTTTTGTGACTTGCGCTTGTCCTCAACTATGTTGGTCAGGACTGGGTGAATGAGGGACAACCGAGTTTTGAGTGTCCGTTTCATTAGTAGCTCTGCGGGCGGGACCCCCGTGAGCGAGTGCGGTCGGGATCTATAGGCCAGCAGGAGACGCGATAGGCGGCATTGTAGGGAGGGTCCTTGAATCCTGAGCATGCCTTGCTTAATGATTTGGACCGCTTGTTTCGCCTGGCCATTAGAGGCCGGCTTCAACGGCGCAGTCCTAACGTGGTTGATGCCATTGCCCGACATAAACTCTCGGAATTCGTAGCTTGTGAAACATGGGCCATTATCATTAACCAGGATGTCCGGCAAGCCATAGGTTGCAAAGATCGCACGTAGGCGTTCCACGGTGGTGGATGACATGCATGAATTCAGAATGATGCACTCAATCCATTTTGAGTACGCATCTACCACAATAAGGAACATCTTACCCATGAACGGGCCCGCGTAGTCAATATTAATGCGTGACCATGGCCTGGTGGGCCAGGGCCACAGGCTGAGCGGGGCCTCCCTGGGGGCATTACCCCAGGGCACACGTCGTGCACCTGTGAACACAGTGTTCCAGATCTGAATCAATTCCAGGCCACCAAACGTGTGACCGGGCAATGGCCTTCATCAGCACAATGCCTGGGTGCTCGCTGTGGAGTTCCCTGATGAATGCCTCCCTGCCCTTCTGGGGCATAACTACCCGGCTGCCCCATAGTGGACAATCGGCTTGGATGGAGAGCTCATCCATCCGTCTGTGGAATGGTCTGACGTCCTCAGGGCATGCCCTGTGTGTGGGCGCCCAATTCCCAGTCAGGACACATTTCTTAATCAGGGATAAGAGGGGATCTCTGTTTGTCCAGATTTTGATCTGGCGGGCTGTGATGGGGGTGCCTGCGGTGTTAAAGTCATGGACAGCCATGACCATCTCGACGCTTTGCTCCGCTGCCCCCTCAGTGGTGGCCAGTGGAAGCCTGCTGAGCGCGTCAGCACAATTTTCAGTGCCGGACTGGTGCCAGATGGAGTAGTCATAAGCAGCCAACGTGAGAGCCCATCGTTGTATGCGAGCTGATGCGTTGGCATTGAGAGCCTTGCTGTCTGACAACAGGGATGTTAATGGCTTGTGGTCCACCTCTAATTCAAACTTCCTACCAAAGAGGTACTGATGCATTTTTTTTACACCATAGACACATGCAAGCGCTTCCTTCTCGACCATCCCATATCCCCGTTCTGCTTGAGCGCGCGACCTGGAGGCATAAGCCACAGGTTGTAGTTGACCCTCAGCATTGCCCTGCTGCAACACGCACCCAACCCCATAAGATAATGCATCACATGTCAGAACCAATTTTTTACAGGGGTCGTACAGGGTCAACAAATTGTTTGAACAAATTAGGTTTGGCGCCCGATCAAAAGCCCGTTCCTGACAGTCCCCCCAAAACCAATCGCAACCCTTACACAGGAGCACGTGTAGCAGCTCCAACAACGTGCTCAAGTTCGGCAGAAAGTTCCCGAAATAGTTCAACAGTCCCAGGAATGAACGCAACTCCAATGTGTTGCAGGGCCTGGGTGCTTGTCGAATTGCATGTGTTTTGGATTCGGTGGGCCGAATCCCATCTGCAGCAACCCACCTGCCCAAAAACTCAACCTCAGGAGCTAAGAACACACATTTAGACTTCTTGAGTCGCAGGTCTACCCAGTCCAGTCGGCGTAGCACCTCCTGCAGGTTGTGGAGGTGTTCCTCGGTGTCTCGACCCGTGATGAGGATGTCATCCTGGAATACGATCGTTGCAGGAATGGATTTAAGCAGGCTTTCCATGTTTCGTTGCAAAATTGCGGCCGCTGATCGAATGCCAAACGGGCACCTGTTATAAACGAACAGTCCCTTGTGCGTGGTGATGGTGGTCAGTATTTAGATTCGTCGGCCAGTTCCTGGGTCACATAGGCTGAAGTGAGGTCCAATTTGGTGAACAGCTTGCCGCCTGCCAGCGTGGTGAAGAGGTCCTCCACTCTCGGGAGCGGGTATTGATCTTGTAGGGACACCCGATTGATGGTGGCCTTGTAGTCGCCACAGATCCTGACAGAGCCATCCGCTTTTAGGATGGGAATGATGGGGCTCGCCCAGTCGCTGAATTCAACAGGCGAGATGATGCCCTCTCTCAACAGCCGGTCCAATTCGCTCTCGATCTTTTCCCGCATCACATATGGCACCGCTCTGGCTTTGTGGTGCACTGGCTTGGTGTCTGGAGTGATGTGTATCACTACTTTAGTGCCTTTGAATGTCCCGACGCCAGGTTGGAATCGTGAATCGAATTGTTGTAGGACTTGTGAGCACAAACTTCGCTCCACAGATGACATTGCATGAACATCCCCCCATTTCCAGTTCAACTCGGCTAAGCAGCTCCTCCCCAACAGTGCGGGACCATTGCCCAGGACAATCCAGAGCGGCAGCCGATTCACCATCCCATTGTGTGTGACAGCCAACATTGCACTGCCTAACACCGGAATGATTTCTTTAGTGTAAGTCCGTAATTGTGTCTCAATACATGCTAATTTCGGTTTACTGGCTTTAAGTGGCCATAGCTTCTCAAATTGCTGAACGCCCATGAGTGACTGGCTGGCCTCAGTGTCCAGCTCCATGCGTACTGGGATACCATTTAATAAAACCCTCATCATCATTGGTGGCGTTTTGGTGTACGAACTGTGAATATTTGCCACATGGACCCGCTGAACCTCGGCGTCCATCAATTTGCCCCAAAAGTCATCCTGCCTCAAAGAACCCTCTTCTGGTCCATCCACCTCATATATTAGTCTGGTTGCAGACTTCCTGCACATTCAAGCTGAGTGGCCACTGAGATTGCAGTTCCTGCAGACAAACTGTTGAAATCTGTAAGATCCAGCTGAGTGTTTTCCCCCACACCTCCAGCATGAGTTAAAGTTTCCATTGTTGGGAACAAAGGGACTATGGCCAGGCATTCCGTGCTGACTGTCCCTTTGACTGCTCTTAAGTACCCTATTAATGGGTGTTAATGGCCCCATCCCGGGCCGCATTGTCCACTGTGATGGAGTGAATGTCCGTTCAGCCTGCCATTATCTCTGTTGAAGTTCTACTCTGGGGTCTATTGTTGCCTGGGGAGTGTTGGACTGACCCTGCCTGCCTGCGGGGCTCTGAGTCGCATTGATGATGTTGACTCCCTGACCCATCGCCACGTTAGAGGTAGAATTGCGTGCGTATATTATTTTCATCTCTTCCTCTTCCGCCATGAAAGTTTGAGCTATCAACGCCGCTGCTTCCAAGGTCAAATCCTTGGTCTCAATTAATTTGCGGAAAATTCCCGCATGACCAATGCCCTCGATAAAGAAGTCCCTTAGCATCTCCCCCCTGCAGGGGTCTGTGAACTTAAGAGGCTGGCCAAACGCCGGAGGTCCGCTACGAAGTCTGGTATGCTCTGTCCTTCACGACGTCGGTGGGTGTAGAATCTGTGTCAGGCCATACGTATGCTACTCGCTGGTTTGAGATGCTCCCCGATCAATTTGCTAAGTTCTTCAAAGGTTTTGTCCGCCGGCTTTTCGGGTGCTAGTAAGTCCTTCATGAGCGTGTAAGTCCTTGGTCCGCAGCTGGTCAAAAGATGAGCCCTTCGTTTGTCGGCCGCTGCATCCTCCAGCCATTCTTTTGTAACGAAGCTTTGCTGAACCCTCTCGACAAAATCACCCCAGTCTTCCCCAACACAGTACCATTCCTCTGTGCTACCAGTGGCCATTCTCATGGGTCGTGAATTCCCGTTTCTCGTCGCCAATGTAAAGTCCTTACTCTACAGTATGAAACCACACGAGGCACACTCTGGGGACAAGGTCACTCCGAGACCTTAACTCTTTATTCACAGGACTCCAAAGACGATGACCCTGTGTGGGACCTCCCTTTTTATACCTGTGTGATCAGGTAAGGAGTGTCTCCCACAAGTTCACCCCTTGTGGTCAAGGTGTGCATCTAGGTTGAGTGTATACAGTAATACAGTGGTGTTACATTGTGGTTACATTCATGACACCTTCCAATCTGCGGGAACCATTCCAGAATCTATGGAATTTTGGAAGATGACAACCAACACATCCACTATCTCTATAGCCACCTCTTTCATGTAGGCCATCAGATCCAGGGGATTTATTGGCTTTCAGTCCCATTAATTTCTTCAGTATTATTTTATACTAATTTCTTTCAGTTCCTCATTCTCGCTAGACCCTTGGTGCTCCACTATTTCCGGGAGGTTTTTCATGTCTTTCCGTGAAGGCAGACACAAAGTATTAATTTAATTTCTCTGTCATTTCCTTATTCCCCATTCTAATTTCTCCTGTCTCAGCCTATAGAGAACCCACATTTACTTTTGCTAATCTTTTCCTTTTTACACACCTGTAGAAGCTTTTACAGTCTGTTTGTGTCTCTCGCTAGTTTACTCTCATTCTATTTTCCCTTTCTTTATCATTTTCTTGGGCTTCCTTTGCTGAATTCTAAAATCCTTGCAATCCTCAGGCTTACTGATCTTTTTTGCAACAGTACACGCCTCTTCCTTTTTACGATCTTTAACTTCTCTTGTTACCCACATTTGGACCACTTTTCTTGTGGGATTTTTGTGCCTTAAAGGAATGTATGTTTGTATGGTTGTAAATTATGTATTAATTATTTAAATGCTAGCCATTGCTTGTCTATCGTCATACTTTTAATGTAGTTTCCCAATCTACCGTAGCCAATTCTCTTCTCGTACCTATGTAGTTTCCTTTGTTTAAATTTAAGACCCTAGTTTCGGATTTAACTAAATCACTTTCAAACTTAATATAAAATTCTATCATATTATGGTCACTCTTCCCTAAAGGCCCCTTTACTACAAGGTTATTAATTAACCCTTTTTCATTGCACAATACTAAATCTAAAATAGCCTGATCTCTAGTTGGTTCCTCAACATACTGATCTAGAAAAGCATCTTGTATACAATCCATGAACTCATCTTCCACACTATTGCTGCATATTTGGTTTGCCCAGTTTATATGTAGATTAAAGTCCCCCATGATTACTGTATTACCCTTGTTACATGCACCTCTAATTTCCTGATTTATACTGTGTCCTACATTACCACTACTGTTGGGGGGCCTATAAACAACTCCCACCAATGTTTTCTGCCCCTTGCTGTTTCTTAGCTCCACCCAAACTGATTCTACTTCGTGATTTTCCGAGCTAAGATCCTTTCTCTACTGTCTTTCTCCCAACCTTTATCGGGGCTACACCTCCTCCTTTTCCATTTTGCCTATCTCTTTTAAAACTTAAGTATCCTGGAATATTTTGTACCCAACCGTGGTCACTTTACAACCACGTCTCCGTAATGGCTATTAGATCAAACCTATTCATTTCTATCTGCGCTATTAATTCATTTATTTTGTTGCGAATGTTTCATTCAGATATAGTATCTTTAGCTTTGACTTTTTTCTATTTTTTCCTTAGTCAATAATGCCCTATTACCTTTTTTACTCTCTGTCCCATCCTGACCTACTCTGTTTATTACACAAAACTCTGCTCTGCTCTAGAGCCTTGGTATTTCTCTTGCTGCTTTTAAATTTACTCTTTCTTGAATCCTCCTTCCCCCCCTATTATAAATTAGGGAAATAAGTAAAAAACATAGAATAGTAATCATAGGGGATTTCA
Organism: Pristiophorus japonicus; assembly: GCF_044704955.1. NCBI lineage: Eukaryota > Metazoa > Chordata > Chondrichthyes > Pristiophoridae > Pristiophorus > Pristiophorus japonicus. The sequence goes on along the minus strand of NC_091977.1, from coordinate 234,241,231 downwards.
ACGACCCGGATATAATTGGATGGAAGAGGTAGGTCAAAGGGATAAGGGAATGGAGTTCCTACAATGTGTACAGAACTCCTTTCTAACCCAAGATGTAAAAAGCCCAACAAGGGAGGATTCACTATTGGATCTAGTAATGGGGAATGAACTAGAGCAGATAAGAGAAGTAAAAGTCGGAGCACATCTAGGCAATAGTTACCATAATATAGTATGCGTTATGATAATTGTGAAGGATGTAAGTATGACATAAAACAAGGTTAATAAATTAGAGAAAAACTGATTTTGAGGGGCTGAGAATAGAACTTGGGAAAATAAAATGGTCAACAATATTGGCAAACAAAAACGTGGAACAGCAATAGGAAACATTTCAAATGGTGTTCAACAGAGTGCAGGGACAATATATTCTACTGAAAGAAAAGAACAAACTAAACACTAATGAGACTCCATGCATGAATAAAGCCATAAGAGAACAATTGAGGGTATGGAAAGAGGCATACATTAAGTACATGGACAGCAGGGGAGTGCATGATAAGTTTCTGCCATCTCCATGTTCCCCATTACTAATTCCCCGGTCTCGTCCTCTAAGGGACCAACATTTACTTTAGCCACCCTTTTCCTTTTTATATACCTGTAGAAACTCTTGCTATCTGTTTTTAAATTTTGTGCTAGTTTACTTTCATCGTCTATTGTCCCTTTCTTAATCATTTTTTTAGTTGTTCTTTGCTGGCTTTTAAAAGCTTCCAGTCTTCTGTCCTCCCACTAGTTTTGACCACTTTGTCTGACCTTGTTTTTAATTGGATACCGTCCTTTATTTTTTTAGTTAGCCACGGATAGCTATCTTTTCTCTTACACCCTTTCCTCCTCACTGGAATATATTTTTCTTGAGAGTTGTGAAATATCTCCTTAAATGTACACCACTGTTCATCAACCGTCCTACACTTTAATATATTGTCCCAGTCCACTTTAACCAACTCTGCCCTCATACTTTCATAGTCTCCTTTATTTAAGCTTAGTACGCTGGTTAGAGATCCAACTTTCTCACCCTCCATCTGAATTTGAAATTCAATCATGCTATGATCACTCATTCCGAGGGGATCCTTTACTAGGAGATTGTTTATTAATCCTGTCTTAATACACAGGACCAGATCTAAGATAGCCTGCCCTCTGGTTGGTTCCGTTACATACTGCTCAAGGAACCCGTCCCTTATGCACTATATGAACTCCTCCTCAAGGCTACCCTGACCAATTTGATTTGTCCAATCCAAATGGAGGTTAAAATCACCCATGATTATTGCTGTTCCCTTTTTGCAAGCCCCCACTATTTCCTGGTTTATGCTCCGACCAACAGAGTTGCTACTGTTAGGGGGCCTATAGATTATGCCCACCAGTGACTTTTTCCCCTTACTGTTCCTTATCGCCACCCAAATTGTTTCAACACCCTTAATTTGAGCCAATATCATTTCTTACTATTGCAGTGATTCCATCCTTTATCAATAGGGCTACCCCACCTCCTTTTCCTTTCTGTCTGTCCTTCCGGATTGTCAAATACCCCTGAATATTTAATTCCCAGTCCTGGTCACCTTGCAACCACGTCTCTGTAATGGCTATCAGATCATACCAATTGTCTCAATTTTTGCCGTCAACTCATCTATTTTGTTACATATGCTTCGTGCATTTAGACAAAGTGCCTTTAAGCTTGTTTTTTTTACCCTTTTTTCCTACTTGTTTCCACTCTCCTTCAAACTCACTTTCTTTATTTTTGCTTTCTAATTCCAGCTTTACTCCCCTCCCTACTGAATCTATTTTCAGGTTCCCATCCCCCTGCCAAGCTAGTTTAAACCTTCCCCAACAGCACTAGCAAACCCCCCCGTGAGGATATTGGTCCCGGCTATGTTGAGGTGCAACCCGTCCGGCTTGTACAGGTCCCACCTCCCCCAGAAGCGGTCCCAATGCCTCAGGAAACTAAAGCCCTCTCACCTGCACCATCTCTCCAGCCACATATTCATCTGCTCTATCCTTCTATTTCTGTACTCACTAGCTTGTGGCACTGGGAGTAATCCGGAGATTACTACCTTTGAGGTCTTGCTTTTTAATCTCTCTCCTAGCTCCCTAAACTCTGCCTGCAGGACCACATCCCTCTTCCTACCTATGTCATTGGTACCGATGTGGACCACAACCTCTGGCTGTTCACCCTCTCCTCCCAGAATGCCCTACAGCCACTCAGTGACATCCTTGACCCTGGCATACCTATATTCAAGAAGGGGGATAAAACATGACCAGGGAATTATAGACCAGTCAGCTTAACATCAGTGGTAGGAAAAATAATAGAATCCTTACTAAAGGAGGAAATAGAACATCTAGAAACCAAAAATATAATGAATAGTCGGTATGGATTTCAAAAGGTAAAGTCTTGCTTGACCAATCTCGTCAAATTTTTTGAAGAGGTAACAGAGAGAATAGACAATGGTAATGCAGTAGATGTAATTTATCTAGATTTTCAAAAGGCCTTCATTAAGGTACCCTATAATACACTGACGAACAAGGTCAGAGAATGCAGAGTCAGGGGACAAGTAGCAGAATGGATAGCTGGCTGGCTTCAAGACAGAAAGCAGAGAGTAGGGGTAAAAGATAGCTATTCACAGTGGCAGAAGGGTAGTTGTGTTCCACAAGGATCAGTGGTGGGACCACTGTTGTTCACAATTTACATTAATGATTTCGACTTTGGAATCAAAAACATAATTTCTAAATTTGTGGCCGACACAAAATTGGGGGCGAGTCAATTTTGAGGAGGTTGCTAAAAAAATTAGAGGAAGAAATTAATAAACTTGCAGAATGGGCATATAATTGGCAAATGAAGTTCAACACAGATAAATGTGAGGTATTACATTTCGGTAGGAAGAATAGGGAGGTTACTTATTACTTGGAGGATACGAGTCTAGGTGGGGTAGAGGGACAAAGAGATCTCGGAGTACAAGTACACAAATCACTAAAAGTTGCGACGCAGATTATATATAGAGGTATAATGTAGGGAACTTATGCTAAACCTGTATTGAACCTTGGTTAGACCACACTTGGGAGTACTCCGTACAGTTCTGGTCGCCATATTATAAAAAGGATATAGCGGCACTGGAGAGGGTGCAGAGAGGATGATACCAGAAATGCAAGGGTATACTTATCAGGAAAGGATGAATAGGCTGGGTCTGTTTTCTCTTGAAAAAAGGAGGCTGCACGGTGACCTAATAGGTCTTTATAATTATGAAAGGTTTTGAGAGAGCGAATACAGAACGTTTCCACTTAGGGGGAAGAGCATAACTAGAGGCCATCAATATAAAATAGTCACCAAGAAATCTGATCAGGAATTCCGAAGAAACTTATTTACCAACAAGTGTGAGAATGTGGAACTCCCTACCACAGGGAGTGGTTGAAGCAATAGTATAGATGCATTTAAGAGGTGAGAGAAGCATGAGGGAGAAGGGAATAGAGGGTTATGCTGATAGATTTCGATGAGGAAAGACGGGAGGAGGCTGGAGTGGAGCATAAACGCCGGCATGGACTGTTTGTGCCGAATGGTCTGTTTTTATGCCGTATATCCTATGTAATCCTCCCAACAGCTCTTGCCTCTCTCCGGCCAACAACTTCGCACCGACACCACTTCGCGCCTGCGCAGAGAACGAAAGCCTGGACGTTCCCGACACAGACCGCGTGCGTGCGTGATGACGTCACGGCAGCCGCAGGTCCCCGTCGGCAGGCCGCGCGCATGCGTGCCGGCGGTAAGGCAGCTGCGCGGACAAGTGGCATCTTCATTTTTTTTGTTAAAACTCATCTTTCACCGAGTAAAAGGAGATTAAATAGAGAGCAACGAGGGAGTAGGAGTCGCTCGGTAGGTCTATGAAAGAAAGCTGGTAGATGTGACTGGGAGGCAGGGCTGGGCTCCACTGCCGGTTAATTGAACGGTTGCTTTGCCCCTCGGGTCAGATGCAGGCCGAGTCTCGAGTGAGGAGCGACTTGCCCCGCCCCCATTCCCCTTGCGCACATTGCGACGTCAGCCGTCCCGGAAGCGAGGAACAATCCCTGGGCAGCAGCTCCTGTCCCGCCTTAAGCTGAGTGACAGGGCAAGAGGAGGGCCCGGCAGCACCGGCCCAGCTCCACAATGGGTCAGTTTTTTAAAAATAAGTTTAAAAAAATTATTTGCACATGTATGTTTTGAACTCTCCTGGCTGCTTGTTTTCTCTTGAGCATTGCCAGTTGCAATAAGACGGGTTCTGTTACAGGTTCATCTTGCAATGTAGTTTCCTTTTACGGTTTTGTTTTAATACTTTAGTTTTCTGCCACTCGTTGGTGGTGCTCTTTTGTTTTTTCCCTCTCCGTTAGGATTGCACTATTAGTTAATGAGGGAGTAAATAAAAACAGAAAATGGTGAAAACATCCAGCAGGTCAGGCAGCATCTGTGGAGAGAGAGAGAGAAACAAGAGTTAACGTTTCACGTTAGCTTTTATGTATCCTGCAGGTTATGTTTAGGTGAATCTTGTGACGCACTGTATCTTAGATAGACTCTTGGTGTGAGTGCCTATGACTACCTGATATTACAGATACATCACATAAGCTGAATGCATCTGCTTTTACAAATTGTAAAAGTATTGCCAAGACTTCTTTGGCAGCACCTCCCAAACCTGTAACCTCTACCACCTAGAAAGACAAGGGCAGCTGGTGCTGCAATCATTTTCAAGTTCCTCTCCAATTCACACACTTGGTCAAATATTGCTGTTCCTTCATCGTTGCTGGCTCAAGATCCTGGAACTCGCTACCCAACAGTGCTGTGGGAGGACTTTCACCACTGACTGCAGCAGTACAAGAAGGTGGTCCATCACCACCTTCTCTGTCAACTAGAGTTGGGCAATAAATGCTGACCTTGCTTGTGTCTCCCATATCCCAAGAATGATTTTTTTTAAAAGTCTGCTTGAAGCTGTAGTATACCCTTTCAGTGCAAGAAATTGAAATAAAATGACAGATTTAAAGGAAGCACTTTACTTTGAATATATCCCATTCCAAGGTCACCTCCTTTTAATAACTCTGGAGGTAGATTACCATCATTGTACACCAGCTTGCCTGGTCCAAGTGGCCTTATCTACAAGCTCAATTTGCAAACAATGGGCCTAGGAACCAAACTTAAAATGTTATGGTCTCCTGGCTTGTCTTCAGATTCTGTGCCATAAATTTCTCCCTATAATTCAGACTTTCATTTGCTCAGCTTCTTTCAAGTGCAGAGCTTCACAAGTCGGACTTCCAATTTGCAATCCTATGTTTCTTGGTTTTCCACATGGCATCTTACTTAGCTTGGCAAACTGAGTGTTGTCTGCCTCTAGTAAAGTAGCTTGCATCCTTGCAACCATTTTCCAATGCCCTAACTTGCATATTGAAGTTGTATGTCTAAGACAAATATCTTAACTTTTTGGCAATTCACATTGACGGCTCCATCCAGATACAAGCTTGGCTTCCCTACTCGCATAATCATTGCGACGAGACCCAGGGACATTCCCTCCTGATTTATGTGATATCTCTATGTCTCTGGACTTGTCCCAAAACGTAGCAACTGCAAATCTGAATTCTGTACAAAATTGAAAAGTGGTTTGACAAATGGTATATTGTTCTTTGTGCTTAGAGGACCACATAGTTAAATTGGATGAGAAAGCTTGACTGTGACTTTCCATTTGCTCCTCTCAAAGGACACTTCTCTTTTATTCTGGCTTGTGCAGGAATGACCTATCTACTCTTGGTTATGTGTAGTAAGTGGAGTTGCTTGCTGTGTAGATTGAAAACGTGTGTAACTCTGATATCTAGCCAGGAATTAGTTTTCCATTTAAATGGGAAAGAATTGCTGAGCACTAACTCGGGTCAATGAAAGCGAGCGCAGGATTAAAAGCAGTGCATTATGACAATATTGCACCAACTGAGTCAGTGTTGTGCATCTTTGTACTGATGCCATGATGCTGCTCTATGTCCTGATGTCAGGCCACAAATGCATTGAGTCTGTGACTGTAATAGTCATTCTTGGTTACTCTGGAAGCCACTAAATCTGAGTCTGCAATGCAACTGAGCATAAACCAAGTAAGTTCATCTTTGTTGGTGCTATTGCTGGTGGTACAAATTAAACGTGAAAGTGGAAGGGTATCGAGCAATGTTCCCTGTAATTTTTTGGGGCTGTGTGGCCGCCTTAATAGGCTGTGCGGCCCAATCAAAAGTTCGCGCGCGCACTGCTTTTCTTCCAATTTAAAAGCTGGCTCGCCGACTGCGTGGGACTCCTTTGCAGCCTTGTAGCTTAAAGGAAGCATTGGTATCAAGGTTCCTTTACTTTCATGTGTCTACCTAAAAATATGGACGTAAAAGATTTCATGGCTCTCTGTCAATGAAGAGCAGGGGTGTTCTCCCCAGTGTCCTGGCCAACAGCTATTCCTCAACCAACATCGCTGAAACGAATTATCTGGTCATTACCTTATTGCTATTTGTGGGAGCTTGTTGTGCCCAAATTGGGGACCCCGTTTCTTACAATACAACAGTGTCTACACTTCAGAAGTGCTTAATTGGCGGTAAAGTGCTTTGAGATGTCGTGAGGTATGCCTTTTTTTCTTTACCACCTCAGTTGATTATTAATTGCATCCAAGTTACAATTGGATCAAGGCAAGTGATAGTTTTGAAGAAAACCCATGTGCTACCTGTTACAGTTCACTGTTTTATAAAGCCTGTATCTGCAGATATTCGTGCTTGGTTTGACAAGCTGAGATACCAAAATGGCATAGAGCTAATACAACCACTGGACTGGATAAGATTGGCCAACTGAGGTACATCATTGCCAGAGACTATCTTGGAGGCATGACCAGGATGTTTGTAGCAGTGGAAGAGTTGTTGCCACATAAGCACTCCAGCTGCACTTCAAATTCAAATATCAATCCAAAAAAATCAATATGAAATACCAGTGCTGAAGCTTCATTCACTGTTTCTACTACCAGACAGTTTTATTGCTTGGGTCTCAAATTTTTGTAAGCAAACATTGAAATACAGAGTTGAAAAAATTGCTGCCAGTGATTGGGTCAATGCAGAAGTGTTGATTTATTACCATGGCTTAAAATCTCTTATCATTTGAGTTTCAGTAGTATCTGTGGTTGATTTTGTGAGGGACAGGGCATATTTGCAGTTGTTTTCAAGTTTCCCCTCCTAGTTGTCACCCAATCTACAATTTCTATTCGTGATAATTACTTCACACTTGTTCTTTTCTATAGATTTTGGATGTTCAACAGAAATGACAACAAACCCTTCACCGCCAGGTAAGAATGAATAGTTTCTGTAGATACACATGTCTAGATTTTTAGAAATAGTGGTGCATTTCAATAACAACTTGCTTTTCCTGCATGGCACAGTGATTACACTTCAAAGCAACTTATTGGCCATAATGGAAGGTTCACTAAGTTGATTCTGGAGATGAAGGGATTGACTTGTGAGGAAAGGTTGAGTAGGTTAGGCCTCTACTCATTGGAATTCAGAAGAATGAGGTGATCTTATCGAAACGTATAAGATTATGAGGGGGTTTGATAAGTGGATGCAGAGAGGATGTTTCCACTGATTGGGGGGGGGGGGGACTAGAACTCGGAGCCATAATCTTAGAATAAGGGGCCGCCTATTTAAAACTGAGATGAGGAGGAATTTCTTCTCGGGGTTGTAAACCTGTGGAATTCGCTGCCTCAGAACTGTGGAAGCTGGGTCATTAAATAATTTAAAGACCGAGATAGACAGTTTCTTAACCAATAAGGGGTTATGGGGAGCGGGCAGGGAAGTGGATCTGAGTCCATGATCGGATCAGCCATGATCATATTAAATGGCAGAGCAGGCTCAAGGGGCCGTATGGCCTACTCCTGCTCCTATTTCTTATGTTCTTATAAGGTCCTGAGGTCATAAAAAGTGCTGCAGCAAGTCTTTTCTTCTCTTTATTGCCTCTCCTTTCTCTCTCTTTTTTTCTCTTTCTCACTTTTTCTTCTCTCTTTCCTCTCATCTCTTCTCGCCTTTATCTCTTCTTTCTCGTGCTCTCTCGCCTCGCGCTCGTTCGCTCACCTCATGCTCGCTCGCTCTCTCTTTTCTCGCTCTCTCTTTTCTCGCTGCGCTCGCTCAGTGAACAAGGACGTTCTCGGGATACTGGATGAGATAAAAATAAATAAAGAGGCGATACTAGAAAGGCTGGCAGTACTTAAAGTGCATAAGTCGCCCAGTGCGGATGGGATGTATCTTAGGTTGCTGAGGGAAGTAAAGGTAGAAATTGCGGAGATGCTGGCCACACTCTTCCAGTCCTCCTTGGATATGGTGCAAGAGGACTGGAAGATTGCACATGTTATCCACTTGTTCAAAAAAGGGAGAAGGTTGTACCTGGAACTTACAGGCCAGTCAGTTTAATATCGGTGATGGGGAAGCTTTTAGTAACAATAATCCGGGAGAAAATTAACAGCCATTTGGTCAAGCATGGACTAATAAAGGAGAGCCGGCACATATGTTAAGGACAAATCGTGTTTGACTAACTTGATTACGTTTTTTGATGAGACAGAGAAGGGTGGATGAGGGCAGTGCAGTTGATGTTATCTATATGGACTTTCAAAAGCATTTGATAAAGTACCAGAAGTAAGCTTGTTAGCAAAATTGAAGCCCATGGGTTAAAGATGGCAGGAGCATTATGGATACAAAATTGACGATAGGATGGAAAACAGAGTTGTGGTGAATGGCTGTATTTTGGAATGGAGGGAGGTATATAGTGGCGTTCCCCAAGGTTCAGTACTAGGACCTCCTTCTTCTTTGGCAGTTCCCTGGAGTCGAGGATGACTTGCTTCCACACTAATGAGTTCTAAGGTGTTGATGAGACCAATGCAAGATCTACAGTCCCTGTTACAGGTGGGGCAGACGGTGATTGGGTGGGTTGAGTGCTTGATTTGTTGTACGCTCCGTCTGTACATGGCTTCCGTGTGCACCCGGCGAAGAGATTCGAGGTGTTCGCCGCCTTCTCGGATGCTTCTCCTCTGCTTTGAACAGTCTTGGGCCAGGGATTCCCAAGAGTCGATGGGGATGTTCCATTTTTTCAAGGAGGCTTTGAAGGTGTCCTTGAAGTGTTTTCTCTGCCCACCTGGGGCTCGCCTGCCGTGATGTAGCTCGGAGCAGAGTGCTTGTTTTGGCAGTTTACTATCGGGCGTGCAGACAATGTGGCCCATCTATCGGAGCTGATCGAGCGTGGTTAGTGCCTCGCTGCTGGGGATATTGGCCTGAGAGAGAACGCTGATGTTGGTACGCCTATCCTGCCAATGAATTTGCAGGATTTTGCAGAGGTAGCGTTGGTGGTACTTCTCCAGTGCTTTGAGGTGTCTACTGTACATAGTCCATGTCTCTGAAGCATATAGGAGGGTGGGTATCACTATTGCTCTCGAGACCATGAGCTTGGGTGCAGGCTTGAGATCCTGGTCATCGAACACAATTTTCCTCAGGCGGCCGAAGGCTGCACTGGCACACTGAAGGCGGTGTTGGACTTCGTTTGCTGCTGCCTGTTATATGCCATCTTGGCCTGCAAAAGAAAGGAAGCTTGGTGAGTCACAGTGCGCATGCGTGAGTCAGTGAGTCAGTCAAGGCAGTAACTGAGTGGGCACACATCCTGAGTTAAATGCTGGTTTGCTGAGTGCACAGAGGTTGCCTTGTAAGAGTTGTGGGAACAGACAGCGGCTCACAGGTTCATACATAAGAATTAGGGGAACATGCACTCACTTTCAGCACACAAGTGAGAATCAGAGAAATTTACAGCACAGAAGGAGGCCATTTTGGCCCATCGTGTCCGTACCGGCCCACCAAGAGCTATCCAACCTTAACTCACTTTCCAGCTCTGTCTGTAGCCCTGTAGGTTACGGCACTTTAAGTGCACATCCAAGTATCTTTGAAATGTGGTGAGGGTTTCTGCCTCTACCATCCCTTCAGGCAGTGAGTTCCAGACCCCCACCACTCTCTGAGGGTAGTACCGTCCTTAGTCCATTTGGATAACTGCTCATTACTTATCCAATCGGGTATTTTTCCCTGTTTCATCTGGTTTACATTGTATCGGATATTCCCTTGTAACCACGTGCCATACATTGCCTATACTTTATGCGTTTCTTGGGCTAAGGCATATAGTCATGTACTAATCTTATTGATGGTCTGGGCATGGGGCTCTCAGATTTCCTCGACTTGCAGCATTTGTCTGGCGACCTCGTCCCCTGTTTCTGACAACTGAGAAGTCAAACCGGTTCCCCTTAGTAAAAGGGTTCTTGAGCATTGGGCTACGTCTTGGACCTCTTGATCTATACTGGCTATGTCAAATGTGTTGACGGTTGCCACCCCTGCCGCATACCCTGCTCCTGCCATCTCTAGTACTCCCTTCCTTTTTCTGTTTAACCGCCCCGTGGTCCCTGTAATTGTTTCTCCAACAAATTTTCGCATAATCCCGTGATAGAGCTATCACATCGCTTAGGTAAAGTTATCCTGCTAATATTGAGGACAATTTTAACAATTCTGTGGAACACTTCAAAATACTCCACTTTCCTGGTTCACTTAATCACCAGGCCTCCCTAGGCTCCTTCTGCTACTTCAGGACAAGGCAGAGGAGCGGGTGGGGCTGGTCCCTGTCCTGTTTTTATTCGGTACTTTCCATTTCTTTGCTCACATATGCTGCTCTCATCATACACATCCCGGCGTTGCTGTTGAGGCGTCAAGTCTAGGCATTTAAGGGTTGCCGTATCTACTTGTAGCATCTTATTTTGGACGAGCCTGTCGTGTAGCCCCCATCTAAATACCAATAGACATATCCCGCGGAATTGCATTTTACTACCGCCCTAAATCCTATATTCCCCGCCCCCACCGGCGGTTGGAACATGATCTCGGTGCCATCTTCAAAGCTTCCGCCGTCCCCACATTGCACTTGGAGTTCAATCCCGTCATTCACGTACAGGTGCCCATCACGGTCACACCCCTCCAGATGGCTTGGCATATAATATAGGGACCTATCCCCACTGGCGAGAGTGAGGGTTGTGAGAATCATCCATTGGGTTATTGCCATATCCATTAACCTGTGGATTAAAGCATACTCTGGTCATCACCAGGGGTTATTATTTCTTCTTATCGTGTCCTAACTCTCCCCTTTCTAACCAGTCCTGCCGGGATCTATCACTGATCCAGCAGACCCATATCCTGTTGTCATCCAAGACTATATCTGCCAGTGCTCCGCGGGTGCCTCTGAAACAAAATAGTTAAGACATCTAGTCGTCTACCTGAGGTTTGATTTAACTTCGACTGCCTCCTCGGCCTTATACCTTTTTTAATTGGGTCCAGTGTTTTCATCTACCCTTACCCTTCATGTCCACACAGGCACATGTATCACTGGTCAGGATTGCCTCATACGGTCCAGTCCATTTTGGGGGCGAACCCTGCTCGCTACACTTGTTTGCCCACCCCGGTACAGATCCTACTGGTCCCTTACTCTGAGCTTTCTGGTCCTTAATAATCTGCTGTTCCTTCACCTCCTCTCGTCAGTCGCGTAGCAGCTCTTCTAAGAGCCATACATAGTTTCGAATGTGATCCCTTATTGGACCCAAGTCCTCATGACGGTAGATACCCCTTCTGGTCGGCGCATGGCCTGCCCAGTCATAAGTTCATACGGGGTCAGTCCAGTTGTCTGATTTGGTGTTGCCTGAAGGCGCATTAGTATACATGGGAGGATGTCTACCCACACCTGTCCTGTTTTTGTAATGGCCTTGCCTATGGCTGTTTTTAACGTACGATTCATTCGTTCTACCATTCCCAAGCTCTGAGGGTGGTACGGGATGTGGAATCGCTGCTGAACCCATAACAATTGGCAGGCTTCCTTCTGACCTTTCCCATGAGGTGTGTACCCTGATCAGAATCTATCTGAAGGGGAACTCTCCACCGGGGAATTATGTTGTACGCGAAGATCTGGGTTCTAGCGCTACAATCTCGGGTGGGGAATACCTCCACCCATCGGATGAATTGATCTATCACTACCAGACAATATATCTTTCCTCGGCTTTGGGGTAATGATCCTGTAAAGTCTATCTGTAAATTCTCCCACGGGCCTTTGGGTCGTGGCTGGTGTGCCATCTTCACCCTTGTTGGTCTTCCCGGATTATATTGACCATACACGATGCATCGTTGGCAATGCTTGGCTACATCTCTTCTTAGCCCGCTCCACCACCAGTCTCTACTCAGCCTGTCAATCATGCCATTGCGCCCTCCATGGTCGGGTCCATGATATATATTCAGCTGTTGTGAATGAACACAGTCAGGCACTACCACCCGTAGATCCTTCCTCCATATTCCATCCCCTCCTTTTACAGCTTCTTTCCTAGTCCATAATTCTTGTTCTTCTATGCTCATGTAGCTTGTGTATATTTATTTCTCCAGGTCCGATGGCGGCTGCTGTGATCATAGGAACTGGTTCTGTGCCTGTAGCTTCTTTGGCAGCCTCAGCTGTTAACTCATTGCCTCTTTGCTGGGCATCTTCTACCTTCCTGTGGGCTTTTATCTTCATCACTGCTGCTTCCGCAGGTTCCTGGGCAGCTTCTACTAATCATCTAACAATATTCTCATGTTTTATGTGTCCTCCTCCCGAGGATACGTACCTCCTCCTACTCCATGCTGTCATATAGTCATGTACTACTCCAAGCGCATACCGGCTGTTGGTATAAATATTAATCCTTTTTCCCTGAGCTAATTTTAACGCCTCGGTGAGGGCCACCAATTCTGCAACTTGTGCTGATAAGGTTCCTTCCAATCTTTTGCTACAATTTTTCTGTCTTGATTAACTACAGCCCAACCTGTATGGGGTTCTCCATTTATATACCTGTGTGATCCATCTACATATAAGGTTTGGTCCAGGTTCTCCATGGGTTCATCTAACATGTTTCCCTGTATGCCATCATTTATTGTCAATTGACATTCATGTTCCTCTCCCTCGGATAGTATACCGTCTGCCGGATTCACTCGGCCAGCCCTCACTATCTGTACTGACCGGTCCTTGGGTATGAGGACTGCTTCCCACGCATCTCTTCGGCTATCTGAAATGGAACGTAGTTTACCCGTATTCAATAACTCTACTAAGATATGTTGCATGTGTAGCACTATCTGTCCAGACATCACCACTGGTTCGCAGACCCTGACTGCCCAGGCTGCATAGTCTAACGCAGTCACACACTGAGCCATTCCACTGACCACTGGTGTTTGTTGCGTGGAGTACTACGCTATTGGGCGCATATTTCCCCCATGCTCTTGTGTATCCACAGTATTATAGAAGTTGCCTTCTATGAAGCAATATATGTGGAAAGGTTGGGTTATATTTGGGAGTCTAGATACTAAAGTGGTTTTTAGTTCGGTATATGCTACATCTTGCTCCGGTCCCCATTCTATTTTATCCGTGGAGACCTTCCCTCCCTTCACCAGCTTCTGGATGGTTCTGCAATTGCCGTGAAATGGGGTATAAAGTCCCGGCAATAATTTAAAACAGTCCAAGTACCTTTCGCACCCCCCCACCCGGTAGGGCTTTGGAACTTTGACTTATTTCATATCCTAAATATCGAACCTGGGTGAGTCCCACTTGAGCTTTCTTGGGGTTCACTTTAAAGCCAGCTTGTTCCAAGGCCTGTCTGGTGCCCTTCCTGACTTTCAGACGCGATCAGAAGATCGTCCACATACTGCACCAGGGTGCTTCCATACTGTGTCAAATCTACATCCTCTCGCACTTGACTCATTACCCGGTGAAATATATTGGGACTGTTGTGAAATCCCTGTGTCCAGGTGTATTGCCAGTCCCCCACTGTAAAGGCAAACTTATCCTGGAGCTCGCATATCAGGGCGATCAACCAGAACCCGTTGGCTATATCTAAAGATCCTGTAAAGATCCTGTGTTCGGGTTTCAAGCCGTTGAATATGGTCGACAGGCTGGCTACAATGGGATGTTCTCTTTGGGTTACTTTATTTAGAGCCGTATAATCGACAGTCAAACGGTATGATCCGTCTGGCTTCTGGACCGGCCATACCGGGGAATTGGTAGTGGAAGTAGCTTCTCTCAACACTCTGTTTTCTACCAACTCTCTACCAACTCTCGTACCATCTCCTGTACCACCCTCCTCGCTTCAGGTTTTATAGGATATTGTCGATGCGCGTTGTGGACGTGGCCTGGTATTATAATGGGGTCTGTTTTTTTTTTTACGCATTCCTGTTTTTTACCCGCCCACACTCCGTTAACAGCTTCACACAGTATTTCCCATTTCCCCTCTTTAGTCCGGTCTCTCCCCAAGGGTTTCACACTTCTTAATTTTGTTACATACAGAGCCAGAGCCCTATTTCCCCCACCCGTTGTTTTCGTCCACAAGAGTCGACCCATATCGATTGTCTATTCCTTGGGTCAATTAGTATGTTTAATTCATTCAGAATATCTACTAAAATAATACTCTCCGGGTTTTTGCATACCCTTAACTGAATACTACTTCTATCTCTAATAGCTGTGTTTCACTTTTATATGCTCGCGTTTGGTTTCCCCCCACCTCACGATTATGAAAATTATGACATTCGCATTTCCCTCATTTTTTGTCAAAACACCCCGTTACTTTGTCTAGGTTTTAAATCTGGCGGTATCTGTAGCAGCTTTAATTTGTCACCCGGGGAGAATGACTCATACGTAGTTTTGACCTGGTCTGCTATTGCTGGGAAAGCAAATGCCTGTCCTTGGGCTGGGACTGCGGGAGCTCCTGGTATGAACTCTATCTTAATGGGGGCCGCTGGCAATTGTTTCTCATGGGGGACGTGGTCTGACTCTCTCGTGGTCTTGATTGTACTCGGTGCCTTTCTGCCGAAGACTCGCCCCTCCCCCCCTCAAGTCTATAATCCTCGTCCTTTTCGTGTCTCCTGATGGGTGCTGTCGCCATCACACCTACTGTTGGTTTATCGCTATTTCATAGCTTTTCAGTCAATAGTCTAGTCCATCTACTTAATTCATAATATGCACGAGTGACTAAAACACAGGTTTTCTCCCTGTTTTTTTTCTTTTCCGACTCCCACCATTTTCTTTGTTCAGCGGCTGGGTCGTCTTGTTTCCAATTTTGTTTAATCATTATTTCAATTAGTTTTTGATTTTTGTCTGCTAGGTACCATGTCAGAGACCCCTCTGGTCCCCACTCGAGTTTTTCACTTCCCATGGCTATTGGTTGTCAGCGATACGTCCCTTACTTATTCGCTTTGAGTGAGACTAATACTTGCAAACCTATTGGTTGTCAACAGTACGTCCCTTACTTACTTACTCACTCCTCACGAGTGAGACCATTACTTGCAACCTTATTGGTTGTCAGAGGTACGTCCCTTACTCGCCCTGAGTGAGACTGATACTTGCAACCTATTTGTTGTCGGCGGTATGTCCCTTACTTATGAGTGAGACCAATACTTGCAACATATTGGTTGTCAGCGGTACGTCCCTTACTTACGCCTCACGAGTGAGATTGTCACTTGCAACCTATATCAATTATCAATCGCATCGTTACACAGACACACTGCTATATAACCGATTGTAATTGTTTCACCTGGGATCTTCCGCTGACTACTTGAAGTCTCGGCCAGATCTGCAGATTTGAATCTCTCAGGCAACTGACACCAGACAGATTTCTGCCCTTGTCCTAACTGTGTGGTAATTAAAACATACATGCACCTTTGACATGGCTTCCATCGACCGATGTCTGCCGTCCGCTTGAGATCCTGCCAACTGTAGTAGAGTACTTAAAATAAACACTCAACACTAGGTCTGGGTTCGAAGATTCGAGTAGTCTTTATTTTGCACCGGTGGGGAGCTTGCCTGCTGGTTGTCTGTAGCCAGACATCTCCAATGATACAAAGTTCCAAGCAACCTTTTATACACTTAATGATACATGCCAGCCTTGTGCACGGCCTCCGCCCCCCCCCCCCCCCCCATGCCGTTTAATTGGCCCAAAACCCGCATCCACAATTGTTGATTAACTAATTCCCTTTCGCGTCACAATCATTTGCCTAAGTATCATACCAAAAGGAGTTTTTCCAACGTGTCACTTTTGATCCCTTGCCCTGTTTAACTGCCACTCTCTGCCTCCTGTGGTTCAACAGTTTGGCTGTTTGTAATTGTCCTCAGATTACACAGCTTTTAACAATTAATCTTTCCGACATGTTATTTCCTTTTAAACACATTTAGAAAGTTGACCACTACAAAAGCCTATTTCAGCTCGTTTTAGTTCCGAGATCCATTCTTAACCATTTCATTATAACAGAGCTTAGAAGCCCCACTTCACAGGCAACATTCTTGTAAATCTCCTCTACACCCTTTCCAGCGCAATCACATCTTTCCTGTAATGTGGTGACCAGAGCTGCACACAGTTCTCCAGCTGCGGCCTAACCAATGTTTTCTACAGTTCAAGCATAACCTCCTTGATCTTGTATTCCATTCCTCGACTAATAAAGGGAAGTATTCCATATGCCTTCTTAACCACCTTCTCTACCTGGCCTGCTACCTTCAGGAATCTGTAGATCTGCACTCCAAGGTCCCTTTCTTCCTCTACACATTTCTGTGTTGTACTATTTAAGGTGTATTACCTTGCCTTGTTACACCTCCCCAAATGCATTACCTCACACTTATCTGGATTTAATTCTATTTACCACTGTTCTGTCCACCTGACCAGTACATTGATATCTTCCTGCAGTCCGCAGCTTCTACATTATCAACCACACAGCCTATTTTAGTGTCATCTGCAAACTTCTTAATCATATCCTCAACATTTAAGTCCAAATCATTGATATATACCTCAAGAAGCAAAGGGCCCAGCCCTAAGCCCTGCGGAACCCCACTGGATGCAGCCTTCCAGTCACAAAGGCGCCCATCAACCATTACCCTTTGCTTCCTGCCTCTGAGCCAATTTTGGATCCAACTTGCCACTTTGCCCTGGATCCCATGAACTATTACTTTCGTGATCAGACTGCCATGTGGGACCTTATCAAAAGCTTTGCTAAAACCCATATACACTGCATCATACGCACTGCCCTCATCGATCCTACTGGTTACCTCCTTGAAAAATTCAATCAAGTTAGTCAGGCACAACTTCCCTTAACCAATCCATGCTGACAGTCCTTGATTAATCCATGTCTTTCCAAATGAAGATTTATCCTTTCCCTCAGTATTTTTTCCAATAATTTTCCCACCACTGAGGTTAGGCTGACTGACCTGTAATTACTCGGTCTATCCCTTTCTCCCTTTTTAAATAAAGGTACAACATTGGCAATCCTCCAGTCCTTTGGCATCACACCTGTAGCCAGAGAGGATTGGAAAATGATGGTCAGAGCCTCTGCTATTTCTTCTCTCGCTCCTCTTAACAGCCTGGGATACACTTCATCCTGGCTTGGGGATTTATCCACTTTCAAAACTGCTAAGCCCCTTAATACTTCCTCTCTCACTACGTTTATCTCGTCGAATATTTCAAACTCCTCCTCCCACATTGCAAAGTCTGCATCGCCCCTTTTGTGAAAACAGATGTAAAGTATTCATTAAGAATCATACCCACGTTTTTTGCCTCTACACACAGATTTCCTTTATGGTCTCTAATAGGCCCCACTCTTTCTCTAGTTGTCCTCTTGCTCTTAATGTATTTATAAAACATCTTCGGCATTTCCCTGATTTTACTTGCCAACATTCTTTCATGCTCTCTCTATGCTTTCCTGATATCTTTTTTAATTGCACCCGGCACTTCTTATACTTCTAGAGTTTCTGCAATGTTGAGTTCTCGGTATCTGTCAGAAGCTTCCCTTTATTTCTTTTTTTTACCCTATATGTCCCTTGACATCCAGGGGAATCTAGATTTGTTAGCCCCACCCTTTTTGTTTAAGGGAACATACTTGCTCTGTACCCTCAGGATCTCCTCTTTGAATGCCTCCCACTGCTCTTACACTGATTTATCATCAAGTTGCCATTTCCAGTCCACTTTGGCCAAATCCCATCTCAGCTCAGGAAATTGGCTTTACCCCAATTGAAAACTTTTATTCCTGGTCTCCCTTTGTCCTTTTCCTTAACTACCCATAATCTTACTGAATTATGGGGCTCAATTTTGACCAGGCATTGCTCTGTTTTTTTGGAGTAACCTGCTTTTTCTGGCTTAACTTAAAAATCTCCAGTTTCCCCAGTCAGTTTGCACCAGCATAACTCACTTAGTTACGTTTTTTTTAATGTTTTTTTTATCAAAAGGAGGCGTTACCATCCAGTTCTGTCCAGTTAGGCAACTTTGGCCAGCTAATAGTTACTCCAAATCTACTTAGACCAGCGTATGTGGCCACTTGAGAAAACTCTTGCAGAGAGTTAAAGAAATCGGCGCAGGTAGGTACATCGGAGGCCATTCGGCCTGGGATAGGAGCGGGAAGCGGAGAGGACCTGAACCAACCAAGCCTTACCCTTAGCAATGTTTGCAAACAAAAACTGCTAATAATTCTATAAGAAATAAAAAATTCAAGTCCTACCTTCATCTTCAAACTGCAATTCACCTTTCTGCACTCAGCCCGGGAAGGCAGCAGGCCAGTGTGGGATGCCACTCGGCCTGGGCTAGGGGCGGGACAACACACCGGGGGGGCCACTCGGCCTCGGTTAGGGGGCGGGACAACGCACCGGGAGGCCACTCGGCCTCGGTTAGGGGGCGGGACGGGACAACGCACTGGGAGGCCACTCGGCCTCGGCTAGGGGGTAGGACAACGCACCGGGAGGCCACTCGGCTCGGGTTAGGGGCAGGCAGGAGAACTGATAGAAATCACTGGCAGGCAGGATCACTGGCAGGCAGGAGCACTATCAGTTCTCCTGCCTGCCCCTAACCCTGGCCGAGTGGCCTCCCGGTGCGATCTCTTAGTGCTGAAGTGGCGGGGGGGGGGGGAAACTGGCAAAAAAAAATTCCAATCTCTAGTCTCACGTAATTAGTGCTTCTCAGAATTTTAAGGAGAGGATTCATGTTCTCCCCTCCCCCTTTTAGTCTTTTCTCCAATGAAACAAAGTTCAGCTCTTTCTCTCTCCGCATTGCTTGTATCTGAGAATCATCTCTTATTGCCTTTCTCTGTAACCCAGCTAGCTTTAAGAGCAAGAGCATTAACACATAAGCTCTGAGTGAATTGATGAATAACAAGAACGCAAGATATTCTACCTCAGAAATTCGGTCGCAAAGACACAAGCAACTCTTGAATGGCCGAATGCCAACTCGCAGACTCTCAGCGCTACTGCACATGCGCGGACATTACTAATCACTGCGCATGTGCAGACGTCCCGGCATATTTTCCAGCGCAGAACAACTGGCCACGCTGCGCGACTGCAGTGAAGAGGTCAGACAGCGGCCAAAGTTCCAATTTTTTTTCCGGCGCATCTCGGAACGTACATAAGCGTCGCAACTCTGGTAAGTGTGCCGAAAAACAGGCTCAGCCAAAATTGAGCCCATGATCACTAGCACCAAAATGCTCTCCCACTGATACGCCTTCCACCTGCCCCTCTTCATTCCCCAAAACCAAGTCCAGAACCACCACCTCCCTTGTTGGGTTTGTTACATACTGGCTAAAGAAGATCTGAATGCTTTTTAAGAATTCCGCATCCTTTATACCATTTACACTACCTTTTTCCCAGTTAATATCAGGGTAGTTGAAATCCCCCTCTCTTACAGCTTTAGTTTTTGCACTTCGCAGCAATTTGCCCACATATTTGTTCTTCTATCTCCCTCTGACTGTTTGAGGGTTTATAGCACACTCCCAGTAGTGTGATCGCTCTTTTTTTGTTGTTTAATTCAATCCATATAGCCCTGTTTGATGACTCCTCTAACGTATCATCCCTTCTCACAGCTGTAATTGTTTCTTTAATCAATACTGCGACCACCCCAGAGGCGCCATTGCCCTCACCAGTACTCAGAATAGAATATTGGTTGGAGAGCAAGATGGACTCGGGAGACTCCTGTACTACCTGCCGAGTTCTCCTCTTCTGTCTGGTGGTCACCCACTTCCTCTCTGCCTGCACACTCTTAAGCTGCGGGATGACCACCTCTAGAAACGTGCTATCCACAAAATTCTCAGTCTCACGGATGCACCGCAGTGACTCAAGTTGCTGCAGCTGGAGACACCTCCTGCACACGTGGTCGTCCAGGCAACGCGAAGCATCCAGGACTTCTCACATGGCACAGGATATGTACTCCACGGGACTGAGCTGCCCTGCCGTGCCTCTAGTTAATAGACTCGGAACTATCGAGCAGAAATAAACTCGTAAAATTTAGCAAAACACACTCGGCAGCTACTCTGCAATCAGCTGATTTAATTAATTAGGTTTTTTAGATTATAAATATCACTTGTCAATGTTTACTTTTTTAATTGAGGCTCTTAACTTACACTAATACCAAAGGTTTTTTTAAAGAGAGAAATAGAGAAATACTCACCAACCAACCAGCCAATCATTTACCTGCTTGGTTGTGATGTCACACTTTGAATATTTTTACTTCTTACCCCCCCAGGTCCGTTTGGCGCTGTTGCAGATAGCTTCTCCCGAACTTCCGCTCTCCCGCTCTCGGTGCTGACTTGAAGCCCCTGCTCCGGTCAGGTCTCGCATTGTTTGGTCGTTCCTCCCGAACTCTAATGTATTTAATTAATTAAGTTTTCACGTTTTGAAAGTTTAGATTTTTAATCCCAGCTCTTAATTTAAACCAATGCTCAAGAAAAGGGAGAAAAAACTGACCAACCAATCACTTCCCTGCTTTCCTGTGACGTCACACTTTGAATCTTTTGACTTCATATCCTCCCAGGTCAGTGGGTGCTGTTTCGGCTAGCTGCTCGGCTGACTCGCGCCCTTTGTAGGCTTGCTGCTATTTCCGCTTTTGCGCCCTTTCTGCGGTCGCAGAACTTTTTGCGACACCATGTGGGTGTGCGGTCAAGGACGGAGGTGCCCAACACCTCTGCCCAGATGGCTCTCAGAAGCTGTGGAGGGAAATGGATGCACTTCCTGTCTTTCACTGCCCCTACCAGTATCTCCAATTCACCATCGGAGAATCGTTGCGCCCTTGTACTGCCAATCCCTTTGTACTCTTATTTGATTTCTAAGTTTCTGTACATTACAATAGTGGATACCTTTCAAAAATATTTCATTGTGCAGCTCTTTGGGACGTTCTGAGAATGTGAAAGGTGCTGTATAAATAAACGGTCTTGTTTCTTTTAATTATTTCACCAGAAATTAGATTAGGATCTATTTTGCAGTGTATTGCAGGGGAATAAAAGGCATTGCGTGTATTTTTGTGTGTAATATGACAATAGATTATAAATAGTGTACCTTATTTTGTGTTACCAGAATTACAGTAGATGGTGATGTTGTTGTCTTGCAATTAGTGATAAAAGTCTTAAGGGCCCAAGTTTCCCCCTCTGTAAAAACGGCGCACTCGACTTTCTGGAATAAAAAAGTGCCGAAAACTTACCTTGTGATTCTCCGGTCTCCTCAGGCCATCTTCAGCCTCGGCGTGGCACAGCACAAGGGGTTGGGGGCGGAGCCAGGTCCCGGCGCTGAAAACAGTGCTGGGACCTCTGCACATGTGCGCGAGAGTGTGTGCGCATGAGCAGTAGCTCCTCGCAGCCCGAATCTCTGCGACGCTGCATCGGAGGGGCCCGACGCACGCCGCCCCTAGCCCTGGACGAATGGGCTCCCCGGGCATTGAAGATCGGGACTTGGGCTTCCCTCCCGTTCAGCTCCCCCTCCTAGTCCCAGAGTTAAAAGGACAGTGTGCTTTACTCACTGCACCAGCGAGTCTACTGTAGCTTAACTTTTCTTAAACACATGCCGCAGTATGTCTTGTATGGCAATAACACTGTACCAGGCAGGTGACAGCAATTGACTGTGAGGCTGCCCAGAGGATGGGTAGCCACAACTTGTACGATCGTATATTATCCAGTCAGCTCCCCGCCTTCCTCCCTCCCGTTCAGCCTCCCTCCCGTTCAGTCCCCCCTCCCTCTCTCCCATTCATCCCCCCCCCCCCGCCGCCTCCCGTTCATCTCCTCCCCTCCCCACCTCCCGTTCATCCTCTTCCGCCGCCCCCCCTCCCTCCCTCCCGTTCAGCGCCCCGTCCCGTTCATCCACCTCTCTTTCCCCCCCCCGTTCATCCAAGTCTGTCCCCATCATGGGAGACTTTCAGTGCAAGCGAAGAGGTTGGGGTCTATTACCTTTATATTGAAATTGGATTTAAACATTTAAAACAATCCCCTCCGGAAGAGTGATACTAAATGTTTTTTTTAAAGCTTTGTAATGCTGTTCCTTAGTGGCACTGAAAATAGTTTCTTGTGACATCCATTATTGGAACTTTGCCCTTATTATAATAATTGCTGAAGAACCTCTCGTTGATCGTACCCTATGTGCTAAATTGAGTGCAATCCACTGTTTTTTCAATCGCACTACTTTTGACAATCCTGATTTTTATATGCTGTATAATTCTGTCACTTTCTTCCATGTTTCCCACTGCTAATGGTTGCAGCTTGTTGTTCTAAATTGCCATTATCAACCTTCGCTACCTTATGACAATGCGCCTTTAACAATTATTCCAAGTTGCTGCTTTCATTCTCCGATTGATGCACTAAATTGATGTGACAATAATTTGGAGATATTCATTAACTGATTGCAAAAGAATAATGAATTGCCAAGCAAAGACTAATTGATTTTATTAGCATCATTCACCCTCAACCCCTCTGCCACTCAAAAGTAAACAAAAATAGCATCGTTTTGACTTATTTTAAAAGATTTACTTTCCTTCCCTCACCATACCATATGCCACTATGATGGAAGGGCATACATGCAGGAAGGGTATACATACTTTGCTCTGGTTCCCTATCAGTGAGGGATGGTAATGAGCTAGTAGAAAGTGTTTGAGGCTGTCTTGCTTTCTGAGTTGTCTCATATACCTGGCCTCCAATCTGATCCACGGGCTTGATTAGAAATTGGCCATGCATCAGTCATGATTATGAAGCAACTTCCCGCCATTCCATGGCAGAGCATGTTTAGCATGAGTGCTTTTTGCAATTCGTGCCCCCATCGGAGATTAATTTCATAGGTGTACACTGAAATCCTTCGCTTGATTTTTGAAATGTAATACTGTAGAGGTCAATTACATGACACTAACTGCACGTCCTGTGTTGAGAAAGAAGCACAAAGAATCTCTTGTATTAAGTGATCCTCCAAATCCCGCTCAAGGGAGAATGACATGGCACTGGTGGACACAACACAACTGTTTCAAAGCGGTCATAGAATCTGCATTTGGCCTCCAGTGCAGAGGAGATTGCACTATGAGCAGCGAATACTATACTAGATTGGAGGAAGAGCATGTAAATTGCTATCTCACGCAGAAGGAATATTTGACACCCTGAATGTTGGTGTGGGAGCAGGTAAATGAACCGCTGTTATATCTTTGCATAGGACGAACAACTGTAATTTAGGTTGGTGAAAAACTGATCACCTGAGGGATTGTCCAATTTGGAAGGGGGCTAGGACAGTTGTTTGGGTGAACCAAAAGCCAGTGGGCTGTTGGGTAAGGACAAGGGATACCCTATAGTTGTAAGATGAGAGGGTGAGAGCAGAGGCATTGGAACTGAAGTCCTGTTTACCACAATTGAGCAGAATCCTTGGATGAGAAAAAAGGGTATGTCAAACATGGTATGAGAATGGGAGTCATCAGAGCAAATACTACAGAGAAAGGGAAGGAATCTTTACAGGAGATTGATGGGAAGAATCATTCTCCAGATTGTTGTGCAGTGAATATTTGTGGGAAGCCCATTCCCAAAGATGGAGAGGAGTTCAGAAAGGGAAGGGAAGACTCCGTGAAATGGGCCTTGTAAAGGTGAAGGATGGGTTGGAATTGGAAGGCTAGTTAATGATTTTTTTCGAGATGACAACAGGAGCAGGCAGTAGTGCCAACACAATTGTCAGTGTGACTGAGGAAGAAGTCAGGGTATGGCCTTAATAGGATTGGAACAAAGATGGTTCCATATATCCTGCAAAAAGACTTGCATAGCTGGGTTCCACGGGAGTCCTCTAGTGATGACTTTCATTTGGAGGAAATAAGTGGAGTTAAGAGAGAAGTTGCTCGTGGTGAGAACCAGTTCTGCCAGGTGGTGAAGGCTGGTGGTGGATTGGGAATGTTTGGCCCACTGTTCAAAGTAGAGCTGAAGTGCCTGGAGATCCTTCCTACTGAAGGATGGAGCTATAGAGAGGCTGTATGTCCATGGTGAAAAGGGAATGATTGAAGACCGGAGAACCTGAAATCAGAAAAGCGGCAGAGGGCATCAGAAGAATCATGGATGCAAGTGTGTAGAGACTGGACAAGAAAAAAAGAATAGAGGTAGGGTACAGGGGAATTTGCTTGGTGGGCTCATAGTCCAGAGGCATAAATTGTCAGATAGTTGACCGCCTCAGTCAGGTAGAGGTCCTTCTGCCATACAACTATTTGAATGGTTAGTTGTTCTGTCATAAACATTTCTAGAAGTTGCAGATACAGGTGTATGTACACTGTAGCTTAATACTTTGAGTGATGCATCTGGGAACCTGTGTGAATTCAAGACTCTGGCTTCTCAAACAAACACAGACCTGCAGTGGAAAGCATTGTTAGAGGTATTTAAAACAATGGAAATGTATAGGTACATTTAATTATTTTCTCTTAAATGTTTATAATTTTTTAATTTTATTTATTTCCAGTATTAAGTGCTTAGATTAGTGGAGAAACCAAGATGTCCACTAAAAAGATAGTCACTAATAAATCCAATTGGGAATTCAGGAGAAACTTCGTTACCCAGAGAGTGGTGAGGATGTGGAACGTGCTCAGTAGTTGAAGTGACGAGCATAGATACATTTTAAGGGGAAGCTAGATAAATGCATGAGGGAGAAAGGAATAGAAGTTTATGCTGACATGGTGAGATGAAGTAGGGAGGGAGGAAGCTCGTGTGGAGCATAAATACTGGCAATTAAAGGTGTTGCTCTGCGAACTCGCATGGGTCCTAGCTATGCCTGCCTTTTCGTGGGAGATGTCTAAATAGGAGGGGGAAAATAAAGTATGAAAAGAAGCTTGCAGGGAACATAAAAACTGACTGGAAAAGCTTCTTTAGATATGTAAAGAGAAAAAGATTAGTGAAGACCAACGTAGGTCCTTTGCAGACAGAATCAGATGAATTTATAATGGGGAACAAAGAAGTGGCAGACCAATTGAATAAATACTTTGGATCTGTCTTCACTAAAGAAGACACAAATAATCTTCCGGCAGTACTAGGTGTTCGAGGGTCTAGCGAAAAGAAGGAACTGAAGGAAATCCTTATTAGTCAGGAAATTGTGTTAGGGAAATTGATGGGATTGAAGGCTGATAAATCCCCAGGGCCTGATAGGCTGCATCCCAGAGTACTTAAGGTAGTGGCCCTAGAAATCGTGAATGCATTGGTGATCATTTTCCAACATTCTATTAACTCGGGATCAGTTCCTATGGACTGGAGGGTAGCTAATGTAACACCACTTTTTAAATAAAGGAGGGCAAGAGAAAACGGGGAATTATAGACCGATTAGCCTGACATCGGTGGTGGGAAAAATGTTGGAATCAATTATTAAAGATGAAATAGCAGCGCATTTGGAAAGCGGTGACAGGATCGGTCCAAGTCAGCATGGATTTATAAAAGGGAAATCATGCTTGACAAATCTTCGAGTTTTTTGAGGATGTAACTAGTACAGTGGACAAGGGAGAACCAGTGGATGTGGTGTATTTGGACTTTCAAAAGGCTTTTGACAAGGTCCCACACAAGAGATTAGTGTGCAAAATTAAAACACATGGTATTGGGGGTAATGTATTGACGTGGATAGAGAACTGGTTGGCAGACAGGAAGCAGAGAGTCGGAATAAACGGGTCCTTTTCAGAATGGCAGGCAGTGACCAGTGGGGTGCCGCAGGGTTCACAGCTGGGACCCCAGCTCTTTACAATATACATCAATGATTTAGATGAAAAAATTGAATGTAATATCTCCAAGTTTGCAGATGACACTAAGCTGGGTGACGGTGTGAGCTGTGAGGAGGATACTAAGAGACTGCAGGTTTACTTGGACAGGTTAGGTGAGTGGGCAAATGCATGGCAGATACAGTATAATGTGGATAAATGTGAGGTTATCCACTTTTGATGGCAAAAACACGAAGGCAGAATATTATCTGAATGGCGACAGATTAGGAAAAGGGGAGGTGCAACGAGACCTGGGTGTCATGGTACATCAGTCATTGAAGTTTGGCACGCAGGTACAGCAGGCGGTGAAGAAGGCAAATGGCATGTTGGTCTTCATAGCTAGAGGATTTGAGTATAGGAGCAGGGAGGTCTTACTGCAGTTGTACAGGGCCTTGGTGAGGCCACACCTGGAATATTGTGTTCAGCTTTGGTCCCCTAATCTGAGGAAGGACGTTCTTGCTATTGAGGGAGCGAAGGTTGATCAGATTGATTCCTGGGATGGCAGGGCTGATATATGAGGAGAGACTGGATCAACTGGGCTTGTATCCACTGGAGTTTAGAAGAATGAGAGGGGAACTCAGAAACATATAAAATTCTAATGGGATTAGACAAGTTAGAGGCAGGAAGAATGTTCCTGTTGCTGGGGAGTTGCAGAACCAGCGGTCACAATCTAAGAATAAGGGGTAAGCCATTTAGGATCGAGATGAGGAGAAACTTCTTCACTCAGAGAGTGATTAACCTGTGGAATTCTGCAGAAAGTTGTTGAGGCTAGTTTGTTAGATATATTCAAAAGGGAGTTAGAAAAGGCCCTTACGGCCAAAGGGATCAAGGGGTATGGAGAGAAAGCAGGAAAGGGGTACTGAGGTTGAATGTTCAGCTATGATCTTATTGAATGGCGGTGCAGGCTCGAAGGGCCAAATGGCCTGCTCCTGCACCTAATTTCTATGTTTCTATGTTAACATTCTTTGTTCCAGTCCAACTCGGGTCCCCTCCCTCACTTCTTTTTCCGGTACATTGATGACTGTATCGGTTACTGTATCCTGTTCTCGCTCTGAACTTTAAAATTTCAATCACTTTGCATCCAATTTCCACCCTTCCCTCACCTTCACATGGCCCATCTCCGACTCTTCCCTTCCCTTCCTCGACTTCTCTGTCTCCATTTCTGGGGATAGGCTTTTGACCAGTATTCAATGTAAGCCAACTGACTCTCTCAACTACCTGGACTACACTTCCTCCCACCCCACATTCTGAAATGATTCCATTCCATTCTTCCAGTTTCTCCATCTCCGTCGCATCTGCTCTGACGACGCCATCTTTCACACTAGTGCCTCTGACATGTCTTCCTTTTTCCTCAACAGAGGTTTCCCTCTGCCGTGGTTAACATGGCCCTCAACCGTTTCTGTTCTATTTCCTGCACCTCTACTCTCACCCCTTCCCCTCCCTATCAGAACCACGCCAGGGTTCCCCTTGTCCTTACATTTCACCCCACCAGCCTCCAGCTTTTTTAGATGAAGAAATAACATTGTAATCAGCTGCAAAAAAATTGCAAATATACATGCGTGACACTTGATGTATGATCTGACAGACAAAATGCACGGTAGCGGCAACATTTTTCTGTATAGATCGATACACACATGCCCTGTCTCCTGTGTGACACAGTGATATTCGAGAGTAAGAACTCGATAGATATCCTGCCATTCTATAGCCCTACCAGTTACCGCAGGCATTGGTTCAAGTGTATTGTATTTACATTTTTACCTTATTAGTATTCTGAAACCATTGAGCAAAGAAAAGCAACCTCTCCACTTTATTCCATATTCCATAGAGAACAAAGGAGCTTTGTGTACAAAACTAGGTAATGTTACATTTCTTATGTGATATGCTCACTAAGATATAATTTTAAGCCCAATTTCTAAGTAATCTGTTTACAAATAAAAAAAAATGTGACTTGAATACTAGATTCCAGGGTATTTTAAAAGTGCTGGCAATTTATTTTCTGTCTGCATCTGAGATGAGCAGAAAATTGCCTGGCTGTGAATGGTTTGGTTGTCCAGATAAGTCAGCATCCTGTGCAAAGTCAAGTAGGACTGCCTCATGACAGCTGAGAACAAACATGGAAAAACAAAGTAGCAGAAGAGCTGAGATGTAGAATAAATTATTCAGTGAGAGGGATCAATCAGAATAAAGTGGAGTACAATCTGTTTGTAGTACAAGTATTTCTATTTACATCATTTCTGCACAAATCTTTTTGCCCCACTTCTGTAAAGTACTCTTGATTTTGCCAGCAACCATATATCGTGGGGAAATCACGGTGGCACCTGCACTTTTCACCCTGGTTGTTGTTAAATTGCTATTTATTGCACTTCAAAATCTTGTGCACGGTGCTTATGATTACATTAAATTAAGGTTTTGTGGCACAATATGAAAATTTGAAGATGACAAAATTAGAGAGCGCGTTAACTGAAGAGGGTTTTAAGTGACTTCGAGAGGACAGAGTGATAAATTCATTTGAAATCTATCTGTACAATATATTAAACACCAAGAAATGTGAGGTGATACTTTTTTGGGGCTGATGAATAAGGTCCTGATATACACTAAATGATACTACTTATTAAAAGGACTGGAGCACCTTCAGAAAGCTGGCACAGAGATAATGAGCCAAATTGTCTGTTTCTCACTGTGCTGTAACATTGTATGATTGTATTATGTTTGAAGGTCATCTGTAGTGGGGTTTTTTCAAGCTTACTGTAGAAATGCTTGCAAGTTACCATCACAATTGTACATTTTGTAAACAGTTGTTCCATACAGACCTGGTCTAATAAAGGCTGTCATTAATCCCTTGCACCTGCCAAGATGGCGGCTAAATGGCAGGGAAATCCTGTTAATTTGTTAAATTTTCATACGCTTCTCCTTAATACTGGTATCTTTCCAGTATGTTTGATACTTCTGCAGTTGTTAATTAAACCAAACTACACAATAGATACATTTCCCATTTATTCACTGTGGAAAAGTAGCCTGGTAATTACTGCAAGCTTTCACACATGGTACAATACAGTATATCTTGTATTTAAAAACAAGAAATAATTTAACATGCGTTTAGGGCGTTAATACAATCTCATGGTTCAAATAATCATGAACAACTTTAGTCTCACGCTCTCGGTTTCTGATGTCATTTGAACTCCTTGATTGGATTTTTTTTGTAATTTGCTTCGACTGACCCATTATCCTCCGTTACTATCAAATGTAATGGATTTTATTTTGCCGTTGTTTTGAAAGAAAACAATATTAGATTATCAAATTTTTCTAACTGTATTTATACTTTTTGTAGTTTATCACTCAGTAATCACATTTATACACATGCTTTGATTAAAATCTTGCCTTTGTCCTGTAACTTTTCCTTTACTGGAAATGTAAATAGCTTAATTTCCAGGACAAACATTAATCTTAATGTTTAATAACTATTCTTAGGAACTTTCAATTTGATTCTTTTTTTTATAATCAGGATTCCTAGAATTTTGCAGAACCTCAGAGCAAATTTCTGTGGCGAGCCCAACCAAATTCTCTCGCAAGCAGATGTTACAAAGTGGTTACATGTATTTGTGTCTTAAGATATGTGTAATAATTTTTAGATTTTAAAAAAAGCACCACACGTTTAGAGTAGGCCATTTGCACAATAAATTTACAATCCCTGACGAGGACCAGAGGAGTCGGAGAGCAGCAGCTGAAACACAGACTACAGCAGCAATAGATCAGAAAACACAGACCTGGAGCCGCCATTCAGTCAGAGCCACCAGCCCCCAGACTGCAGTCAGCGCCACCTGTCCGTGCCACCAGTCAGCGCAACCAGTCAGTATCACCGGTCAGCACTACCAGCAACCAGTCAGCGCACCCAGCCTGCAACCGACACCACCAGTAATCAGCCACCAGTCAGCATAACCAGCAACCAAACAGTGCTGACAGGTGGCTGGTGATGCTGACTGCAGGCTGGTTGCTGGTGGTGCTGATGGGTGGCTTGTGGTTGACTGCAGGTTGTAAATATACGCACTGCTTTAGTTTGCAATCTGTGTTGTTGGAAACAAAACATGAAAAGGCCAGGCCAAACTACATTTAAATTGATCCCTGCAAATCCGAAAAGTCAGTTTTGAACAGGTTGCATGCTATCTTGCCATACTCCAGCCCTTTGATTAAAATGTAAGGTAATTGAAAAGGGGAAGGCCATGCAAGTTCGACTTCTTGATTTGCTAACGTGCAATCAGATTCACAAAAAGGGGGAATGTTCAAAGTAAACTAGTTACAACAACAGAGAACTACAATTTAAAAAAACACCCAAATCTAAGGTGAGAGTAGCATTAATCCAGAAGGTTCAAAGGTTTCCAAGATTGATTGCAGCTCTGTGCCGAGTCAGCTTACCTTAACCAGGATGGCAATATTGGTGCTACAGTTAGAAACTTAGGAAAACTAAATTGCTGTCTAATTTGTGGTGATTACATAGAACATAGATGCTCCAGTTGTGTTTGCATTTTGTTTCCAGATTGCAATAAAAATTGGCTCAGCATCTGTAGCATATTTATTGAACACTGCCCCTTTAATTGGTTTAGGAGCTATTGATTACCTCTTCTACTCCTCACAAAAGGAGCACATCATGTACTTTCTCTTCATAGAAACATAGAAAATAGGTGCAGGAGTAGGCCATTCGGCCCTTCTAGCCTGCACCGCCATTCAATGAGTTCATGGCTGAACATGCAACTTCAGTACCCCATTCCTGCTTTCTCACCATACCCCTTGATCCCCCTAGTAGTAAGGACTTCATCTAACTCCTTTTTGAATATATTTAGTGAATTGGCCTCAACAACTTTCTGTGGCAGAGAATTCCACAGGTTCACCACTCTCTGGGTGAAGAAGTTCCTCCTCATCTCAGTCCTAAATGGCTTACCCCTTATCCTTAGACTGTGTCCCCTGGGTTCTGGACTTCCCCAACATTGGGAACATTCTTCCTGCATCTAACCTGTCTAACCCCGTCAGAATTTTAAACGTTTCTATGAGTACCCTCTCATTCTTCTGAACTCCAGTGAATACAAGCCCAGTTGATTCAGTCACACTGTGGTGATGAATGTTGTACAGCAAATCGATTTTCTGTTCAGTAATTAGATTTACATTTTGTTGTAATAGTAAGTTGGGAAAGAGCAATGTCTCGCTGGATATTAAAGATTGCATTTTACATAATGAAGCATTCCTCTGTAACTAGCTAGAATTAAAATTTTTAAATGCATGCCACTTCTCTCTCTTTCCCCCCCCCCCCGCCCCCCAACCACACTTTATCATCACTCACTATTACTTTCCTATGTTCTGTTTATTGTTACAAGTGGTACAATGGGACCAAGTTTTGGCTTGAGTTGCTCCTGTTCTTTTGGAGCAACTGGTTTAGAATGGAGTATCTTAGAAATTGTAATTCTTGGCATTTAGTTTGCTCCAGTTCTAGTCAGTTAGAACAGTTTCACTTTGGAACAGAATTTTCTTTTCAAACGGGGGCGTGTCTGGGCACTTACGCCTGTTTTCAAAGTTTAGGCAGTGAAAACTTACTCCAAACTAACTTAGAATGGAGTACGTGAAGATTTTTGTACGCTCGAAAAAACCTTGTCTACACTTTACAAATCAGGCGTAGGTTACAAATTAGGCGTGGGGCGAGGGGGGGGGGGGGGCGGGAAGGGAAGAAATTAAATTCTACAATCATTCAGCAGTATTACTTATACAAATAAAGATTCAACCTGAATAAAAATTTATAAGCAAAGAAAAGATTAAATAATCCATGTTCCTACTTGTGTGAAACAGCAGCAGCCTTCGAGCTGCTGTGCTTCAGGCAGGCCTTCCATGTTGGAGACAGGGGTAGCGTCAGTGTCTCGACGGCAGCCCAACAGCGGCAGCAAGCAACCTTCGAGCTGCGGTGCTTCAGGCAGGCCTTCCTTCCATCAGTGGCTGGACGGCAGCCGAAGGAACAACAAGCAGCTGCGAAGGGGACTGAGGCCATTCAGCCACGCGATAGGGACGGTGTCAGTGACTGGTCGGCAGTCGAAGATACAGCAAGCAGCCTTCGAGCTGCGAAGGGTACTGAGGCCATTCGGCCACGGGATAGGGGCATCGTCAGTGACTGGACGGCAGGCAAAGACACAGCGATCAAGCAGCCTCGAGCTGTGAGGGGGACTGAGGCCATTTGGCCAGGGAGAGGCAGCCACATAGACACTTTTAAACTTAAATTTGCAGAATGGGTGCTGCATTGTTAACACCACGTATTATGCAATGGTTCGCCATCAATTCACTGCATAGGAGAGAATTGATTAGAGCTCACCGCACCAGGAACGTCATAGCCTGTAGGTTGATGGGCAGGAGACCTTACCCAAGTCGACAATATCGAGCCAGGCGCTCGTACCTGGACATGAGCGAGGCTGATTGTGTCAAAAGGCTGCGTTTCCGCAGAGAAGTTATCGTTGAGATCTGTGATATGCTGAGAGCAGATTTGCAGCCCAGAAGCAGAACACCAACTGCCTTGTCTGTTGCAGCGAAGGTAACAGTTGCACTTTCTATGCCTCGGGATTGTTTCAGGCTACAACTGGAGATGTGTGCGCCATCTCTCAACGTGCAATACATGACTGCATTTACCAGGTCACGGCTGCACTGTATGTGCGAAGGAATGACTTCATCAATTTTCCAATGACCGCACAAGCGACCCATGAGAGGGCTGTGGGCTTATTCAGGATTGCCGGCTTCCCAAAGATACAGGGCTGCATTGATTGTACCCACATCGCCTTGCGAGCACCTGTGGTGGATTCTGAGCAGTACCGAAATAGGAAAGGTTTCCACTCTATCAATGTGCAGCTCGTGTGTGACGACAAGCAGCGCATCATGTCAGTCGATGCGAGATACCCTGGCAGCACCCACGATGCGTTCATCCTACGCGACAGCGTTATATCTGACATGTTTGAGCAGCAGCCAGAAGGGCAGAGCTGGCTACTGGGAGACAAATGGTATGACCTGACCACCTGACTCATGACGCCCCTACGCGTGACACAGACAGAAGCTGACCGTCAATACAACATGGCGCACGTTGCGACGCGCAGCATCATTGAGAGGACCATTGGCATATTGAAACAGCGATTCCGATGCCTGGACCATTCTGGAGGACAGTTACTATACTCCTCAGATTGTTGGTCACTTCACTGTTGTGTGCTGCATGCTTCATAACTTAGCCATCATGAGGCAGCCAGGAGCTGGTAGTGGAACCAGAAGACCTGCGTGAGGGTCCAGTGCATGATAATACAGAACTGCAGGATGTGGATGATGACGACGATCAGGAAAGCATGCAAGTGCCTGATGCCGAAGCACGAGGTCGGAGGAGGGCCGTCCATCGTGCCCTTTTAACGATTGCTCGAGCCTTGCGCCAGCAGCTCATCCGTGAACGCTTCAACTACTGATGCCTGAGGGCTCTGCGACCACTGTTGCGCATGGACATGTTTATTCTTTGCAGTTGTTCCTACGTTGTGTTGTATTAATGGAACATGAAACAGTTTTAATGAAAAAATATTTTATTGAAAAGTTAACGTCACTGTAATAAAATATTTGTTGTATCAAACTATACTTTTTAATATGACTTGAAGATCACTTAAAAACTTGTAAAGTTACAAAACAGTTTCAATGTGAAAAATCTTACACTCTGAAGAACACTTAAACTTCAGGATCACTTTTTTGGTGCAAAATTAAATAAGATACAAAATGTGAGTATTTACACTATAAGATCACTTAAAAACCATAAGATCACTTATAAGTTGTAAAGTTACAAAACTTACAAAACAATTTCAATTTGAAAAATGCTATTGCAGCTACATCAAGAACAAAAACAAAAGCAGCAAAGAAAGGCTGCAACCATGTCTCATCCACATCTCAGTGAATGTTCACTTCCTCATGGGGGTGTCATTTGATTGGCGGGGCTGTGTACCCTTATTGTAGCAGCTACCTCTATGACGGCCTGTGCTGACACTTTCATGCCCTCCCTGACGGCCTGTGCCGTCGATTGCACTCCCTCGGACATTTCCCCCCCTAAGTTCCCGTGTCATTACTGCTGTTTCTCCCGTCAGGACCGTCGACTCTTCACCCACTGCACTGACGCCACCGATGAGTGATCGGGTAAGCTCCACACCCAATGCCAGAACCTGAGCCGCATCTCTTGCACGCTGCATCTCAGGAGAGCGTGTCTCCAATCTTCTTCTCCTCTGCCTGGGTCTGTCTCGTGACACCACTACTGGGAGGCGCGGGCACCAACGCTGGGACGCTCGGTGTTGCAAGCGGCGCCACTACACGGAGGCGCGGGCTGGGACTGTGGGACGCTCTGTGTTCCAGATGCAGTACCAGAGAGAGAGGCTCGGGCTGGGATGGTGGGACGCTCAGTGTTCCAGACGACAGCACTCGAGTGCGAGCTGTGGGCTGGGATGGTGGGTGAATGGGTGTAAACTGCTCCATGATATCAGCAGCAGCACTAGGACCCGCAAAGTCGGAATCAAAGCCATAGAAGGTGGAACCAGAACCTATGCGAGTGGGAGGCGCAGGCTCGGACGGTCGTGCACTGACTGTAGGATGCTGCATTATACCAGCAGCACCACTGGGACTTGCAACATCGGAATCAAAACCATGGAAGTTAGAACCAAAACCTATGCTAGGGGTTGAAACTCTGATGCCCCTTGATGGGGGCTCATAAACATTAATTTGGAAGCTCTCCCCTGCAGACATTTCAGTCATCGCTGCCATCATCTAGTCTGGTTTGTCCGCATCTGGTTCTTGTTCTGTATCCCCAGGATCCTCAGGGTTGGCGGCGGCAGCAGCAGCAGCATCATCATCATCATCATGTTCTGCAAAATACATCAGAACAGTCAAATGTTTAACAGCAAGGGAGGGGGCCGGATGGGTGGCATGAGTACTCTCACACATAGCAGGCCAGGCAGCAGGTTGATTTAAAGGGCCACGATGCATTTTCAGGACTTACACTCTTCCTTGCGTGCGGGCCCAGCTTGTGCTGTACTGATTGCTTTTCTCCATGTATGACTCATCATAGCAGCTACCCTTTGTTCCAAGGGTGTCAGTGGATGCAGATTGGGCACGCCTCCTCCTGTCCGAGTTGCCTCCCTTTTGTTGTGGGCCAATTTCTTCTGCAAAGCGTAAAATATAACTTTTTACAGAGTGTGTCAGTCTGCAAGGTGGGACATACAGATAGCCGGGTTACAATTACGATCAAATTAAAAATGGAAAATATTACTTGCATTAACTACTTGACCAAGGTCGTGCCATTTCTTTTTACACTGGCTTCCAGATCTCATGGTATGCATCACTGCGCAGTAATCTTCTGCAACTAGGCTCCAGCGTTTCTTCATTTCTTTTGGTGGCACTTTTATGCGACCTCTGTTGCTGGTATCTAGCTCCTGCCATCTCTGCTCAATTACGTTGACTAATATCTCCACTTCCTCATGCAAGAAATTCTTTGTTCTTGGTGGACGTTGGTCCATTGCAATGTTGAATTGACACTCTTATTTCTCAAAACACACAGTCCTTAATTTGACTGCACCAATGCAGCACCTGTTCTGCAAGTTTAGCAGTGAAAAGCTGCACTCACTGATTTCAGCAGGTGATTTATTCAACAGTGCTGCGCAAAGCACTCCTTCACATCCAAAAATATCACTAAAATTAAATCACAAGCCTTTCCAGGGGTCCACGAGACAAATCTTCACTTTTCCTCTAGTCCCTTTTAAAAATGGGCAAGTGCCAATGTTTATTTCACACTGCGCATGCGGGCACGCTCCAACGCGCATGCGCAGGGTTGCCGGCACGACGTTGCCTTATTTAAATTAGGCCCGCCCCCCACTGC
Source organism: Pristiophorus japonicus (assembly GCF_044704955.1). Classification (NCBI taxonomy): domain Eukaryota; kingdom Metazoa; phylum Chordata; class Chondrichthyes; family Pristiophoridae; genus Pristiophorus; species Pristiophorus japonicus. Next base: position 234,205,258 of record NC_091977.1, on the reverse strand, counting down.
TTAGAGAATCGGCGCTGTGTCAAGCTGGTGAAGAGCTCTGAGGAGCCGGAGAATCTTGTAGTTTTTTTTTCCTGTGCACTTTTGAGCACGAAAAACGGGTGTCCAACTCTGGGCTGCGCCGTTCTAGGCACAGCCCGAAACTTGGGGCCAGTGTGATTGCAGTAAAATGAAGATGGATAGGTTCAGTGATTTGTTTTAAATCCCTCCTTGTCCTTGTGGCGATGTGCATTAGTCAGGCCTCACCACTGAGCGGTAGAAACAGGGTTTCCCCACATGATCAGTGCCTAATCTTGGCCAGTCTGTTAAGGCACTAAGTAGAGGTCAACTCCTCATAAAGGAAGGGAAGAGGAGGTTAATTGGAGATTGAATCAAGCTATTCACGTAAAAGTTGTTAAACAGTTAATTTTGTTATGCCTGGGATCCAAAAAATCCGCTTGCTCGCTAAGTCGGGGAGCAACATATGGTGAGGTTAACCCGAAGTAATTCAGAGGAAATTAAATCTCCGAATTTAAAAAAACTTTCAAGTCTATATGGAAGTGGGGAGGATATTGATATATTCAGCTGTCCACTCTCGGGTCTTACCCCCCTAAACACTCTGGGGCTGGAATTCAGGGTCCCGGGAAGGCCCGTTATCGCGGGTTTGTAGCGGCCATTCGGCAAAATCTAGTGGCCGCCACATTCCGGTCGATTGGCCCCCACGACACATATTCAGCACGGGAGTTCTTGGTGCGGTGTCGACTTCCGCTGCAAGCCGCCGACATCCGCTGCGGTATGGGGCTTGCGGCCGTAATGACGTCATCAGGGTGCGTGCCGCTGCTACGCATCCACGCCACCCAAATGCAGTATTAAAAACCCCAGTTTTTTTTTTGGACAGTGCCCCCGCCAGCTTTTAGGGTCGGTGCACTTTGCCGGGCTGCTCGACACCGCTGGAGGAGGAGAAGGAAGGATTACCGCGATCGGGTATTTCTGGTCAAAACTTTTTCTGTTGGTTTGTGTCTATTTGCTAAACATGCAGAGTACTTTTCATCACTTTTTGACTCTCACTGATTAGTTAGGCCTATAGGCCTCATTCTCTGCTCCATAGAGGCCTGCTTGTGAGGGCCCAGACCAAGATCACCATAGCTCTCAACTTTTACGCTACGGGGTCCTTCCACTCTGCGACTGCAGACATAGTGAACATCTCCCAATTCTCTGCCCATCGCTCCATCTGGCGGGTGACTGATGCTCTGTATAGGAGAAGAGTGGACTATATCTCCTTCTCGATGACCAAGGAGAAGCAGGTGGAGTGGCAGGCCGGATTTGTCCGGATTGCAGGGCTCCGAAGGATGCCATCGACTGCGCGCACGTTGGCCTGAGGACGCCACTGAACCATCCTGAACTCTTTATCAACGGAAAGGGAATTTACTCCATCAATGTGCAGCTTGTGTGTGTGCAGCTCATGTGTGACCACCAGTGTAGGATCCTGGCAGTTGATGCCAGGTATCCAGGCAGTGACTCCTTCACTCTTCAGACCAGTGTGCCTATCCTCTTCACCGGGCCAAATCATGATTGTGGATGACTGCTAGGCAACAAGGGATATTCCCTGTCCACTTGGCTGCTGACTCCACTTCGGAACCCCAGGACAGCGGCCGAGCATGCCTACAACGATGCTCATTCTGGGACCAGGTGCAACATTGAGCACTGCATTGGGAAGTAGAGGTTCCGTTGCCTGGTGGCGCCTTGCAGTACTCTCCTCAATGAGTCTCCATATTCGTGATGGTCAGCTGTATGCTGCGCAACCTGGCCTTCCTGAGGGCCAGCCGCTGGAGGTCGAGCCAGCAGTACCACCTGATGAGGAGGAGGCGCAGGAGGAGGAGGATCCCTGTCGCCACCCAGCCAGGAGGCAATTGTCGCCATATCAACCCTGCAAAGGAGGTGAAGACACATCTCATTGCTGCTCGATTCACATAATCTCATGCCCACATGACCCTTCAGCTCCTATTTTCCATGGCCACCCCAGTGAATGCTTTCACATAGAATTGCCCACTCTCAAATGATGCACCTGCCCAGATATATGTGCATAAAATAAAGATTTATGACATGATCCATCATCATCATAGGCAGTCCCTCGAGTCGAGGATGACTTACTTCCACGCCAAAAAGTTCACAGGTGTTTCAATGGTGGACCTAATATTCCAGGTCCCAAACTACATATTGAATGGTGGAAGATGTCTGTGCGTGGATTTTTTTAACGTGTGGTGACCGTTGCACACCAGCCACCAACACTGGCTTGACAGAGCTAGGTCTTGGTTCAGTGGCAAGGGTTATCCAAGACGACTGGAGACTAGCTCTGCTACACGGACCTAATGCGCGCACACATCGCAGTGTGGGCTGGTCCATGCTGCCCCTGGGTCCTCGCCTCTTCTGGGCCCGAACTCCCACCTCTCCTTGGCCCCGATCACGTCCCTCTACAATCTCTCGCTGCTCCTTCGCCCCGACCCCACCGCTCCTGCAGTACCTGCCCATGCTCCAATCACCGACCTGCATCTTGGTGACGTCCAATCAGGTCGCCCTCTTCGCTGCTGTTGCTCTCCTGCTTCTCGACATGATCTAAGTCAGTGCAAAAAGACAACACAATAAAAAACAGTACAAGAAACTTGCACAAAAACATCATTTCTCACCCCTGTGCATAGCCTTATAACACCTCTTACTCGTGCCTATCCTGCTATAACGGCCAAGTGTCTCCCCTGTGTCTGCATCATGGGTCCGGGAAGGCTGCTGTGTTTCTTGGGCGGAAGCTGCAGATGTCCTTCTCGGACGCCCTCGATCAGCTTTGGCCCTGGAATGGCCGGGTACAGACTGTCACTACCCTCCTGGGAGGATTCAGTCTGGCTTGGCTCGGACAAGGCCATGTGTGGAGGCACTGGCGGAGTGGCAGGTCTGGGTCCAGGAATGGTGTGATACTGAGCGAGCACAGCAGGATCCTGATCTGAGGAGCCTGCATCACTCGCCAGAGGCGACACATTACCACCGCCGCCACCAATCTGAGGGAGTTCAGTTCAGTGCAGTGGCGCCACACCGGAAGGTCCCCCATGGCCCATGGTGGTCCCAGCTGCGAATGCAACACTGAGGTGTCGGGTGGCATCGAGCTGAGACTACATGAGAGCAACCAGCGTCTCAAAGCCACCAAACCTGGCAGCAGTAAGACGCTCTGTGATCTGTTACCCAGAGTGCATAAGAGCATTCTGAGCTTCCAGGGCCGCGGCCATCCTCTCCCAATCCAGCACCGATACGCTCGTTCCCTCGCGCCTGTGCTGAAATGGCAGCTGCCACATCACCTGCAGGTTGCAGCATCACAGCTGGATCTGCACGGACACTCGGAGTCTACCATCGCCTGCACACTGGCAATGATGGGCTCCATGGTGTGCGCCGAACTGTCGACTATGCGGGAGGCAGACTCCTCCACACTCCTGACCACTTCCGACAGCCTCTCTGGCACCTTGTCAGTGCCCCCAATATCTGCAAATGCATGGCCTCCACCCTTCTCTCATAAGCCGCAACATCAATGGCATCGTTTGAATCATCCTCGGCAGAACTCCGGTGCGGACTCGTTCCCTGGAGAGATGGCATCTGAGGTTGCCTAGCCCCGTCACCATGCTGCAGCCCGGTAGGCCCCGGTGCAACAACCAATGCAGACCCCTTTACGACCTCAACTAGATCAGACCGCGCACTTCTAGTATCTGAGCTGGCGCATGTGGGTGAAAGCAGTGAAGCGTTGGTGCCATCAGTGTCCTCCTCTTCCTCATCAGTCAGTTCCCCAAAAGATGGAGTGTGCTTCACAGTATCACCAGGGCTTGACCCCACTGTTAGGTCGTCAAGGGTCTCATAGTGCCAGGTCTTGCCTCACTCCCCACTTTGCTGGGTGTGCTGCCACTCGGTGTCTCATCTGCAAGCATAAATGGGAGAAGGGCTGCTGTGAGGGGGAGTTAGGGGATTGACACATGGAGGCTGCAACTAGCAGACTTCCAGAAGGAAAGGCACAGCAGGTGCTGGCGCATCCAGGGAGAGAGCAGTTAAAGGAGGGCCTCACTTGCCCATGCTGCCCACATCGGCGTTGCCAGTACCAGAGGCTACTTGGGCCATCTCATCTGCAAGCATAAATCGAAGAAGGGTTGCCGTGAGGGAGGGCATTGACGCATGGAGGCTTGCAACTAGCAGACTTCCAGAAGGAAAGGCACAGTCGGCGCTGGCGCATTCACGGAGAGAGAGCATTAAAGGGGGGCCTTCACTTACCCACATCGGCATTTGCAGTACCATGGCCCACAGGGGGAAGGCACCATGTCTGCCTTCTCCTCCAAGGATGTGAGGACCTCGATCTCTGCCTCGCCACCACCAGTCATCCTCTGCTCCATGCAATTGTGAGCCAGTTTGGCCTGCAAAACAAAGAATGGTTGCTGAGTATCACTGATGACGCATCAGAAATGAGTGCACAAGTGTTTGTCCCTGACATGCAGTTGTAAGTGTGAGATGAAAGGGAGCCTCCATTGCAAGAGCACACGTATATAGGCGTCAACAATGAAATGCTGCTTCAGTGACTAAACAGTGAAAATGGGAAATAAGAGAATGTTGAAGGAGAGGCTCGCAGATGCAAGGTCAGCAATTGGTGGAACAGGTACTCGCTTTCATAAGGCGGATGATATCATGCAAATGTTTTCTGCACTGCATCGCAGTCTGGTTATGAATGGAGGTCCCTGATACCTTCCCAGCATTCTCCATCCATGCATTGCTGAAGACCGCAGGAGTGGGTCTTCACATGTCCGGATAAAGGACATTCCTCCTGCTCTCAACAGCCTGCATGAGAGTCTCCAGCTCTGCATCCATAAATCTACTTGCCCTCCATGGTCCACTAGCACAAGCCATCCTGCAACCCAACTCCTTCCCTCCTCAGGGCCTTGCTGCAAACCCTGGCTCATTATCTATACATGAGCACAATGCTGAATTTCTCCGTGGTGATCCCGCTTCAATCAAGCCACCCACACTGCTGCAAACTGGCGATTCCAGCCGTTCCTTACCGCAGGAGGTCATTTTTTGGATGAATTTCGATCGGGGGGCCATCGCAAAAATCGGGAGGTGCGCCAGGTTTATGGCGGCCCTGAATTTCGGCCCCTCTGCCTCTTCACCTTCCCCTCTCCTAAAACCCATCTCTTTGACCAACCCTGCTAAATTCTCTTTCTTTGCTTTGAATCCATTTTTGGTTGATAACGTCTCTGAAATGCCTTGGGATGATTTTCTACGTTAAAGATGCCATATAAATATGTCCTTCGAAAAATGCCGTGGGAGGCAGAGGGTGGCTGTGGGCTTATCCAAGGGGGCTTCAAGCCTGGGACGGTGACAGGGGGATCATTTAAAAGTACAAATCCAAATTGGAAAATCTATCAGTATAATAAACTAATCTTGTTAAAGTACTTGTATGGCTTTAGATGTCACTAGCATATTTGATAGAGGCAGCACATTGTTTTTCTTTACTATGGCTCTTTGAATCCAATAATTTACTGCTGCAAATTTAATGAGCCTTAAACAGACTTCTAAGTTGCAGAAACCTGGGTCCCAATTTTGCCCATTACTGGGCGACGTTTTTTCGGCGCCCAATGAAATTTTGGACGCCAAAGCTCCGTCCAAAGATTCCCCAGTGTTGGGGCGCCGGCGTCGCCGAAGGTCTGCACACAAAGGACAGTGCAAGACACTCCAGGCTCAAAGGCAAGCAGCAGTGATCTCTATTAAAGGTGGAACATTACATTGAAAAAAAAATCCCACCACAAATCTTCTAGGTTTTTATGGAGTGTTGGAGTGCTTAAGTGGCAAACATATCATTTATATTAAATGTTACCACCACAAATCTTTTATGTTTCAAAGGAGTGTTGGGGTGCTTAGATGGACATAACCTAATGGCCATTAAATATTCCCACCACCAATCTTGTATGTTTAAATGGATTTTTGGAGTGTTGGAGTGCTTAGGTGGATAATAAGACGAAGTTGTTCATGAATCCAGACTGGGTGAGGGTCACTGATGCATGCAGTGAAGAACCACGGTAAATATATCAGTGACCCAGAACAAGGCAGGATCCATGACCACCTTCGTACTGGGATCTATCACTGTATCATTTAAACCAATAGGTTGCAAGGGGTAATGCCATTTTATATTTTCAGTCCGGTTATCCTGTAATATTTATTAGTGCAGCAATAAAAAATGCAGGAGTCAGGTTAAAAGTCCAAAATTAATTTGTTTATTAAACATTTGTACAGCACAGTTGTACTTTACTTATGTTTAAACCTTCATAACTTTAAAAACTTTATTCAGAAACGTGGCAACCTTTACAAAGAACAATCAACTAAAGCAACCAAAAAACAAACAAGACATCTATCCTCTTCATTAGCGCCGTGTGCCAATCCTGCCCCAGCAGATGCCTCTACCCCTGCACGTGCCCGTAGTTGCAGACTTCTGCTTTCTTGCCCCCCAGGTGTAGTCTCTTTCTTTTCAGGCATGGCATTTCTTGATGCTGGGCTACAACAGGGACAGAGCCAAAATGTGTCATGGAGGAATGCCCGGGTACCTCTTCGTAGTCAACCTCATCCTCAGGATCAACTCTTGAATTTGATGTAGAGTGGAAAGCGCTCCTCGTATTAAGGACAGCCTGGGTGAGCCTCCCTATTGGCGATACTACCTCATTCAACCGTCCCGAAAGTCTTTCAACCTGTAATGACAGTCCCGTCCCCCCAACTCTTCCCTCACCCCACCAAAGGCTTCCAGGAGCAATCAAGATTGTTGGATGTTCTCCCCGCTCATCCCCACAGGATGTCCTATGTTCTCAGAGTCCAGTGTTTCTGGATCAGGTCTTGAGTTCGCCCTCCTACGACGTCTCGCAGGTGTGACTTGCTGCGACACACTTGTACCCGCAACCTCAGACATCACACCTAGAAAAATCCTATTGCTTGATTTGCTCATGAACAGACTTGAAATCCTCAAGGGGTTCAGCACCTCAAAATCCAGAGTAACCATCTCAACTATGAAGTCTTGCTGCCCATCTTTGTCCTGAGTTAGAATAGCTGACGTGCCGTTTTCTTGAACATTCTCTCCTTCAATTTCATGTGCACCGTCTGTCCCCTCCTGATGCTCAACCTCTGCGAAACAAAAGATTGAATCTTGGTTAGCAGCATTGAAGAAGGAGAAGCATAGGAAGCACATGCATGATACAACATTTAGCCAACCCAGACTGTGCAATTTGCAGGGCTTACCCTCTAATGGAAAACTGGGCCCAGCTTCTGCATTAATTGTTGGACTTCTCCTGTGGCATTTAATCATTGACGCTCTCCTCTGCTCCAGGGCTTGTTAGTTGCAGCCTACTTGGCGGACCTCCTCCAGTTTGTGACCATTCTCCGTTGATCTGTGACACCATTTTCTGCAAAGATGTAAATGGAACTTTTTAAAGAGAGGGTCCATCTGAACACACGTGCGCACGCACACACACACTGATCACATTTACAGATGTTATTACAGTGCATAAATATAGATATATTTTAAAGCCCAAATAAATGTAAGTTTAACGTATTATTTGCAGTCACTGCTTGTCCGAGGTCCTGCCACTTTTTCAGCTGTGCACCGGTTTTCGGGATCATGGACATTCCATTAAACTTGACTGCGACCTGGTCCCAAACTTTTGCAAGTGCAAGCGGTTTAAGCTTATTTTTTCTGAAGCTCCCCTTGTTCTCAAGAACTCCCCATCTACTCTCAGTTAAGTGTACCAGGCGCTTCATTTCTTCCACGCGAAATCTCTTCACCCTTGCGGTTTCCCCTTCTCTGTCCCTGGCCCTTTCGCCACCTCTGTGCCCTTCCATTGCAGCCATCTCGTGAACAAAGCTGTATTTCCTACCTGCGAAACTATTCTGAAAGTGGATAGATTTACAAATATTTTTAGTCTACATTATTAATGTTCTTCTTTAGTTCATATACATAGATAAAGCATCCGAAATCTCAAGTTTAATGGATCTTCTATTTTCATTATACGTTATGCACTTAATAAATTTCAGACATGATGCTTAGTTACATGCTTTGTTCGTCGGAAACTAAAAACATAACTTCTAGTTTCTGCAAAATAAAAACAAAACAAAAATCCTCAAAAGGTAGAGGGTATATATAGTTTGGATGTCGAAAGATAATTCTAAAGCTTCAGAGTTAGGGTTTTGATGACAACAACAACAACAACTTGTAATTATATAGCACCTTTAACGTAATAAAACGTCCCAAGGTGCTTCAAAAAATTTGACACCAAGCCATATAAGACGATATTAAGGTAGATGACCAAAAGCTGGGTCGAAGAGGTAGGTTTTAAGGAGCCTCTTAAAGGAGGAAACAAATGGAGAGATTTAGGGATGGAATTCCAGAACTTAGGACCTAGGCAGCTGAAGGCACAACTGCCAATGGTGGATCTTTTAAAATCGGCGATGTTCAAAAGGCCAGAATATGCAGAGCGCAGAGGTCTAGAGGGGATTGTAGGGCTAGAGGTGAGAGTGGTGAGGCCATGGAGGGATTTGAAAACTAGATTGAAAAATTTAAAATCAAGGCATTGCTTAATTGGGAGCCAATGTAGGTCAGCATGCATTGGGGAGATGGGTGAGCGGGACTTGGTGCGAGTTAGCACGCAGGCAGCAGAGTTTTGGATGACCTCAAGTTTATGGAGGGTAGAACTAGGAAGGCCGGCCAGGAGTGCATTGGAATAATCAAGTCTAGAGATGATAAAGGCATGGATGAAGGTCTGAGCAGCAGATAAGTTGAGGTAAGGGTGGAGATGGGCAATATTACAAAGGTGGAAATGGGTGGTGTTAGTGATAGAATGGATATGAAGTAGGAAGCTCACTTTGTGTCACCAGGGTTGCGAACAGACTTGGCCAACCTTAAACCGTTGCTGGGGAGAGAGATTTAATCAATGGAAAGGGAATGGAATTTGTGGCATGAACCGAAGACAATATTCCCAATATTTAATTGAAGAAAATTTCGACTCATCCAGTGCTGGATGTTGGCAAGCAGTCTGATAGTCATCATCATAGGCGATCCCTCGAACGAGGATGATTTGCTTCCACAAGAGTTCACAGATGTTTCAATGAAGGACCCGATGTTCCAGTCCTGAACTCCAATTGAGGGGGTGGAAGAACCACACGGGCTTGACAGAGCTAGGCTTTTATCCAGTGGCAAGGGTTAACCAGGACGACTGGAGACCTGCTCAGCTGCACGGACCTAGTGCACGCACATATCGCAGTGTGGGGAGGCCCATGCTGCCCCTGGGTCCTCAGCTCGTCTGGGTTCCGTATCTTTATTCTCCACACTTCCGCCACGATCTCTTGCCGCTCCTCCGCCACAAACATTCGCCACATCTCTGCCATGATCCCTCACCGCTATTTCGCCACAGAAACACTCGCCGCACCTCCACCACGATCTCCCTCCACATCAAACATTCGCCGAACCTTCATCACGATCACCCACCAAATCTCAGCCACGATCCCTCATCACTCCTCTGCCCCGATCACTCATTGCAAGTCCGCCATGACCTTTCCGTAGAGACAGTGGAGGGTTCAAAAGAGGTGAAGGAGAGGTAGAGCTGGGTATCATCAGCGTACATGTGAAAGCTCACATTGTGATGCCGAATGATGTCACCAAGATGTAGATGAGTAATAGGAGGGGGCCAAGGATAGATCCTTGGGGGATACACGGGTGACAGTGCGGGATCGGGAAGAGAAACCATTGCAGATGATCCCATGGTTACGGCTGGAAAGATAGGAATGAATCTAGGTGAATGCAGTCCCATCTAGCTGGACACCAGTGGAGAGATGTTAGAGCAGAATTATGTGGTCATCCATGTCAAAGGCTGCAGAATGGTCCAGAAGAACGACATCTTTTAAATTTGTGAATTGCCAGCTGGAATCGCTATGTTTGGTACTACAGTCAATTACTCTTGCAGAACTGCTCATAATTTACCTTTCCAAACAATGAACAGTATTTCATTGGCTATAAAAGGCAATGGGCTGGATTTTAGGCTTTTCATTTTTCAGGGCAAAAATGGAGGCGTGGCGGGAAAGTTACCGGCCGAAAATAGTTTGCGCTTTGGTAAGGAAGTTTTGGCATCTGGCCCCTGCCTCAAGAGGCGTAGTGCTAAGGGAAGCGTTGTGCCACGAAAGGTGTATGAGGATGGGAATCTCTCGAACTATAAAGTGTCGGGCCATGTGCGCTCCGAGAGGTGAGGAGGGGGGAACCGTTTTTAAAAAAAAAACACAAACATTCCCAAAACATTGGCCACGCCACCACAATACAAATTGCTTAAAAAAATTAAAAGAACAAACACTCGCACTTACCTTTTGGGGTACTTTGCCTTCCTCTACACCGCTGGCTATGTTGGACCGCACTGATTTCCCAGCCAATCATTGTGGGCGCACTTCTGGGTGGATGGATCGAGCGAAAATGTAAAGTACTGCCTGTGTCACAACAAGAGGCGTTGCACACCTGGCGGTGCTACTCAGTGCCGCCACAAAACGGGACCGGAGGATCGCGATGGGGTGCAGGAGACCTCAACACTGCCTTTCACGCCGCTCGGGTGAAACCCGGAGCGCAAAGGACCGGAAAATCCTGCCCAATGTGTCTTATTTTTATTTTTATATGTTTTTTGTATGGTGTGTATATATATATTTTTTTTTCACAGTACACCCTCTGGATGTTGATACTAAACAATTGTGACTGTATTCCTTGATTAGCATTGGTAGTCGAATCGTTAATTTGAATGTTTAAACATAGTTTTTTTTTTAAATGAAGCATTTTAACTTGCGTATATATCTAGCTAGATTTTGACACAGACGACCGCACAATTCTGCTCCAACATATCTCCATCATTGTCCAGCTGGATGGGATTGCTTTCACCTAGTTTAATTCCTATCTTTCCAGACTGCCAGTGCATTGCTGGTGTCCGAGTGGTGTGTCCTCTGCCCGTGGAACTGCTGCTCAACTGATCTAGGGGCACGTGGACACAGCTGGATTAGAACTGTTGCAAAATATAACGTACTTTTTAAAATACGATCGTTATCTAGAATCAAAAAATCAGTAGATTGTATTTATTAACACGATTGGGGTGTTTTATTTCCAAGACCAGTATTTGGATAAACAAAAATCCAATAAATGTGTATGAGGCAATTACGCTCGATATTTAAGTTGCACCATAGACATACACAAAACATTGATATCATTTTTCGGGTAGTGTGTGAGTGGTTCAGTAGCTGTAAGGCAACAGCTTTGGACTGTAATTATGGTGTTACAGTTTAAATGATTGTCTCAACAGACATTTGCTCTTGACCACCTTCCATGTGACAGCTTCTTTCTGTGTTGCCTAGATCATCTGTGGAAGTGGATTGAGGAAATAAGGCTGCAGAGGGCCTACCTTTCACATTGTTTACGAGGGGCTCTCGGCAGATTAATTGATATCCATTGAATTCTCCTTGGACCATGCCAATTAAGGCTTGTATGAATAGAAGTGTGCAGAAGAGAAAATGTTTTAAATATTCTACCACCCCAACCCCCACAATCTCTGATTGTTTAGCTAGTTAAGGCAGTGAGTAACTGAGCTATACAAACAAGAAAGCTCCTATGTTCAGTCCAGAAACTATGCTGGTTTAGATGGTTTCAAGCAGGAACGTAGTAAGAGTGCGACAAGTGAGCTTGTGCCCTGGTTTGGGGTTCCCACGCTTGACTGCTGTCCAACAGCCCCAGTTGGAAGTGTGCATCTGTGGATTTTTGGTGAAGATGGAATCTGCTTTAGTTGTGATGAGCTCTGTGATCACATAGCCTGGTGACATTCATAATTTTAGGCTCGTGCATCTAAAATGACCACTTGGGCAAGATACTGGAGGATAACTGGCACCTGTGGAATTAGCCCAGCGACAACAGGAGAAAAATAACTGGGGGAGGAGTGTATATCATTTTTGTACGTCTGATGAAACGCAGACATCTTTTTTCAATTTTGAACTAACTAAGTGCATGAGTATTGTAATTCTCTACTTGGTGAGTTTTAAAATTTCAGGAAATCCATAAGCAGAGGGAGGCCAGACGATTTCTAGAGGTAGAGATAAAAGGAAATCAGTGGCTAAATTATGCGATGCCTCCACTAAATAACTGGTTACAATGTAGTATTGGCTAATAATACTTTGAGCAGGCTGCCTTTTGCCTGGGGGTAGTAGTGGAGCCAAAACATCAGAAGAAGGATTTTTTTTAAATACATGTAGTATGTCATCAAATTATTGCACTCAATTATATAACACTGTCCTTGTATTGGGAAGTTTTTAGGCTGACATAATCTTTTGAGGGGCTACCCAAAAAGTATCTTAGCTGTAGATAAGCTTGTATTGCGAATCAATTTCTGCAGGGGTTGCAGAAACTTTTACATTGCTTGTTTTTTTTTAAACTCCCTCCAGTTTTCCCCCTATTTTACAGCAAACTATTTGACCATGGGGTGACATTGCAAAGTTGCTTGATCCTGACCTCATCCGATGTCCACACGTGCAAACTGTCCCACAGAGGTTATTAGATACTGATGACAAGTGGGAATCCCAACAGATACACAACCTCCCTCAGTCCAAGGCACTGAGGGCAATTGCAGCACTCTGATTGCCAGTCCCGGCTGAGACCAACTAACTTATGCTAGACAGGGTATCAAATTTAGGGCTTTCCTGGTCTGGGTGGTTCAGCTATTGCCTCTCTTTATGAACTAGGGTCTTGGGCTAGTAGGAACTGTGGCAAAGTGATTACTAATTTGTTTTTATAGTTTCTTTCTCCAGTTGTAGTACCTGCTCAGACATTTGGGTTAGTTGTGCATTTCTAACTTCTTCTCAAAATAGACCTTATAAACCTTTACTGATCCAGCAAAATATAAGAATAAAGCAGTGAATTTTTTTTTTAATTTCAAAGTTTCCTCTGACTCGTACATAAGTGAATTAATGGAGGATAATTGCAGGAACTGAACCATACACATAAAAGTATTATGACTTTGAAGGATCTATTTGAACCTATTTATCCCAGGCGTAGTACAACCAGAATCACTCAGTTTAATGATTTTTCTTTAAACATTGAAATGTTTTCATCCTTTTGAAATGACTCCAATGAATTCTCATCCTACTTCCACAACATCATATATTCTTCTTTGTAATGTACAGTAGTAGTATTTTCTTTTAAGAATGAAGGAAACCTAGAAAGGGTAACAGCGTTTCAAAAGGTTTGTGCATTTAGTTCTCATCCGTAAGCAAGCAGGGTCTGTCCTGCCAGCAAGCTAATTCTTTTTATTAAAGCTAATAATTATTATTTAACTGAAATTGCAATGACACATTTTGGGGAAAAAATGAAATTGAATATGCAAAACTTAATGTATTTGGAGGATGTGGACTCTACATCTGCTTTGGTATGATTTTTTTTCAACAATCAAGGAGGGGTGGGAAAAAGAGAGGAATGCTGAATTTGCTTTGTGAGAATTTTCAGAGTTTACTTTTATTTGTTCTGTTCGCCCCCCCCCACCCCATTTTCTTTCTTTCTGTGTCGTAACCATTGGCTGAGAGAAAAGACTCACCACTTAATCCTAGGCATCTGCTAATGGTGCTTTTGAACCTGCCACTAAAACTCAAAAGTAACTTGGGGTGTCAGCCTTGTTTACTGTGTTTCTACTGCTGGGCAAACTGCCTGGTCTCTTGTCTCCCTCCACTTTCTCAACTTGGCCAAGATTAAGAAATTGCAGGTGTGAATCCACACTGTGCCAATCCAGCACACCAACATGGAAGTGTCAACAATCAATCAACATAGAAACATAGAAATTAGGTGCAGGAGCAGGCCATTCGGCCCTTCGAGCCTGCACCACCATTCAATAAGATCATGGCTGATCATTCAACCTCAGTACCCCTTTCCTGCTTTCTCTCCATACCCCTTGGTCCCTTTGGCCGTAAGGGCCACATCTAACTCCCTTTTGAATATATCTAACGAACTGGCCTCAACAACTTTCTGCAGTAGAGAATTCCACAGATTAACCACTCTCTGAGTGAAGCAGTTTCTCCTCATCTCGGTCCTAAATGGCTTACCTCTTATTCTTGGACTGTGACCCCTGGTTCTGGAACTCCCCAGCAATGGGAACATTCTTCCTGCCTCTAACCTATCCAATCCCGTCAAAATTTAATATGTTTCTATGAGATCCCCTCTCATTCTTCTAAACTCCAGTGGATACAAACCCAGTTGATCCAGTCCCGCCTCATATGTCAGTCCTGCCATCCTGGGAATCAATCTGGTGAACTTTCGCTGTACTCCCTCAATAGCAAGAACGTCCTTCCTCAGATTAGGAGACCAAAACTGAACACACTATTCCAGCTGTGGCCTCACCAAGATTCTGTACAACTGCAGTAAGACCTCCCTGCTCCTATATTCAAATCCTCTAGCTATGAAGGCCAACATACCATTTGCCGCATTCACCGCCTGCTGTACCTGTATGCCAAACTTCAATGACTGATGTACCATGACACCCAGGTCTCGTTGTACCTCCCCTTTTCCTAACCTGTCAGCATTCAGATAATAATCTGCCTTCCTGTTTTTGCCCCCAAAATGAATAACCTCACATTTATCCACATTATTCTGCATCTGCCATGCATTTGCCCACTCACCTAACCTGTCCAAGTCACCCTGCAGCCTCTTAGCATCCTCCTCACAGCTCACACCACCACCCAGTTTAGTGTCATCTGCAAACTTGGAGATATTACATTCAATTCCTTCATCTAGATCATTGATGTATATTGTAAATAGCTGGGGTCCCAGCACTGAACCCTGCGACACCCTGCCATTCTGAAAAGGATCCGTTTATTCCGACTCTCTGCTTTCTGTCTGCCAACCAGTTCTATATCCAAGTCAGTACATTACCCCCAATACCATGTGCTTTAATTTTGCATACTAATCTCTTGTGTGGGACCTTGTCAAAAGCCTTTTGAAAGTCCAAATACACCACATCCACTGGTTCTCCCTTATCCACTCTACTAGTTACATCGTCAAAAAATTCTCGGAGATTTGTCAAGCATGATTTCCCTTTCATAAATCCTTGCTGACTAGGACCGATCCTGCCACTGCTTTCCAAATGCGCTGCTATTTCATCTTTAATAATTGATTCCAACATTTTTCCCACCAGCTATGTCAGACTAACTAGTCTATAATTCCCTGTTTTCTCTCTCCCTCCTTTTTTAAAAAGTGGTGTTACATTAGCTACCCTCCAGTCCAAAGGAACTGATCCAGAGTCAATAGAATGTTGGAAAATGATCACCAATGCATCCGCTATTTCTAGGGCCACTTCCTTAAGTACTCTGAGATGCAACCTTTCAGGCCCTGGGGATTTAATCAGCCTTCAATCCCATCAATTTCCCTAACACAATTTCCTGACTAATAAGGATCTCCTTCAGTTCCTCCTTTTCGCTAGACCCTCGGTCCCCTAGTATTTCTGGAAGGTTATTTGTCTCTTCCTTCGTGAAGACAGAATCAAAGTATTTGTTCAATTTGTCTGCCATTTCTTTGTTCCCCATTATAAATTCACCTGATTCTGACTGCAAAGGACCCACGTTGGTCTTCACTAATCTTTTTCTCTTCACATATCTAAAGAAGCTTTTCCAGTCAGTTTTTATGTTCCCTGCAAGCTTCCTCTCATACTCTATTTTCCTCCTAATTAAACTCTTTGTCCTCCCCTGCTGAATTCTAAATTTCTCCCAGTCCTCAGGTTTGCTGCTTTTTCTGGCCAATTTATATGCCTCTTCCTTGGATTTAACACTATCCCTAATTTCCCTTGTTAGCCATGGTTGAGCTACCTTCCCCGTTTTATTTTTACTCCAGACAGGGATATACAATTGTTGAAGTTCATCCATGTAATCTATAAATGTCTGCCATTGCCTATCCACTGTTAACCCTTTAAGTATCATTTGCCAGTCTATCCTAGCCAATTCACGTCTCATACCATCAAAGTTACCTTTCCTTAAGTTCAGGACCCTAGTCTCTGAATTAACACTGTCACTCTCCATCTTAATAAAGAATTCTACCATATTATGGTCACTCTTCCCCAGGGGGCCTCGCACAATAAGATTGCTATTAGTCCTCCCTCACTACACAACATCCAGTCTAGGATGGCCAGCTCTCTAGTTGGTACCTCGACATACTGGTCTAGAAAGCCATCCCTAATACACTCCAGGAAATCCTCCTCCACCGCATTGCTACCAGCTTGGTTAGCCCAATCTATATGTGGATTAAAGTCTCCCATGATAACTGCTGTACCTTTATTGCATGCATCCCTAATTTCCTGTTTGATGCCATCCCCAACCTCAGTACTACTGTTTGGTGGTCTGTACACAACTCCCACTAGCATTTTCTGCCCTTTGGTATTCCGCAGCTCTACCCATACAGATTCCACATCATCCAAGCTAATGTCCTTTCTTACTATTGCGTTAATTTCCTCTTTAACCAGCAATGATACCCCACCTCCTTTTCCTTTCTGTCTATCCTTCCTGAATATTGAATACCCCTGGATGTTGAGTTCCCAGCCTTGGTCACCCTGGTCGCCATGTCTCCGTAATCCCACTTATAATCGTTAATAGCTGCCTGCGCAGTTAATTCATCCACCTTATTACGAATACTCCTCGCATTGAGGCACAGAGCCTTCAGGCTTGTCTTTTTAGCACTCTTTGTCCCTTTAGAATTTTGCTGTAACGTGGCCCTTATTGATTTTTTGCCTTGGTTTCTCTGCCCTCCACTTTTACCATTCTCCTTTCTATCTTTTGCTTCTGCCCCCATTTTATTTCCTTCCGTCTCCCTGCATAGGTTCCCATCCCCCTGCCATATTAGCTTAACCCCGCCCCAACAGCACTAGCAAACACTCCCCCTCGGACATTGGTTCCGGTCCTGCCCAGGTGGAGAACGTCCGGTTTGTACTGGTCCCACCTTCCCCAGAACCAGTTCCAATGTCCCAGGAATTTGAATCCCTCCCTCTTGCACCACTCCTCAAGCCACGTATTCATCTGAGCTATCCTGCGATTCCTACTCTGACTAGCACGTGGCACTGGTAGCAATCCTGAGATTACTACCTTTGAGGTCCTACTTTTTAATTTAACTCCTAGCTCCCTGATTGCAATGTAAAATCCTGCTTAGTCTGTGCTGCAGTATTTGAAGTACAATGTGAATCTTTTATTCCAGGCCTCACCTTTCAATCCTTATTGCAGGGTACGTAAGTACTGAAACTTCGCTTACAATTCAGACTAAGGAAAACCACATATTTGGCTTTCCTGTTGTCCATCTTTCCTTCAAAACTGGCTTCAAGTTAAGCTAATTTTAAAACTGCAGGGTGAATTATGTGAAGCCAGGAATTTTCCTGCTTAATCAGATACCTGTGGTGTAGGGAGAGTCCTGACCCATGTTTTGACTTGGATATTTGCACTCTCAAATTTCATCGGTTTTTTTTTTGAAGAATTGCAGAACAAAAACCGTGCTGCTATCCTGGCAGAGCTCAAACAAGAGAAGAAAAAGTTGATAATGCAGAATCAGTCATCTATGAACAATCCTGGAGCCAGGTATAGTGCACCAGATCTTTCATACAAGTTCTATTGGATGAATGTGCAAGGGAGTTGGAAAATGTGTAACGTCACTAATATATTTCAAAGTGAGCTGACTGCTGAATTTGATATGGCTGAGAAGCGATGGTTAGCTCACTTTGTAAAACTTTCTCGGTAATATGCTCAAGTGCTCATGCTATACAGGTTGGACCTCCCTTATCCGGGACCACCCCTCGTCCGGCATGATTCCGGCAGCCGGAGGCGCACGCGAAGAACGTGGCCGACCTCCACCCCGACTTTGGGGCCGTGCTGACACGGCCTGCTGGGGGCCACGCCAACAATTCCTTCGCGGCCCGCTGGCATTTCGGGCCCACCCGGGATGCTGACCTCTTTCCCCTCACCGACCTCGGGCCGCCTCTCTTTTCCCCCCCCTCCCCCTTTGGGCCACTGACCTCCCCTCATCCGGCAAAATCCCCTATTCGGCACATTTCAGGTCCCAAGGGTGCTGGATAAGGGAGGGTCAACCTGTATCAGAAATTTCCACCTTTTCAATCTCCAGTTGTATTAGTAAACACTGTGTAAGGTTTTAGAATGATTTCAATCTGTTTTGTGGGGAGCAGGTGGAAGAGTAAGTGGAGGCAAAGTTAGTGCCTAAAGGGAGTGGATATGCCTTTCAATATTAAAATGATTTTAAAAAAAAATGTAATAGTGGATATTAAGTGAATGTCTCTTGGGTACCAGATGTTTAGTGATACAGTACTGTAGCTCATTCATCACAAAAACTGGCGTCCCGTGAGAGTCTAGATCATATTCCACAAATACACATGCATAATACATGGTTAAAAGAATTCTGACTTCCATCCGCCAGATGTATGTTAATATAATCTCAGCACTTAATCTAGTGAAATCTGGCCCTGAAAACTTCTCGGTTGTGTAATTCCAGCAATTTTTGTTTTTGTAATTAAACTGTGTTTTAAGGGAATAACAGTTTGGGGATAATTCAGAGTCTACAATTTACAGGAAAACATAATATTACTACAGTTCAAATAGCTTAATTCAACCGTAGGACCTGTGCTGCTGGTAAGGCCCATGAATATTGGTGAAAATAGATTTAAACTGGCTCTCCAAATCTAACTGTTCATGTTATCGTGTAACAGTAATTGTTGATGTAATTTGAGGTTCTGAGTGTTACTTGGCTTAGTCCACTCCAATTAATATGTTATCCTGTGTTTATCTATAATGTAAAAAGTAAATGCTAATTCTAGTCTTAACCTTTTTTCTGAGCATTTAAACAATGTGAGGCATAGCACTACCACTGATTCTATTATCACCACCAGCAATACAGTAATACTCATTCACTGGAACACTTAAAATCTCGCTGTGAGGAATATTGTGCTAACATCTGTCAAATTTATTTTCAAGTTTATTGTACAGCATAAAATGGATAAATTTGAACAAATATGTACTCAATAGAGCACTTATTCTGTGGAAATTCATGAGATGAATTCAGATTATGGTTGATCGTACCTTCACCATTGTTTTATCTACAGCGTATGTACAAATATAGTGATCAGTGAATTGAAGCATGTAGTGTCTCCATGACTTTGGTATAAGGAGGTTTGAGTTCTTGGCCATAACTGTATTTTGATCAGATTTAATTTACAGTAGGTATTTTGGTGCTCCTTCAACATATACCAATTATGTGTAAAGTGTATGAGGGATACTTGGATAACTGAAAGGTTTGCATTGCTTCCTCGCAGTATTCCTTTATCAAGACCTGCTTTTGCTAAAGATTTCCGTGACCACGCTGAGCAACAGCATATAGCAGCACAACAGAAAGCGGCCTTGCAGGTAGTTTTTAACAAAGATTTTCTTAACTGTGCTCATGATTTGAGAATAATATTCCCTCCTTTGTTTGTCTGATCATTAGCAAAACGTTAGGCTGGGAATTGACGTTTTGCTCCATTGTGAACCTACACATTTACATTCAAGCTATTGCAATATCTCCATATCTTAATTTTCTCAAGTACACATATTGTTACGGTGCAAGTATGTTCCCTTAAAGAAAAAGGTTGGGACTAACAAATCTAGAACCCCCTGGACCTCGGGCATACAGGGTAGGATAAAGAAAAAAAGGGACGCTTATAACAGATATAGAGGACAGAAACTCTAGAGTAGTATAGAAAATGTAGGGGTACATTTTCCTAAAAACGAAATTAGGAAAGCAAAGAGAGAGCATGAAAGTATGTTGACAAGTAAAATCAAGGAAAACCTAAAGATATTTTCTAAATACATTAAGAGCAAGAGAATAAAGAAAGAAAGAGTAGGACCTATAAGAGACCATAAAGGTAATCTGCGTGTGGAGGCAGAAGACATGAGTATGATTCTTAATGAATACTTTGCGTCTGTTTTTTAAAAAGTGAGGGTTGATGCAGACATTGCAATCAGGGAGGAGGAGTGTAAAATATTAGATGAAATAAACATAATGAGAGAGGAAGTATTAAGGGGTTTAACAGCTTCGAAAGTGGATAAATCCCCAGACCAGGTTGAAATGTATCCCAGGCTGTTAAGAGAAGCAAAATAGGAAATAGGAGAGGATCTGACCATCATTTTCCAATCCTCTCTGGCTACAGGTGTGGTACCGGAGGAATGCTAACGTTGTATCTTTGTTTAAAAAGGGAGATAGAGATAGACCGAGTAATTACAGGCCAGTGGGCCTAACCTCATTGGTGGGGAAATTATTGGAAAAAATTCTGAGGGACAGGATAAATCTTCATTTAGAAAGACACAGATTAATCAAGGACAGTCAGCATGGATTTGTTAAGGGAATGTCATGTCTGACTAACTTGATTGAATTTTTTGAGGAGGTAACAAGGAGGGCCGATGTAGTGTATATGAGTTTTAGCAAGGCTTTTGATAAGGTCCCACATGGCAGACTGGTCACGAAAGTAAAAGCCCATGGGATCCAGGGCAAAGTGGCAAGTTGGATCTAAAATTGGCTCTGTGGCAGGAAGCAAAGGGTAATGGTTGATGGATGTTTTTGTGACTGGAAAGCGTTTTCCACTGGGGTTCTGCAGAGCTCAGTACTAGGTCCCTTGCTTATTGTGGTATATATCAATGATTTAGACTTGAATGTCAGAAGTTTGCAGATGATATTAAAATTGGCTGTGTGGTTGATAGTGAGGAGGAAAGCTGCGGACTGCAAGAAGATATCAATCAACTGATCAGATGGGCAGAACAGTGGCAAATGGAATTCAATCCAGAGAAGTATGAGGTAATGCATTTGGGGAGGGCCAACAATGAAAGAGAATACACATTACATGGTAGGACACTTGGAAGTGTAGAGGAACAAAGGGACCTTGGAGTGCAGGTCCACAGATCCTAAATGTGGCAGGCCAAGTAGATAAGGTGGTTAAGAAGGCATACAAAATACTTGCCTTTATTAGCTGAGGCATAGATGCAAGAGCGGGGAGGTTATGCTTGAACTGTGTAAAACACAGGTTAGGCCACAGCTAGAGAGTGTACTGCGTGCTGTTCTGGTCACCGCATTACAGGAAAGATGTGATTGCACCAGAGAGGGTACAGAGGAAATTTACGAGGATGTTGTCTGGACTGGAGAATTTTAGCTATGAGGAAAGATTGGATAGGCTGGAGTTGTTTTCTTTGGAACAGAGGAGGCTTGGGGGTGACCTGATTGAGGTGTATACAATTATGAGGGGTCTAGTTAGAGTAGCTAGGAAGGAACAATTTCTCTTAGCAGAGGGGTCAACAATCAGGGGGCATAGATTTAAAGTAATTGGATTAAAGTAAAAGGATTTGAGGGAAAATTTCTTCACCCAGAGGGTGATAGGGGTCTGGAACTCACTGCCTGAAAGGGTGGTAGAGGCAGAAGCCCTCACCACATTTAAAAAGTACTTGGAAATTCTTTGGTTTGTAAAGAAGGCAGATCTTACAGCATTCTGAAATACAGTGGTCTCAATTCAGTGAAAATAATGCTAATTAAAGAACGGAAAAGGTATTGGTCGAAGACTAAGCGTTAGTGACTGTCCTACATCAAAAATAGGCTTGCAAGGCTATGAATACACTATGCAGGCCCAGAATGCAATTACTACCGACTATTACAGCCACGTTCATAAGAGTATAAATTATTATGCTAAGAATGTGATTTCCTGCAGCTATGGTGCCCTCTGTCAAGAGGTGTGGCGCCCTGTCTGGATATAAAGTTCGCTATATCAGGGCTTCAGTATGCCAATTGTCCGCTCTACGATGCTCCATGTCATTATGTGCGACATGTACTGACGCTCTGGCTCAGTGCGGGGATTGCGTAGGGGGTCATAAGCCAGATGGCGAGCCCGTACCCTTTGTCGCCGAGCAACCAGCTGTACCTTTCTGGCAGCTCCTGAAACATGGTATATATAATACTCTCGCGTAGGATGAAAGCATGATAGATGCTACCTGGGTATTTGGCATCCACTGCCATAATCCGATGTAGATCGTCGCAGTCGAGCTGCACATTTAGGGAATGGAACACTTTCCTGTTCCGATAAACTTCGGAGTCGTCCAAAGGTGCTCTGAAGGTGATGTGGGTACAGTCGATCGTACCCTGTACCTTTTGGGAAGCCAGCATTTCTGGAGAACTCCACAGCCCAGTCTCACATTGCCTGCGTGGTTATAGGGAAATTGATGAACTGGTCCCTTTTGGCATACAGTGCAACAGTCACCTGTCGAATGCAGCAATGTGTGGCGTGCTGCGAGATGCAGCACATGTCCCCAGTTGCTGCTTGAAATGAGCCAGAAGCATAGAAGGCAAGTGCTGCAGTGACCTTCACTTCCACAGGTAGGGCAGTCCTCCTGCCACTTCTTGGCTGTATGTCTGACCTGACTAGCTGGCAGATCTCGGTGATGACCTCCTTTCTAAATCCCAGCCTGCGAATGCAGTCTGTCTCACTCGGGTGTCGGTATGAGCGCCTGTCCCTGTAGATTCAATCAGGGTATGGCCTCCTCCCCATTAATACCGAGCGATCTGGTTTGTACAACGACAGCATCATCCTCGCATCCATATGCCATGCATGTAAGCCATTCTTACAACATGAGACATAGTAAAATGTGCACCTATAATTCTTCTTCTTAACTTAGTTATTCTTGTTATTGTGAAACTTACTGAAGCACAGAGCACACACACCTTTGCTGGGTAATGCCCAGAAGGGGCCACACCCTGGTCTGCGCGCATGTGCAACACTAAGCTCTGTCTCTATGGAGACACCGCTCCCTCGGCCGGATAGAAACCCATAAACTCGGCGCTTGGATTCCACCTCCTTCCCCCCCGCCCCGGGCTTCTTTCCAAGCTGAGCCTGGGTTGGGGAAGGCAGGGTGATGGAATCCAAGCACCGAGCTCCTGTGCTTGTGTCCGGCCGAGGGAGTGATCCTTCGGCTGGCCGTCACTCCTCTGACCCGTGCCTGGAGCCCTGAAGGCAGAGATTCAGTGTGGTGGGGTGGAATCGCAATTTGACCATTCTCAAAAACATTTTGTGGGAAAAATGAACTTTCCGAGTTATTTTCCACGTTCCCTCTGCAAAAATCATCATCAATTTGTGTTTTAAATTGTCTTCCCTCATTCCAAAAATTCAAATATACTCAGCGCCGATTTCTTTAAATTAACGTAGGGTTTTTCTGATCGGTACTTAAGGCAACTGTGCGCCGTCCTGAAAAAAAATCATTGTTGGCGAAAATCAGTTAAAGGGCCAAAAACGGCACGGAAATCGCTTTTCAACCAGACCTGTGCCAAAAAATCATGCGTACAAAAAACCGGCGCTGACAGTCGCTGTTGGCGTACAAAGTTTAAGGAAAATTGCAAAATCATGATTGTTCCAAAAAACTCAGCAGAAACCAAAAAAATGGCACCCAACGGTGGCAAAAATAGAGCCCAATGTGTTTCAGATTGAATTGGGAATGGTTTTCTCCTATTGGTGATGCTTTCTGTTTCAATATTTTAGGCTGGTAATAAATGTTGTATTCACTTGCTTATCATTTGTAAATAAACCTTCAGTTTTCTTTTAAACCACTCAAGTTACTTTTGTTGGAAACAAATTGAGCCTTGTGTTGACTTCACTTCATATTTCATTATTGAACGTGTCTATTTTTAAAAAATCTAATCAGTATTCTTTTATTTGTTCTCCAGCATGCCCACGCGCATTCATCAGGATATTTCATAACTCAGGACTCTGCTTTTGGAAATCTTATTCTTCCTGTGTTGCCTCGTTTGGATCCGGAATAACCATCCAAAAAAAAATAACTATCAAACTGATGGGAACATTTTAAAATTATAAACAGGACTTCATTTTCCACACCAATAAAGGGAAATGAACATTAATCAATCGATGCTATCAGTGGACCATGACATTTCATCTTACAGATTTTGTGCACAGATATTTTGTATGAGAGAAAAGAAATGCCCAATTTGAGTTAACCATCTCAGTATGAAAATGTTGTTTTGAATTTTTTTGTGACTAGCCCTAGTTTAAAGTTAATTTCTCCACACTAAAAGAGAAACCAAGCATACTGTAACAATTTAACAGCAATTGATCACAATTTTGGATAGCTAGAACTTCGACAAATGACGAGATGTTTAGAGGCAGGGAAAGGGGGAAGGGTAGGAAAAATCTGTTGCATAACTTTTTCCAGTTCTAATGTAAGGTCATCAACCTGAAATGTTAACTCTGTTTCTCTCTCCACAGAAACTGCCTGATCTGCTGAGTATTTCCAGAACTTTTTTTTATATTTCAGATTTCCAGCATCCACAGTATTCGTTACTCAAAGTACTGTTCCTCCAATTACTTCTCATTTCACATTGGCGTGGTGGTGGAGCACTAACTGGCTGTGGAGTGTTAAATTCCATGTTCACACCAGAAATGCAAGAAGGGCAAAATCAATGGACCAGTTACTCCAGAAATCTCTCTCATTGCTCCTAATGGCTATCTATAGACTGGCTAAGGCAGAGGACTGGGATCAGGTCCATCTGTCACAGGTGCAGGGAAATGGAAGAATTCCCAAATAAAATGAAGGTTCAACATGGGGTGGTGGGGGGGGAAACAGCTCCTCTAGTGACTCACCAATTTTATTGCTGGCCTAGCAAACGAGCATGATTCCAGCTTTCATCCCTGGTTCTCCAGCTGGGACAGCAGTGAAGGTGCTACAGTTGGCCATTGTTAGGGAGAGGGTGTAAAAAAAAACAGCCAAGATTTCCACTGCTGACCATTAACCAGTAATCCTTGCTGGAAGTGTGGACTTAATGTGAGGGCAGGATTTGGCTTGGCCATAGTTCGTCCTCCTGGCACTCCCCATCAAAGCATAATGTCTACTTGAACAAGGTCCCGGTAAATAACACTGGAATTGTATCTCGGCAAGGAGTCAAGATCTTCAAGGGAGGGGAGAACATTTTCAGAGAAAATCAGTTAAAAGATGAAAAAAAAAACTACCCAAATATTCATCTTGCAGCTGTTATTTTTATAAATAGATTTGTGTGCTATAAATATCAACTTGCTCTCTCTTCCCCCAAAGCACTCTGTGTCTCAAGTTTGTTGCAGCCGAGAATTCTTTCATCTTTGTGTCATTTTAAAAACTGCATTTGTGCCGCAGTATTGATTTTAGAGCGAGTGTTGCATAGAATTAACAACACATAAACAAGCCTTTCGACCCAACTGGTCCATAACTATGTTTATGCTCCTCATGTTCCTTCTCTCGCCCCTCTTCATCTAACCCTATCCACATAACCTTCTATTCCCTTCTCCCTTGTGTTTATCTCGTTTCCCCTTAAATGCATCAATGTCATATAAGAACATAAGAAATAGGAGCAGGAGTAGGTCATAGAAACATAGAAACATAGAAAATAGGTGCAGGAGTAGGCCATTCGGCCCTTCTAGCCTGCACCGCCATTCAATGAGTTCATGGCTGAACATTCAACTTCAGTACCCCATTCCTGCTTTCTCGCCATACCCCTTGATCCCCCTAGCAGTAAGGACCTCATCTAACTCCTTTTTGAATATATTTAGTGAATTGGCCTCAACAACTTTCTGTGGTAGAGAATTCCACAGGTTCACCACTCTCTGGGTGAAGAAGTTCCTCCGCATCTCGGTCCTAAATGGCTTACCCCTTATCCTTAGACTGTGACCCCTGGTTCTGGACTTCCCCAACATTGGGAACATTCTTCCTGCATCTAACCTGTCTAACCCCGTCAGAATTTTATATGTTTCTATGAGGTCCCCTCTCATTCTTCTGAACTCCAGTGAATACAAGCCCAGTTGATCCAGTCTTTCTTGATAGGTCAGTCCCGCCATCCCGGGAATCAGTCTGGTGAACCTTCGCTGCACTCCCTCAATAGCAAGAATGTCCTTCCTCAGGTTAGGAGACCAAAACTGTACACAATACTCCAGGTGTGGCCTCACCAATGCCCTGTACAACTGTAGCAACACCTCCCTGCCCCTGTACTCAAATCCCCTTGCTATGAAGGCCAACATGCCATTTGCTTTCTTAACCGCCTGCTGCACCTGCATGCCAACTCGAGCCTGCTCCGCCATTTAATAAGATCACGGCTGATATGATCATGGACTCGGCTCCACTTCCCTGCCCGCTCCCCATAAACCCTTTATATTCCCTTATCGCTCAAAAATCTGTCTATCTCTGCCTTAAATATATTCAGTGACCCAGCCTTCACAGCTCTCTGGGCAGAGAATTCCATAGATTTACAACCCTCAGAGAAGAAATTCCTCCTCATCTCAGTTTTAAATGGGTGGCACCTTATTCTGAGACCATGTCCCCTAGTTTTAGTTGCTTCAACTACTCGCATGTGGTAACGAATTCCACGTTATAACCACTTTCTGGGTGAATAGGTTCTTCCTGAATTCCCTTTTGGATTTATCAGTGACTATCTTATATTTATAGCCCCTAGTTTTGGACTCTCCCACAAGTGGAAACATCTCTAAATTTACCCAATCGGACCCTTTCATAAAGTCACCCCTCAGCCTTCTCTTTTCTAGAGAAAAAAGCCCCAGTCTATTTGTTAAAAATATTGAATGTGACCCAACCTAAACCCTAGTGCTCCATTTTAGGGAGCAACAGATTTGAGTGCCTCCTTGTGAAAATGTCATTATGTTTTACAGTTTTAAACATTAGAAATGATCAATGTGTCTTGAACACAAATTGAACAAAAATTAGTAAAACAGATGGCAAATCCCACAGTTTCTTCTCACTGGGTCCAGAGTAAACACATCGATTCCTTTTCAAATGTTGACTTGTGTTACATGGGTGCAGCACAGAGGAACATTTTTCTTGTAAATGTTTAAGTGACTGTACTCATTTCAAATTGTCATTTTATTTTGCCTACTTTTATTTAGTTTGATTATAATTTGAATGGCCAGTCAGAAGGTGAGTTCACGTTCCTTTGTTGCCTGTTGTATCTGAGCTTTCTCTTGGGCATCAGGTGTTGGTGGTTCATTATAGATTTAAAAAGTATTGTGTGAGCCTTCAAGCAGATCGCAGTACATTAATTATCTCAGAGAGCCCAGCATGCATCCATGTGTTCTGGTACAAAAGGGTGATTATTTCAGTGGGCGAGTTGAATCATTATTTCTAGGTATTGTGTCCACCCAATTTATCGGTGTGATTCATTAAAACGCTGAATCAATTGCCTACCATTTATGATGTTTTAAATAGTACAATAAAATTACTTGATTACTGCAATGGATTTTAATTTTTTTTTAATTGTTTCATGCATCCAACCTCAACTCAAAGGATTATGTTTTGTTTGTGCTGTAAAAATAGAATTTCAGCAGTTACTTGCATTCCATTCAGCAATAGGGCTCCTGAAAGACATAAACAAGTTACAAAATCAAAGCTGTGAAAATAAAGCAACAAAAATGCTTGAGCTTTTCTCTTCACTTCATGTAGAAAAGCTGGAGCATTTGTGTTGCTTAATTTGTGAGGGTTTAGAAATATATGGGCAAGGATTTGTTGACTGGTGCTTTAGAGAAATTGGCCTAGAAATTCTGGCCTCCCCGGGTCCATACTGAGTGTCTACAGACCCGGGAAGGCATAGCAAAATCCAGTTTTCAGCGCACAAATGTCCTCAAAACTCTTGCGCCTGATAAAAGCAGACCCATAGCCTACTTTTATAGGCGTGAGTCATAAAACACACTTAAAACATAAAAAATAAAATTTTAAAATACACATTATTTTTAAAAACGTTAAATTTATTTTAAACCATAATAAAAAAACTTTTTAAAAACTCGGGGGGGGGGGGGGGGAGGGGGGAAATTCTCTATTTATTAACTTTAATTTCAATTAATTTTAATTATGTGAGGTGTGTTTTTTATTTGGTGTTATTGTGTTTGTTTTTTTTCTCAATTAATAGCAAATGAGAACGCGAAGATACGGAGTTCCCATTGCTATTAATTGAGAATACTTTACCTGATTGGTTGAGCAG
The DNA here is from genome assembly GCF_044704955.1 of Pristiophorus japonicus. Taxonomy (NCBI): domain Eukaryota; kingdom Metazoa; phylum Chordata; class Chondrichthyes; family Pristiophoridae; genus Pristiophorus; species Pristiophorus japonicus. The sequence goes on along the minus strand of NC_091977.1, from coordinate 234,177,165 downwards.
TCACATGTGACTGCATCTTCTGCGTGGGAACCTCGAGGACCGGAGTGCACTTCACAGCACGGAAAGAGAAGGCCTCCCCACCGGAATCCCACGCTCCTCCCGGACCACCAGGTAATTTCGTAGAAATGTTTCAAGTCAGAGGCAATTGGAAGCCTCCGACCGCAATTTCAGGGCCGTTAAATCCTTGCTCCACAGTCTGAGAAGACCCATGGGAGATGAACTAGTATAGAAATAAATCTCAAGCGCTGGATAATTTTGTCTGTGCTAAGTGACATTTAAGATGAATACCCTTACCATAGGAATGATTTTTTATCTCCAACGGTCAATCTCCTCTTGGGCTTTATCTTGACCAGAGCTGAGAGACCTCTTAGAGATTTATATTGACATGGGAAAAAACATGTTTTTAAAAAAATTTTTTATTAGATCTCTTTAGATTGGGAAGCTTAACAGTGAAGTTTTTTGAACAACGGATCTCTATAGAGCATCAAAAGGTTCCATGTTGCCCAATTGTAGACTATAGTGTTGGTCATGTCAATCAACCTAACTTAGTAAAGGCTGTTCCCACAGCCTTTGTAAATGGAAAGAGAGACTTGCATTTATGTAGTGCCTTTCAAGACCCCAGGACGTCCCAAAGCCAATAAGGTACTTTTGAAGTTGCTGTTGTAATGTAGGAAACTAGGCAGCCAGTTTGCGCACAGCAAGCTCCCACAAACAGCAATTTGATAATGACCAAAGCATCTGTTTTTAGTGATGTTGGTTGCTGCACTGGGTGGTATGAACAAGTTTTCTAACTAGCCTTTAAATGTTAAAATGGTGCCATTGTGGATCAATATCTGTAATGCTCCCTTGTTCCACAGCAGAGCAGGACCTTCAGTTAGGGAAAAGTTAGAACGTTACCTGATCCCTTTATCTTGGTCAATTTATTTTGAATATAATTTATTCAGCTACAATGCAAATTCAGATTAGGAAGTAGCAGATCTTTAAAAATGTATGCAGTGTAGAAAAAAAATACAAGAACGTAAGAGCTTTCAAACAAAATCTTCAGTTCAGATTTGTATCCGGTGGGGCAGGGCCTGGAGTAGCTGTATGGGTGGACAGCATCTTGTCTCCAAGTGCTAATACTTAGTGGTAGACATATCAATAAAGGCTGCGTGTAGCGCAACACCTAAAATTTATCTACTTAAGGATTCTGAATTGTGTTCCATCTATTTTCGCCGCATTACTTTTTAGTTTCTTTTAAACTTCGCGCATTTTAAATGAGCCTCTACCAAGGCTAACCTAGTCCAGCAGCTATTAGAATGGAAAAGTGTGCTGGCTGTGAACCCACCTTAGCCCCAGCACAAGCTTCCTTTGTTGATGACTCATCCTATGGACCTTGAAGGCAACAAGTGTTCTAACCAGTGCTTTAGTTTCCTGAGGCATTGGGACCGCTTCTGGGGGAAGTGGGACCTGTACAAGCCAGACGGGTTGCACCTCTACAGAGCTGAGACCAATTAACTCGTGGGGGGGGGGGGGGGGGGGAGGGGGGTGGTTGCTCGTGCTGTAAGAATTCCGCAAAAAAATCGACATCAAAAGCATAAAGTTTTGGACAGTGCTTTAATTTTCTGTTACTGTAGAGACGCACACATGTCCCACAGGAATAACATCAGGTAGGCAGGAATCAATGGCAGGAAGATGGTTGATGGACGGGCCCTTTGTCATGTAATCAATGAGAGATCAAGATGATTGGTCGTTGCTCAAGACACAAAAGAAAGCTTTTCGACCACCCAGACCTGTTGGAGCTTTATCCAGAAAACAGCCCAGTAACAGGAACAAGTCGAAGACATGATTTTGCTCTTTCGATTGTACTGGCTCAGACGAAGGATTGTTGAACTTTTGGTGCGAGAAGAAGCATTTTTGCAGGTATAAGAGTGGCAGGTTTCGTCTGCCATCTCTTCGACGCTCACTTCATTCAATGCACAAGGACTGAGCACTCCATCTGGGACGGAGAGAAGAAACATCATCTACGAGCAAAGAGCCTCGCTATTTCGACTGGGAAGCTGACCTTGACACTGAACCTGAATACCACAGATTGGTACAGAACCAGAAGATACTCCTCATAGGGAGAAGCAGCAAGTAAGCCAGAGGGGTAATTGGTGAGCATTTAACCCAGCCCACACATCAAGACGTGTGAAGTGTATAGTGTGAAGGGGTGCCATGTGTCCAAACCAAGCTTTAAGAGTTTAGTGGGGAGTTTTTTTTTGCATGGATCGTAAGTGTACGCACAATTCTGTTGGACAGATTCAGTAGTGCACTTTTGATTCCGAGCAGGAATGTTTTAGTCGTGGGTACTTCGCATTAGGGGCCTGTTCAGACGGGCCAGGGTTGTGTGTTTTACGCCACCGGGGTGTGTTTTACTGGATGCAAGTCTGTGCTTTAACTTGAATAAAAGCATTGTGACAGTTGAGACCGAAAGATCTGGCTATAACTGTATTTCTGTTTGCCACTATAATTCCAGTCTCTAGAACTGTTGTATGGGGGGGGGGGGTGATTCAAAACCACCAAGGGCAAAACCACTTAGTTATTTGGGGAGGGTTTAAACTAGCTTGGCAAGGGGATGGGAACCTGAAAATAGATTCAGTAGGGAGGGGAGTCAAGCTGGAATTAGAAAGCAAAAATAAAGAAAGTGAGCTTGAAGGAGAGAGGAAACAAGCAGAAAAAAAGGGTTTTTAAAAAAAACAAATTTAAAGGCACTTTGTCTAAATGCACGTAACATTCGGAACAAAATAGATGAGTTGACGGCACAAATAGATACAAATGGATATGATCTGATAGCTGTTACTGAGACGTGGTTGCAAGGTGACCAGGACTGGGAATTAAATATTCAGGGGTATTTGACAATCCGGAAGGTCAGACTGAAAAGAAAAGGAGGTGGGTAGCTCGATTGATAAAGGATGGAATCACTGCAATAGTGAGAAACGATATTGGCTCAAATGATCAGGATGTTGAAACAGTTTGGGTGGAGATAAGGAATAATAAGGGAAAAAAGTCACTGGTGGGCATAATCTATAGGCCCCCGAACAGTAGCAACTCTGTTGGTCGGAGTATAAACCAGGAAATAGCGGGGGCTTGTAAAAAGGGAACAACAATAATCATGGGTGATTTTAACCTTCATATTGATTGGACAAATCAAATTGGTCAGGGTAGCCTTGAGGAGGAGTTCATAGAGTGCATAAGGGACGGGTTCCTTGAGCAGTATGTAACGGAACAAACCAGGGGGCAGGCTATCTTTGATCTGGTCCTGTGTAATGAGACCTGATTAATAAACAATCTCCTAGTAAAGGATCCCCTTGGAATGAGTGATCATAGCATGATTGAATTTCAAATTCACTTGGAGGGTGAGAAAGTTGGATCTCAAACCAGCGTACTAAGCTTAAATAAAGGAGACTACAAAGGTATGAGGGCAGAGTTGGTTAAAATGGACTGGGAAAATAGATTAAAGTGTAGGACGGCTGATGAACAGTGTCGTACATTTAAGGAGATATTTCACAACTCTCAAGAAAAATCTATTCCAGTGAGGAGAAAAGGGTGTAAAAGAAAAGATAGCCATCTGTGGCTTAACTAAAGAAATAAATGTCAGTATCCAATTTAAAAACAAGGGCATACAAAGTGGTCAAAACTAATGGGAGGACAGAAGAATGGGAAGCTTTTAAAAGCCAGCAAAGAATGACTAAAAAAATGATTAAGAAAGGGAAGATAGACTATGAAAGTAAACTAGCACAGAATATAAAACCCGATAGCAAATGTTTCTACAGGTATATAAAAAGGCTAAAGTAAATGTTGGTCCCTTAGAGGTCTAGACCGGTGAATTCGTAATGGGGAACATGGAGATGGCAGAAACTCTGAACAAATATTTTGTATCAGTCACAAACAATATCCCAACAGTGAATAGTCAAGGGGCTATGGCGGGGGAGGAACTTAACGCAATCACAATCACAATCACTAAGGAGGTGGTACTCAGTATGATAATGGGACTAAAGGTGGATAAATCCCCTGGACCTGATGGCTTGCATCCTAGGGTCTTAAGAGAAGTAGCAGCAGGGATAGTGGATGCATTGGTTGTAATTACTTGTTCATGAAACACAAAAGGTTAGTATGCAGGTTCAGCAAGTGATCAGGAAGGCCAATGGAATCTTGGCCTTTATTGCAACGGGGATGGAATATAAAAGCAGGGAAGTCTTGCTACAGTTATACAAGGTATTGGTGAGGCCACACCTGGAGTACTGCGTGCAGTTCTGGTTTCCATATTTACGAAAGGATATATTTGCTTTGGAGGCAGTTCAGAGAAGGTTCACTCGGTTGATTCCGGGGATGAGTGGGTTGACTTTTGAGGAAAGGTTGAAGAGGTTGGGCCTCATTGGAATTCAGAAGAATGAGAGGTGATTTTATTGAAACGTATAAGATTATGAGGGGGCTTGACAAGGTGAATGCAGAGAGGATGTTTCCACTGATAGCGGAGACTAGAAGTAGGGGGCATAATCTTAGAATAAGGGGCCGCCCATTTAAAACTGAGATGAGGAGGAATTTCTTCTCTGAGGGTTGTAAATCTGTGGAATTCAGAGAGCTGTATATAGATCTATATATATCTATATCTATCAGAGCTGTGGAAGCCGGGCATTGAATAAATTTAAGACCGAGATAGACAGTTTCTATGGGATTAAGGGGTTATGGGGAGCGGGCAGGGAAGTGGACCTAAGTCTGCCATGATCGTATTAAATGGCAGGCTCGAAGGGCCGTATGGCCTACTGTTTCTATTTCTTTGGTTCATTGGGCGAGCATAAGAACATATGTTCGCCCTGATTATTTTTGGATGTGCTGCCCTTTAAGGGGCTGCGTGGTCCATTTCATGCGTGAAACTTAACGTGGAAAAGCCGGTCCCGGGCTGTGCAGGACCAGCAGAGAGCTGTGTGGCCACGCAGCTTGCAGGGAACATTGTTTTAACTGTAAACAAAACCTAGGTCCAACATTTATTTTCCCTAATTCTAACAGGAGAAATAAAACTAAAGCAATCAACTGTAGACTAGCAAAAGTAGTATTAAACAGCAATCTGGCAAAACTTAAAACTGAAGAATAGTAAAAGGGGATTATATTTCAACAAATAAAAAGAGCTCTGTGTGCATACCCATATTCAAAGAGAGGCAAGAGATAATGCTATAGTCAGCTTCAAGTCTCAAACTGTTCTTCCCTCCCTTCCAGCAATAACAATTAGTTTGCAATAACAAGAATACTTTTGATCATTCGTCATCCTGCACTTGCCAAAAAGTCAGCCAGAGAGTCCAAAAACAGTGTATTTTGTACATAGCCCTTCTAGCAAAAAGGTTGGGGTCATTTAACTCTTTCAAGCCTTGACCCTCAACACCTTCAGAAACCTATACCTGTACTCTAATACAGCAGTGGGAGTGTCAGCCTAGATTATGTACTCAAGTCTCTGGATTGGGACCTGAACCCAAAACCTTCTGACTCCGAGGCGAGAGTGCTGGCCACCAAACCACAGCTGACAACGTAAAGCAAACATTTAATACAAGCAAGGTAGGGCTAGTACAACGTATGTACACTTCCATAAACTTTAGGTCATTCAGAGCTCTGCTGCCCTTGTCCTAACTTGCACCAAGTTCCGTTCACCCAACACCCCTTTGCTCGCTGACCCACATTGGCTCCTGGTTAAACAATGCCTCAATTTTAAAATTCTCATCCTTGTTTTCAAATCCCTCCACGACCTCACCCTCTCCCTATCTTGAATCTTTTCCAGCCCTCAACCATAGAAACATAGAAACATAGAAAATAGGTGCAGGAGTAGGCCATTCGGCCCTTCTAGCCTGCACCGCCATTCAATGAGTTCATGGCTGAACATTCAACTTCAGTACCCCATTCCTGCTTTCTCGCCATACCCCTTGATCCCCCTAGCAGTAAGGACCTCATCTAACTCCTTTTTGAATATATTTAGTGAATTGGCCTCAACAACTTTCTGTGGTAGAGAATTCCACAGGTTCACCACTCTCTGGGTGAAGAAGTTCCTCCGCATCTCGGTCCTAAATGGCTTACCCCTTATCCTTAGACTGTGACCCTCCGAGATATCTGCGCTCCTCCAATTGTGGCCTCTTGAGCATCCCCGATTTTAATTGCTCCACACTTGGTGGCCATGCCTTCAGCTGCCAGGGTCCTAAGCTCTGGAATTCCCTCCCTAAAGCTCTTTACCTCTCCTTTAAAATGCTCCTTAAAACCTACCTCTTTGGTCAAATTTTTGGACATCTTCCCTAATATCTCATTATGTGGCTCGGTGTCAAAATTTTGTTTGATAGCACTCCTGTGCAGCGCCTTGGGATGTTTTACTACATTAAAGGTGCGATTATAAATACAAGTTGTATTACAAGAAACAATAACGGAATATTTACGTGTTTGGTTCATCGTGGCAGTTCACTCTCTGGATTATGTCTCCACTGAGCTGCTATCTAAACTTTTTATTTAAACCACTATTAAGTGATTTCATTTTTTTTGTAAGCCGCTGGCACCATTTCTGCTCTCTTGTTTGGAGGGGGGGAAATAATTTCACCAGAATGATACTGGGGCTAAAAGGGTTAAATTATGAGGACAGGTTGCATAGACTAGACGTATTCCCTGCAGCATAAAAGATTAAGGGGTGATCTAATTGAGGTTTTTAAGGTGACTAAAGAAGTTGATGGGGTAGATAGAGAGAAACTATTTTGCCTGGTGGGGGAGCCCAGAACAAGAGATATAACCTTAAAATTAGAGCGGGGCCATTCAGGGATGATGTCAGAAAGCAATTCTTCACCCAAAGGGTAGTGGAAATCTGAAACTCTCCCAAAAAGCTGTTGAGGGTGTGGGGAGGGGGGTAAATTGAAAATTTCAAAACTGAGGTTGATCGTTTTTGTTAGGCAAGGGTTATGAGACCAAGGCAGGGAGATGGAGTTAAGATACAGATCAGACATGACCTAACTGAATGGCAGAACAGGCCAGAGAGGCTGAATGGCCTACTCCTGTCCCTATGAAAATGTTTTAACAGTAAATTGTTTTTTATTTTTTTTGTAAGAACATAGGAATATATGAAATAGGAGCAGGAGTCGGCTATTTGGCCTCTCGAGCCTGCTCTGCCATTCAATATCATAGTTGATCTGATCTTGGGCTCAACTCCACTTCCCTGCCTGCTCCCCATAACCCTTCACTCCCTTATCGTTCAAAAATCTGTCCATCTCCACCTTAAATATGTTCAATGACCCAGCCTCAGCAGCTCTCTGGGGCAGAGAATTCCACAGATTTACAACCCTGAGAAGAAATTCTTCCTCGTCTCAGTTTTAAATGGGCGACCCCTTATTCTGCAACTATGCCCCCTAGTTCTAGATTCTCCCATGAGGGGAAACATCCTCTCAACATTTACCTTGTTGAGCCCCCTTAGCATCTTATATGTTTCAAAAAGATCACCTCTCATTCTTCTAAACTCCAATGGGTATAGGCCCAACCTATTCAACCTTTCTTCATGTCAACCCCTTCATCTCAGGAATCAACCTCATGAATCTTCTCTGAACTGCCTCCAATTTATCCTTCCTTAATAAGGAGACCAAAACTGTATGCAGTACTCTAGGTGTGGAATCACTAATACCCTTTCCAGTTGTAGCAGGACTTCTCTGCTTTTATACTCCATCCCCTTTGCAATATAGGTCAACATTCCATTTGTCTTCCTGATAACTTGCTGTACCTGCATACTAGATGTGTGTGCTTCATTCACAAGGACCCCCAGGTCCTTCTGTACTGCAGCATTTTGTCATTTCTCTCCATTTATATAATCTGCTTTCTTATTTTTTCTGTCAAAGTGGATAACCTCACATTTTCTTCCATTATACTCCATCTGCCAAATGTTTGCCCACTCACTTAGCCTGTCTATATCCCTTTGCAGAATTTTTGTGACCTCCTCACAACTTGCTTTCCCACCCATCTTTGTATCATCAGCAAGCTTGGCTACTTGTACTCGGTCCCTTCATCCAAGTCATTAATTGAGGTCTCAGCACCGATCCCTGCGGCACCCCACTAGTTACTGTTTGCCAACCGGAAAATGACCCATTTATCCCGACTCTCTGTTTTCTGTTAGTTAACCAATCCGCTATCCATGCTAATATGTTATCCCAACCCCGTGAGCTTTTATTTTGTGCAGTATCCTTTTATGTGGCACCTTATCGAATGCCTTCTGGAAATTCAATTACACCACGTCCACTGGTTCCCCCTTATCCACCCTGCTCATTACATCCTCACAGAACTCCAGCAAATTTGTCAAACATGATTTCACTTTCATAAAACCATGCTGACTCTGCTTGACTGTATGATGCTTTTCCAAATGTTCTGCTACTGCTTCCTTAATAATGGACTCCAGCATTTTCCCAACGACAGATGTTAGGCTAACTGGGCTATAGTTTTTGCTTTCTGTCTGCCTCCTTTTTAAAATAGGGGCATTACATTTGCAGTTTTCCAATCTGCTGGGACCTCTCCAGAATACAGGGAATTTTGGTAGATTACAATCAATGCATCCACTAACTCTCAAGACCCTTGGATGCAAGCCATCAAGTCCAGGGGACTTGTCCATCTTTAGTCCCATTATTTTACCGAGTACTTTTTCTCTAGTGATCGTGATTGTTTTAAGTTCCTCCCTCCCTAAAGCCCCTTGATTATCCATTATTGGGATGTTTTCAGTGTCTTCTACCGTGAAGACCGATACAAAATATTTGTTCAAAGTCCCTGCCATTTCCTTGTTCCCCAGTCTCATCCTCTTAAGGAACCAACGTTTACTTTAGCTACTCTCTTCCTTGTTATATACCTGTAGAAACTCTTACTATCTGTTTTTATATTTCTTACTAGTTTACTCTCTCAGGGCTCAATTTTGCCCAAAGCCATTTTCTGGCATATTGCCAGAGTCACGCCCATTTTTCTAGATCAGAAATACTCCAGAAATATTTGTGCCAAATTTTCCTGCTGTACTTTTCAAAATTAGCGCTGCACAGCCGATCCAGTCGCCTCGGGTGGTGGAGCCTGCTGTCTGAGCCGAAAAAACGATGCTGCACCTTCTGCGCATGCGCGGGAAAAAAGAGGACATTTTTTACGTTATTCCTTTGGGCACACATGCGCAGTACAGTTCCAGTCTGCAATCGGCCATTTTTAAAGAGCCAGTTGTGTGTGTGAGAATGTTGAGTGCTGTGTGAGAACATTGGAATAATCGGAGCAGCAATACAAGATGCAAAGCGGTGCAAGGACAAAGAATTTCTTACACGATGAAGTGGAGGCACTATTGAGGCCAAATGACATGAGCTGGACATCAGGAGAAGTCACACAAAAGTTCCACCCAAAGAAATGAAGAAACGCTGGAACCAATTTGCAGAAGATTACTGTGCAATGATGACCACCCTGAGATCTGGAGGCTCGTGCAAAAAGCAGTGGCAGGACCTTGGTCAAGTAATGTAAGTAATATTTTCATTTATTCAATGCAATTGCAATTGTAATATAAATGTGACCAGCTGTATATGTCGCACCCAGCAGAAAGACACCCTCTCTAAAAAGATGTGTTTTCATCTTTGCAGAGGAAGGTGGCACACAACAAAAGGGAAAGAACTCGAACAGGAGGAGGCCCGGCAAATCTGCACCCACTGACACCCTTGGAAGAGAGGGTCGCTGCTTCAATGGGTCCTGCCTGGAGAAAAGCTATCACCACTGCACAAGCTGGGCCCACACTCAAGGGAGAGGGTAAGTCCTGTAAATTTCACAGTCTGACTTTCCTAAATGTTAAGTACTGTGTGGGCTAGTCATGCTTCGATTCATGGGGATATCTCCGTCAGCTACGCTTCGATTGATGCAATGTGCTATCATTCATGGTCCTTCAAATGAGCCTGCTACCTGCGCTGTGTGAGCCTACTCATGTCACCCACCCTGCCCCCTCCTCTGCTGCTAACCATTTGTCTGTTCTATTATATTTTGCAAAACTTGAGGCCAACCCTGACGATGCAGAAGATGATTCAGATGAAGACGAGCCTGAAGAGGATAACATCTTCCAATCCACCTTCCAGAACCAAGAGCATGGGGGTGAGGGAGGGTGGTGTTGGATGAAGCCTCACTTTTGAGGAGGTGCAGGTGCCGTTCATTGAGGTGCCAACCCCTTCCCTGACTAGTGGTTTGAGTATTGATGGGACATTCCATGGTTTCCCACCTTCCGAGGTTGCGGGTTCCATTGGGAGGCTGCAAGCCACACCCAGGGTGAGGAGGGGAAGGAGAGCTCGACTGTGCTCTCTTGAGGTGCAGGATCTAACAGATGTGGTTCAGATGATGGCAATGAGTGGGGAGAGCATTGACCTTGGACAATCACTGCTGGACAACATCAGTGGGGTGGGTGATGAGGTATTGGGACTGTCAGGAGAAATAACACTCTCACGAGAAATGGGAACAATGTCCGGGACCATAAGTGAGGGAATATCTGTCAGCTGAAACCATGTCACTGAACGTGAAGGAGGGAATGTTGCAGGTAGTTGAGACACTTTTGCTCAACATGAGGAAGGGAATGTTGGAGGTAGTTGAAACACTGTGAGGGCGTATGAGAGAGGGCATGTTGGAGTTAGCTGCTGCAATAAGGGAACATGCCCAGACCCCGCGCCCATTGATGGAATCAACTGCCACTTCCCACTCCAATCCTCACACCAGCCTCTCAAGAGCCCCAAGCCGGGCCCGCAACAGGTGCGCATTACACGAGATGTTAGAAAGAATAAGCTTGGTACCAACCCCAGAAACACTGTGCCACCACCTGCGGGCAGGGGTGGTGGAGTCACCAAGACCAAGCGTGGCAGGCAGTCTTAGAATAAGGTGGAGTGAGATGCTGCTGCTGCTGTTGATGTTGAAATTTTGCAAGTGGTCTTAACTGAAAACTAAGATTTGATACAAGAATATTTTTATGAAAGTTAAGTAAAGTACAAATGTTTAAGCTTTTGAATAAAATATATTTTAAATTATAACTGAATCATTTCCATCATTTGTTCCATTAACACAACACAACATTACGGAACAGGTCCAAACAGTAAACATGTCCATGTGGAATAGTTGCCGCTGAGCCTTCAGGCAGCAAAGCGTTCACAGATGAGCTGCTGGCACAAGGCTCGAGCAATCGCTAAAGGGGCATGATAGCCCGCCCTCCTCTGCCGTCATGCTCCGGGTTCAGGTACTTTCGTGGCTTCCTTGTTCTTGTCCTCCTGCTCATCATCTGCATCTTCCTCATCATTATCATCAGCCACAGGTGGGTCTTCTACTGCCAGCTACTGCTGCCTCATGATGGCTAAGTTATGCAGCATACAGCAGTGAACTGACCGACAATCTCAGGGGAGTATAACAAGTAGCCTCCGGAATGATCCAGGCATCAGAAACACTTTCAAGATGCTAATGGTCCTCTATATGATGCTGCACGTAGTAATGTGCGACATGTTGTATTCCCGGTCAGCTTCCGTCCAGGTTACGTGGTATGAGCCAGGTGGTGAGGCCGGACCCTTTGTCTCTACCCTTCTGGCTGCTGCTGAAACATGGCAGATATAACACTCTCGCTAGGATGAATGCATCATGGATGCGGGCAGGGTATCATGCATCGACTGACTTGATGCGATGCATGTCGTCACACACGAGCTGTACATTAGCGGAGTGGAAGCCTTTTCTGTTCCTATGCATCTCGGAATCCTCCAAAGGTGCTTGCAAGGCAATGTGGGTCCGATCAATGCAGCCCTGTACCTTTGGGAAGCCAGCAATCCTGGAGAAGCCCACAGCCCTGTCACGCATTGCCTGGGCAGTCATGGGAAATTTTATGCAGTCATTCCTGCGGGCATATAGTCACCTGCCGAATGCAGACATGTGTTGCATGTTGAGAAATGGCACACATATCCCCAGTTGTAGCTTGGAAGGATCCAGAGGCATAGAATGAAAGTGCAGCTGTAACCTTCACTTCAACTGACAAAGCCTTCCTGATGCTTCTAGGTTGCAGATCTGCTTTCATCAACTCTCAGATCTCAGTTACAACTTCTTTGCAGAATCGCAGCTTTCTGACACAGTCTGCATCACTCAGGTGCAGGTACGAACGCCTGTCTCGAAATACCCGAGGTGGGTAAAGTCTTCTACCCAGCACCCTACGGGCTCTGAGGTTCCTCATGCAATGACGTCGAATCAATTGACTTCTCTGCAGCACTATGATTTTTTAAATTCGTAGCCAATCTTTCCAATTCTTTGTCAAATCACAAACGCCAGAGGTCACCTTGCACACATCAAGGATCACTCTGCGCCAATGCTCTTAGCCAAAAGGCCGAGAGCCACTGCACCGTTCCTGGAAGTACTGCAATACCAGGTTCGTGCCATGGAGGTGGATGGGTCAGGTCCCCCACACACCTCCGTGGAGGTGGATGGGTCAAGCCACCCCACCCACCTCTTATTTCCAAAAAAGCAAGCATATACCTTCCTGATCCAGGGAGAACCACCTTGGGGTTATGGTGGTTACTCCCCTGTCAGGTCAGTTACGCATGATCTTAGCCAAAAGGCTGCAGCACTATGATGCAGAACGCTCGCACAAGATATGGCATTGTCAGTAAGCTCAAAACGGCAGGTAGGCAGGACAGGTTCTTTGTTCTCTCTCCCCAAGGTCTGTTTGGACCACACCCAGGTCTGAGCAAGTGCAGTGATCGGGAATCCCCAGCCACCTTTAACATCCTTTACTTCCTTAGTTAGCCACAGATGGTTCTCCCTTCTCCAAGTCCTTCTACTTTTTTGTACCACATTACACGATAACATAACATGTCATCCTCCGTCCGCTCATGAATCCAGCCACTATTGGTGGGGACTAAAGTAAAAAATCATAAACAGTAACTACACTTCAAAAATATGTCATTGACTGTAAAGCGCTTTGAGATGTCCAGTGGTTGTGAAAGATGCTATATAAATGTAAGTCTTTAAGTCTTTATTTTAGAATGGTTACAGCATGGAAGGCGGCCATTCAGCCCGTTGAGTCCGTGCCGACTCTATCAACTCTCAGCTCGTCCCATTCCTCTGCCCTTTCCCTGTAGCCCTGCAATTTTTTTCCCTTCAGATACTTATACAACTCCCTTTTGAAAGATAAAATTGAGTCTGCCTCCACCACCCTTTCAGGCAGTGCATTCCAGATCTGAACCACTCGCTGTGTAACAAAGTTTTTTCTTACGTCACCTTTGGTTCTTTTGCCAATGTAGAAACTGAACACCTCAAAAGTTTATTTTATGCAAAATAAAGGCTACCCGATCCCATTCATGCAATGGTCCTTGTGAACTATGCCTTTTGATCATTTATTTTTTGCAAACCACCTCTTGTATTCCTCCTCCCTTTTGAAATGGTTGAAACCCAGTTGAACAGTAATGTTTATGCCAATAAGATTTTCTACCCTCTGACCTCGAGAGGTGTAACAAAAACAATTACACGGTTATCATGCTGTCCAGTATAAATAGCTCCTAAAGTGTCTACTTTTATCATAGAATCATAGAAGTTTACAGCACAGCAGGAGGCCATTTTGGCCCATCGTGTCCGTACCAGCCAATGGGATGCTATCCAGCCTAATCCCACTTTCCAGCTCTAGGTCGTAACCCTGCAGGTTATGGCACTTCAAGTGCACATCCAAGTACTTTTTAAATGTGGGGAGGATTTCTGCCTCTACCACCCTTTCAGGCAGTGAGTTCCAGATCCCCAGCACCCTCTGCGTGAAGAAAGTTCCTCTAAAATCTCTAAACCAATTACTTTAAATTTATGGCCCCTGGTTGTTGACCCCGTTAAAGGAAATAGGCCCTTTATATCCACTATATCTAGGCCCCTCATAATTTTATACAACTCAATGAGGTCTTCCCTCAGCCTCCTCTGTTCCAAGGAAAACAAACCCAGCCTATCCAATCTGTCCTCAGAGCTTAGATTCTCCACTCCCAGCAACATCCTCAAATCTCTTCTGTACCCTCTCCAGTGCAATCACGTCCTTCCTGTAATGCGGTGACCAGAACTGCACGCAGTACTCCAGCTGTGGCCTAACCAGTGTTTTATACAGTTCAAGCATAACCTCCCTGCTCATACTCCGTGCTTCGCTAATAAAGGCAAGTATTCTGTATGCTGCTTAACCACCTTATCTACCTGGCCTGCTACTTTCAGGGATCTGTGGACATGTACTCCAAGGTCCCTTTGTTCCTGTACACTTCTAAGTGTCCTCCCATTTAATGTGTATTCCCTTTCCTTGTTAACCCTCCCCAAATGCATTACCTCATACTTCTCTGGATTAAATTCCATTTGCCACTGTTCTGCCCACCTGACCAGTTGATTGATATCTTCCTGCAGTCCGCAGCTTTCTTCTTCATTATCAACCACAAAGCCGATTTTAGTATCATCTGCAAACTTCTTAATCATATCCCCTATATTCAAGTCTAGATCATTGATGTATATCACAAAAAGCAAGGGACCAAGTACTGAGCCCTGCAGAACCCCACTGGAAACATCCTTCCAGTCACAAAAACACCCATCAACCATTACCCTTTGCTTCCTGCCTCTGAGCCAATATGAGAGAGGATTTATTATTCCTGAAGACTCAACAATGTTGCAAACCAAAGCCGCTGGTTACAGACTGACAAAAGTAGAGGCAGACCTACTTGTCTGGAGAAGGGGACTTTTGGTGCAGGGTTTTCTAAAAAAAAAGAAAAGTCATTTTTAAAGGGACTTTTTTTGAAACTTCTGCTTTTGTAATCACATTTTTATTGTGCCATAAGGGTGATTATTACAACCCTCAATGAATACTTAATGTTCTGCAATAAAACCGACCATAAATAGGTTAACTGGTAATTCCTTTATTCATTCGTCGTTTGTGGGATCTTGTGCACACTATGGATGCCATATTTGTCAACAACATCGCAGTTCAAAATAATCCTCTGGTTATAAAATACTTTGGCAGCTTCTGAGAATGTGATGCAGTGCTATGTAATGTTTTTTAATCTTTAAATCGAGTGACCTTTTTTAATTAAAGTAATGATAGACAATGTCATCCATGTATTGTTTTTTTAAAAAAAAACATTTTTTAATCTCTACCTCAGTACCAATCCAAGTTGTTGGATCCCCAGATGGCCATAATAAGCTCCTTATCTGCAAGCTGTATAATAACATCCAGCCCTGAGAACTACTGTTGCCTTTTCCCTGCTGGATCTTGGTCAAGATTAATTTACATTGTTTTCCCCACAGTAACGTATTAAACCGTAAATCACCCAAGATCTTATTTAGAATAGTTCAGGGAGTGCGCATGATTGCCTGTGGATGAATATTCATTTTTAGAATTCACTCTTTCTTCCACTAACTAATATCCAGAGTTATTTTCTATAATTCAAGCTATAAAATAAAGCTCAACTGAGCCTAGCGATTATTAATTCCTTGAGTTCTTAATAGCCCATGGGGTAATTTAAATAAATTCAAAGGGAAATCTGTTGTCAACGTTCATTAGTCTTGTGTAACTTATCTTAAGAGCATCACTTAGCTGTCATTGGTTCCGAACAAACAGGGAGCAACATTGTCCTTGCACAGCTCTGATTTGTAGCATTCCCTGCCAATGTCAGCCCTTCCAGTGCAGCGTCCCCTCAAAGCTACCACTAAGGTCGAAAAGTTTGAGATCCATGTTTGTTTTTATCCAACAGCATAAAGGAGAGGACAACTTTGGCAAGAGTACAAGCACTGGACCGAATGTAAATGGTTTCCACTGAATTCAAAGCTGGAGAATTGTAGGCAAATTTTCCACACTAAATAAGACACCACCACTTTACATTGTCAAAAACCTCTTGTGTATTTTAACAATGTTCAAAAAATGTGAATTTGGGTATCATGGATCCATATTAATATATCCTTTCTATACAGTACAAATGCACACGAAGTCCATACTAGAGAGAAGGTCACTCTGTGACCAGTAACCTTTATTCCAGCACTGAAGTGGAGAAGATGGGTGGAGCTTGCCTATTTATACCTGAAAGTCCAGGTTAGGAGTGTCTCCCACAAGTTCACCACCTAGTGGTCAGTATTCTCACGGTGCACAACTAAGGTCAGTTTATACATGGATTACAATGACAGTTGAATACATGACATCACCTCCCCGCCCCAAAGTCTTATTGGGATCACAGGTTAAGTCTCTCGGGTGGTTTACGCTCCCTTGTAGAGTGCCTGAGTTGGGGCTCCGGTTGTTGGGCGCTGGCCTGAGTGTCTGCTGTTTGCGATGCCTCAGGCCTGTCTGGACTGCCCACAGTGACTGGGCTCTCCTCCACTTGGTTCCGGTGTTCGGTCACCGGTGGTGGAGTGAACTCTACATTGTGTTCTTCCTCTGCTTCTTCTGTGGGGTTGCTGAACCTCCTTTTTGTTTCATCCGCGTGTTTGCGGCAGAATTGTCCATTAGTAAGTTTAACTACCAGAATCCTATTCCCCTCTTTGGCAATCGCAGTGCCTGCAAGCCATTTGGGCCCTGCAGCGTAGTTGAGGACAAAGACAGGGTCATTGACATCAATACATCGCGCCCTCGCATTCCCATCATGGTAGTCACATTGTGACCGGCGCCTGCTCTCAACAATTTCTTTCATGGTGGGGTGTGTAAGGG
This sequence comes from Pristiophorus japonicus, assembly GCF_044704955.1. Classification (NCBI taxonomy): domain Eukaryota; kingdom Metazoa; phylum Chordata; class Chondrichthyes; family Pristiophoridae; genus Pristiophorus; species Pristiophorus japonicus. The sequence goes on along the minus strand of NC_091977.1, from coordinate 234,160,487 downwards.
ATAACCTGGTTTTGAGCGTCCTTTTCATTAGCAGCTCTGCGGGTGGAATCCCTGTGAGCGAGTGTGGTGGGGATCTATTGGCCAACAGGAGGTGTGATAAGCGGCTTTGTAGGGAACCCCCTTGGATTCTGAGCATCCCCTGTTTGATTATCTGCACTGCTCGTTCTGCCTGGCTGTTTGAGGCCGGCTTGAATGGTGCCATTCTGACATGGTTGATACTATTTCCTGCCATGAAGTCCTGGAATTCAATGTTTGGAAAGCACGGGCCATTGTTGCTGACCAAAACGTCCGATAGACCATGGACGGCGAACATTGCCCATAGACTTTCTACCGTGGCAGAGGATGTGCTTGAATTGAGAATGTCACACTCGATCCATTTAGAGTAGGCGTCTACTACAACCAAAAACATTTTTCCCATGAAAGGACCTGCGTAGTCCACATGGATGCGTGACCATGGCTTGGCGGGCCAGGGGCTAAGGGGGGCTTCCCTGGGCGCATTGCCAAGCTGGGCAAACGTGTTGCACCTGCGAACACAAAGTTCCAGGTCTGCATCTATCCCTGGCCACCAAACGTGTTACCTGGCAATTGCCTTCATCATGACAATGCCCGGGTGCTCATTGTGGACTTCTCGGATGAATGCTTCTCTGCCCATCTGGGGCATGACTACTCGGTTTCCCCATAGTAGGCAGTCGGCCTGAATCAAGAGTTCATCCTTGCGCCTGTGAAATTATTTAAATTCTTCAGGGCATGCCCTGTACGTGGCTGCCCAGTCCCCATTCAGGACACATTTCTTGACTAAAGAAAGTAGCGGGTCTCTATTTGTCCAGACTTTGATCTGACGGGCTGTCACGGGTGAGCCTTCGCTTTCGAAAGCTTCAACAGCTATGACCATCTCAGCACCATGCTCGGTTGCCCCCTTGGTGGTGGCTAGTGGGAGCCTGCTGAATGCATCGGCGCAGTTTTCAGTGCCCGGTCTGTGCCGAATTGTATAGTCATAGCTGGCTAACGTGAGTGCCCACCTCTATGCGGGCCGACGCATTTGCATTTATGGCCTTGTCAGCCAAAAGGAACGTTAGGGGTTTGTGATCTGTCTCCAGCTCAAATTTCCTGCCAAACAGGTACTGGTGCATTTTTTTTACTTGCATATACACATGCAAGCGCTTCCTTTTCTACCATCCAGTAGCCCCTTTCTGCCTGGGACAGACCTCTGGAGGCATAAGCTACTGGCTGTAACAGACCCTTGGCATTAACATGCTGCAACACACACCCGACCCCAAAGGACGACGCATCGCACGTTAAAACAAGTTTCTTACATGGGTCATATAGTGTTAACGGATTGTTGCAGCGTAACAAATTGTGTGCTCTATCAAAAGTCCTTTCCTGGCTGTCCCCCCAGACCCATTTGCGACCTTTGCGTAGGAGCACGTATAGCGGCTCTAACAGCGTGCTCAATTTGGGAAGAAAGTTACCAAAATAGTTCAGGAGCCCCAGGAACGAACGCAGCTCCGTCGTGTTACGGGGTCTGGGTGCTCTCTGGATCGCTTCCGTTTTGGATGCAATAGGTCTGATCCCGTCTGCTGCTACCCTCATCCCCAGGAATCCTACCTCTGGAGCAAGGAAGACGCACTTAGTCTTTTTCAGTCGCAGACCTACCCGGTCCAGTCTGCATAGCACCTCCTCCAGGTTGTGAAGGTGCTCTTCAGTATCGCAACCCGTGATGAGCATGTCATCTTGAAAAACCACCGTCCTTGGAATGGACTTGAGGAGGCTTTCCATGTTTTGTTGAAAGATCGCGGCGGCCGAGCGAATGCCGAGCGGACATCTGTTGTACTCAAACAACCCCTTGTGTGTCGTGATGGTGGTCAGCTTCTTCGACTCACTCGCCAGCTCCTTGGTCATGTAAGCTGAAGTCAGATCCAATTTTGAAAAAAGATTGCCACCGGATAGCGTCGCAAAGAGGTCCTCCGCTCTCGGTAGCGGGTACTGGTCTTGGAGTGATACCCGATTGATGGTGGCCTTGTAATCACCATATATCCTGACCGACCCATCCGCCTTGAGCTCCGGCACAATCGGGCTCGCCCAATCATTGAATTCGACTGGCGAGATGATGCCTTCCCTCAGCAGGCGGTCCAATTCGCCTTCTATCTTTTCCCGCATCACAAACGGCACCGCTCTGGCCTTGTGGTGTACTGGCCTGGTGTCCGGGTTTATGTGAATCACTACCTTGGTCCCCATAAAAGTGCCAATGCCGGGTTGAAATATTGAGTCAAATTTGTCCAGGATCTGTGAGCATGATATTCGCTCCACAGAAGAAATTGCATTAACATTGCCCCATTTCCACTTCATGACAGCAAGCCAACTCCTCCCCAGCAGTGCGGGACCATCCCCCAGGACAATCCAGAGTGGCAACCTGTTCTCCGAGTCTTTGTGGGTCATGACTACCATGGCGCTGCCTAGCACCGAAATGATCTCCTTTGTATATGTCCGTAGCTGTGCGTCAATCGGCAATAGTTTTGGCCTCCTGGCCTTGGACGCCCACAACTTGTCGAACTGTTTGATACTCATCAGGGACTGGCTGGCCCCCATGTCTAGCTCCATTGATACTGGGATGCCATTGAGGAGCACTTTCATCATTATCGGTGGCATCCTGGTGTATGAACTGTATATGTGCTCCACATGAACTTGCTGAACTTCAGCTTCCAGCGATTTCCCCCAGTATTCATTTGGCCTTGTCGGGTTTACATCGGGCCCGTCCTCCTCGTACATCAAACTGGCTGCAGGCTTCCTGCACATACGCGCCAAGTGACCACTGACGTTGCAATTTCTGCAGGTATATTGCTGATACCTGCAAGCTCTGGCTGTGTGTTTGCCTCCACACCTCCAATATGAGCCATTGTTGGAAACAAAAGGTCCATTACCAGGCAATCGTCTCTGACTGTCTGCAACTGTCCTTAAACGCACCATTGACAGGTGTTGATGGCCACATTACTGGCCACAATGTCCCTTGCGATGGCATGAATCGCCGTTCAGCTAGCCATTGTCTCAGTTGAATTCCCCCTTTGGGTTCGACTACATGCTCGGGCATGTCCGATTGCCCCTGTCTGCCTGGAGAACTGTGTGCCGAATTAACAATGTTGACTCCCTGTCCATTTGCTGCATTTAAACCAAGATTTTTGTCAAACATCATTCTGGTCTCTTCCTCCCCTGAGATAAATGTCTGGGCCATCAAAGCCGCTGTTTCCAGGGCCAAGTCTTTGGTCTCAATCAGTTTCCTGAAAACCCCAGCGTGCCCAATGCCCTCAATAAAAAAAGTCTTGCAGCATCTCCGCTCTGCATGCATCTGGGAACTTACATAGGCTCGCCAGTCGCCGGAGGTCTGCCACGAAGTCTGGAACGCTTTGCCCTTCTCGCCGCCGGTGCGTGTAAAACCGGTGTCTCGCCATGTGCATGCTGCTCGCCGTTTAAAGTATTCCCCGATCAACTTACTGAACTCTTCAAAAGTCTTGTCCGCCGGCTTCTCTGGCGCTAGAAGGACCTTCATCAGGAAGTTCGTCCTGGATCCACAAACCATCAGGAGATGAGCCCTGCGTTTGTCGGCCGAATCCTGTCCCAGCCATTCCTTAGTGACGAAACTTTGCTGTAGTCTCTCAATAAAATTGTCCCAATCATCACCAACACAGTACCTCTCATCTGTGCTGCTAGTGGCCATGCTCACGTGGTTTAAATCCCAGTTTCTCGTCGCCAATGATATGTCCTTTCTATACAGTACAAATGCACACGAGGCCCATACTAGAGAGAAGGTCACTCTGTGACCAGTAACCTTTATTCCAGCACTGAAGTGGAGAAGATGGGTGGAGCTTCCCCTTTTATACCTGAAAGTCCAGGTTAGGAGTGTCTCCCGCAAGTTCACCACCTAGTGGTCAGTGTTCTCACAGTGTACAACTTAGGTCAGTTTATACATGGTTTACAATGACAGTTGAATATATGACACATATCATACTGGTATACTGATACAGTGCCATATGTAACTCATCCAAAACTCTGCTGACCCTATCCTAACTCACACCAAATACCGTTCACCCATCACCCCTGTGCTCACTGACCTACATTGCCTCCTGGACTGGCAATGCCTCGAATTTAAAATTCTCATCGTAGTGTTCAATTCCCTCGATGGCTGTACCCCTCCCTATCTTTGGCCACTTGCACATCCCTGATTTTCATCGCCTTCAGCTGTCTGGGCCGTATCCTTGCTAAGTCTCTCTACCACTTTACCTCTCTCTTTCATAGAAACATAGAAACATAGAAAATAGGTGCAGGAGCAGGCCATTCAGCCCTTCTAGCCTGCACCACCATTCAATGAGTTCATGGCTGAACATGAAACTTCAGTACCCCATTCCTGCTTTCTCGCCATAACCCTTGATCCCCCAAGTAGTAAGGACTTCATCTAACTCCCTTTTGAATATATTTAGTGAATTGGCCTCAACTACTTTCTGTGGTAGAGAATTCCACAGGTTCACCACTCTCTGGGTGAAGAAGTTTCTCCTCATCTCGGTCCTAAATGGCTTACCCCTTATTCTCAGACTGTGACCCCTGGTTCTGGACTTCCCCAACATTGGGAACATTCTTCCTGCAGCTAACCTGTCTAAACCCGTCAGAATTTTAAACGTTACCATGAGGTCCCCTCTCATTCTTCTGAACTCCAGTGAATACAAGCCCAGTTGATCCAGTCTTTCTTGATAGGTCAGTCCCGCCATCCCGGGAATCAGTCTGGTGAATCTTCGCTGCACTCCCTCAATAGCAAGAATGTCCTTCCTCAAGTTAGGAGACCAAAACTGTACACAATACTCCAGGTGTGGCCTCACCAAGGCCCTGTACAACTGTAGCAACACCTCCCTGCCCCTATATTCAAATCCCCTCGCTATGAAGGCCAACATGCCATTTGCTTTCTTAACCGCCTGCTGTACCTACATGCTAACCTTCAATGACTGATGTACTATGACACCCAGGTCTCGTTGCACCTTCCCTTTTCCTAATCTGTCACCATTCAGATAATAGTCTGTATCTCTGTTTTTACCACCAAAGTGGATAACCTCACATTTATCCACATTATACTTCATCTGCCATGCATTTGCCCACTCACCTAACCTATCCAAGTCGCTCTGCAGCCTCATAGCATCCTCCTCGCAGCTCACACTGCCATCCAACTTAGTGTCATCCGCAAATTTGGAGATACTGCATTTAATCCCCTCGTCTAAATCATTAATGTACAATGTAAACAGCTGGGGCCCCAGCACAGAACCTTGCGGCACCCCACTAGTCACTGCCTGCCATTCTGAAAAGTACCCGTTTACTCCTACTCTTTGCTTCCTGTCTGACAACCAGTTCTTAATCCACGTCAGCACACTACCCCCAATCCCATGTGCTTTAACTTTGCACATTAATCTCTTGTGTGGGACCTTGTCGAAAGCCTTCTGAAAGTCCAAATATACCACATCAACTGGTTCTCCTTTGTCCACTTTACTGGAAACATCCTCAAAAAATTCCAGAAGATTTGTCAAGCATGATTTCCCTTTCACAAATCCATGCTGACTTGGACCTATCATGTCACCATTTTCCAGATGCACTGCTATGACATCCTTAATAATTGATTCCATCATTTTACCCACTACTGAGGTCAGGCTGACCGGTCTATAATTCCCTGTTTTCTCTCTCCCTCCTTTTTTAAAAAGTGGGGTTACATTGGCTACCCTCCACTCCATAGGAACTGATCCAGAGTCAATGGAATGTTGGAAAATGACTGTCAATGCATCCGCTATTTCCAAGGCCACCTCCTTAAGTACTCTGGGATGCAGTCCATCAGGCCCTGGGGATTTATCGGCCTTCAATCCCATCAATTTCCCCAACACAATTTCCCGACTAATAAAGATTTCCCTCAGTTCCCCCTCCTTACTAGACGCTCTGACCCCTTTTATATCCGGAAGGTTGTTTGTATCCTCCTTGGTGAATACCGAACCAAAGTACTTGTTCAATTGGTCTGCCATTTCTTTGTTCCCCATTATGACTTCCCCTGATTCTGACTGCAGGGGACCTACGTTTGTCTTTACTAACCTTTTTCTCTTTACATATCTATAGAAACTTTTGCAATCCGCCTTAATGTTCCCTGCAAGCTTCTTCTCGTACTCCATTTTCCCTGCCCTAATCAAACCCTTTGTCCTCCTCTGCTGAGTTCTAAATTTCTCCCAGTCCCCAGGTTCGCTGCTATTTCTGGCCAATTTGTATGCCACTTCCTTGGCTTTAATACTATCCCTGATTTCCCTTGATAGCCACGGTTGAGCCACCTTCCCTTTTTTATTTTTACGCCAGACAGGAATGTACAATTGTTGTAATTCATCCATGCGGTCTCTAAATGTCTGCCATTGCCCATCCACAGTCAACCCCCTAAGTATCATTCGCCAATCTATCCTAGCCAATTCCTCCTTTAAGACACTCTTTAAAACCTACTTCTTTGACCAAGTCTGCCTTAATATCTCCTTCTGTGGCTTGGTGTCAAATTTTGTTTGATGTCGCTCCTGTGAAGCGCCTTGGGGCATTTTGCTATGTTAAAGGTGCTATATAAAGGCAAGTAGTTATTGTAACAGGTAGGTTTGCAATGTCCTATTTGACAATTTAACGAGCTTAACTATCTGTTGACCTAGTCTCCCCACACGATGGGAAGAAAAAGAACAAGCGAACCTGGGCCACACTCTTGCACCCACTTCTCTTCTTAGGCAGTCCCTCGGAGCCGAGGATGACTTGCTTCCACACTAAAAATGAGTTCTCAGGTGACTGAATAGTCTGATGCGGGACCTAGTCTCTGTCACAGGTGGGGCAGATGGTGGTTGAAGGGGATGGTTGGGTGGGATGCTTGGCTTGTCAAGCGCTCCTTTCGCTGTTTGCGCTTGGCCTCTGCTTGCTCCCGATGAAGAGACTCGAGGTGTTCGTCGCCTTCCCGGATAGTTCTCCTCCACTTTGAGCGGCCTTGAGCCAGGGATTCCCAGGTGTTGGTGGGGATGTTGCACTTTTTCGAGGCGGTTTTGAGGGTAATAAGAACATAAGAACATAAGAATTAGGAACAGGAATGGGCCATCTAGCCCCTCGAGCCTGCTCCGCCATTCAACAAGATCATGGCTGATCTGGCCGTGGACTCGGCTCCACTTACCCGTCCGCTCCCCGTAACCCTTAATTCCCTTATTGGTTAAAAATCTATCTATCTGTGATTTGAATACATTCAATGAGCTAGCCTCAACTTCCTTGGGCAGAGAATTCCACAGATTCACAACCTTCTGGGAGAAGAAATTCCTTCTCAACTCGGTTTTAAATTGGCTCCCCCGTATTTTGAGGCTGTGCCCCCTAGTTCTAGTCTCCACGACCAGTGGAAACAACCTCTCTGCCTCTATCTTGTCTATCCCTTTCATTATTTTAAACGTTTCTATAAGATCACCCCTCATCCTTCTGAACTCCAACGAGTAAAGACCCAGTCTACTCAATCTATCATCATAAGGTAACCCTCTCATCTCCGGAATCAGCCTAGTGAATCGTCTCTGTACCCCCTCCAAAGCTAGTATATCCTTCCTTAAGTAAGGTGACCAAAACTGCACGCAGTACTCAAGGTGCGGCCTCACCAATACCCTATACAGTTGCAGCAGGACCTCCCTGCTTTTGTACTCCATCCCTCTCGCAATGAAGGCCAACATTCCATTCGTCTTCCCGATTACCTGCTGCACTTGCAAACTAACTTTTTGGGATTCATGCACAAGGACCTACCAAAATTCTCTGGACTCTGGGGAGGTACCAGCGGATTGGAAAGCAGCTAATGTAACGCCTCTGTTTAAAAAAGGGGGCAGACAAAAGGCAGGTAACTATAGGCTGGTTAGTTTAACATCTGTAGTGGGGAAAATGCTTGAAGCTATCATTAAGGAAGAAATAGCGGGACATCTAGATAGGAACAGTGCAATCAAGCAGACGCAACATAGATTCATGAAGGGGAAATCATGTTGAACTAATTTACTGGAATTCTTTGAGGATATAACGAGCATGGTGGATAGAGGTGTACCGATGGATGTGGTGTATTTAGAGTTCCAAAAGGCATTTGATAAGGTGCCACACAAAAGGTTACTGCAGAAGATAAAGGTATGCGGAGTCAGAGGAAATGTATTAGCATGGATCAAGAATTGGCTGGCTAACAGAAAGCAGAGAGTCGGGATAAATAGGTCCTTTTCGGGTTGGAAATCGGTGGTTAGTGGTGTGCCACAGGGATCGGTGCTGGGACCACAACTGTTTACAATATACATAGATGACCTGGAAGAGGGGACAGAGTGTAGTGTAACAAAATTTGCAGATGACACAAAGATGAGTGGGAAAGCGGGTTGTGTAGAGGACACAGAGAGGCCGCAAAGAGATTTAGATAGGTTAAGCGAATGGGCTAAGGTTTGGCAGATGGAATACAATGTTGGAAAATGTGAGGTCATCCACCTTGGGGAAAAAAACAGTAAAAGGGAATATTATTTGAATGGGGAGCAATTACAACATGCTGCGGTGCAGAGGGACCTGGGGGTCCTTGTGCATGAATCCCAAAAAGTTAGTTTGCAGATGCAGCAGGTAATCGGGAAGGCGAATGGAATGTTGGCCTTCATTGCAAGAGGGATGGAGTACAAAAGCAGGGAGGTCCTGCTGCAACTGTACAGGGTATTGGTGAGGCCGCATCTGGAGTACTGCATGCAGTTTTGGTCACCTTACTTAAGGAAGGATATACTAGCTTTGGAGGGGGTACAGAGACAATTCACTAGGCTGATTCCGGAGATGAGGGGGTTACCTTATGATGATAGATTGAGTAGACTGGGTCTTTACTCATTGGAGTTCAGAAGGATGAGGGGTGATCTTATAGAAACATTTAAAATAATGAAAGGGATAGACAAGATAGAGGCAGAGAGGTTGTTTCCACTGGTCGGGGAGACTAGAACTAGGGGACACAGCCTCAAAATACGGGGTAGCCAATTTAAAACCGAGTTGAGAAGGAATTTCTTCTCCCAGAGGGGTGTGAATCTGTGGAATTCTCTGCCCAAGGAAGCAGTTGAGGCTAGCTCATTGAATGTATTCAAATCACAGATAGATAGATTTTTAACCAATAAGGGAATTAAGGGTTACGGGGAGCGGGCAGGTAAGTGGAGCTGAGTCCTCGGCCAGATCAGCCATGATCTTTTTGAATGGCGGAGCAGGCTCGAGGGGCTAGATGGCCTTCTCCTGTTCCTAATTCTTATGTTCTTATGTTCTTATGACGCCCAGGTCCCTCTGCACCGCAGCATGTTGTAATTTCTCCCCATTTAAATAATATTCCCTTTTACGTTTTTTTTCCAAGGTGGATGACCTCACATTTTCCGACATTGTATTCCATCTGCCAAACCTTAGCCCATTCGCTTAACCTATCTTAATCTCTTTGCAGCCTCTCTGTGTCCTCTATACAACCCGCTTTCCCACTCATCTTTGTGCCATCTGCAAATTTTGTTACACTACACTCTGTCCCCTCTTCCAGGTCATCTATGTATATTGTAAACAGTTGTGGTCCCAGCACCGATCCCTGTGGCACACCACTAACCACCGATTTCCAACCCAAAAAGGACCCATTTATCCCGACTCTCTGCTTTCTGTTAGCCAGCCAATTCTCTATCCATGCTAATATCCTTAAAGAATTTCCTCTGCCCACCTGGGGCTTGCTTGCCATGTCGGAGCTCCGAGTAGAGCGTTTGTTTTGGGAGTCTCGTATCAGACATGCGGATGATGTGGCCCGTCCAGTGGAGCTGATCGAGCGTGGTCAATGCTTCGATGCTGGGGATATTGGCCTGAGCGAGAACACTGACGTTGGTGCGTCTATCCTGCCAATCGATTTGCTGGATCTTTCGGAGGCAGCGCTGGTGGTACTTCTCCAGTTCTTTGAGGTGCCTGCTGTACACGGTCCATGTCTCTGAAGCATATAGGAGGGCAGGTATCACATTGCTCTGTAGACTATGAGCTTGGTGCCGGGTTTGAGATTCTGGTCTTCAAACGGAAGGCTGCACTGGCACCCTTGTTGACAATAGGCTCCCGAGGTATGGAAAATGATCCACGTTGTCCAGGGTCTCGTCGTGGATTTTGATAATCGGGGGCAGTATTGTGTGGCGGGGGCAGGTTGGTAGAGGACCTTTGTCTTACGGATGTTTAGTGTAAAGCCCATGCTCTCGAAAGCTTCTGTGAAGGTGTTGACAATGGTTTGGAGTTCGGCCTCAGAGTGTGCGCAAACGCAAGCGTCGTCTGCATACTGTAATTCAATGACAGAGGATGGGATGACCTTGGATCTGGACTTGAGGTGACAGAGGTTGAACAATTTTCCGTTTGTTCTGTAGATTAGCTCCACTCCAGCGGGGAGCTTATTGAGAGTGAGATGGAGTATTGTAGCAAGGAAAATCGAGGAGAGCGTTGGTGCGATGACATAGCCTTGCGTGACCATGGTCCGTATGTGGATTGGGTCTGTGGTGGATCCATTGGTCAGGATCATGGCTTACATCTCATTGTGCAGCAGGCGGACGATGACAAACTTTTGAGGGCAGCCGAACTTGAGGACACTCCATAGTCCCTCACAGTTGACAGTGTCGAAGGCCATGTGCACGGGCTGGTGTTGTTCCCTGCATTTCTCTTGGATTTGCCACGTGGTAAAGATTGTGTCCATTGTGCCCCTTAGTGTGCGGAATCCGCATTGCGACTCTGGGAGTTCTTCAGCCACCGGGAGAGGCGATTAAGGAGGATTTATGCGATGAGTTTCCCTGTGGCAGACAGCAGGGAAACTCCTGAAATTACCACAATCGGACTTGTCCCCTTTCTTGAAGATGGTCACGATTACGGTGTCTCTGAGATCCCATGGCATGCTCTTCTCCTTCCAAATAAGAGAGTTTGTGTATTCGCGTCAGTAATGCTTCTCTGCCATGTTTTAGTGCTTCAGCGGGGATTCCATCTGCTCCTGATGCCTTGTTCTTCAGTTGTCGGGTGACATTATCAACCTCGTGCTGGGCTGGGGTTGTGCTAAAGTTGTAGCGGGCAGTATACTGCGGGATGAAGTTGAGGACACTCATGTCGAAGACAGAGACTTGGTTAAGGAGATATTTGAAGTGCTCCCTCCAGCGGGCACTGACTGCCTCTCTGTCCTTGATGAGTACCTCTCCGTTATTAGCCAATAGTGGGGTAGGACATTGTCATGTATCGAGACCTGTTACTGCCTGTACTATTACATATGATGTGCCACCAGAGGGCACTACTATCGGAAACTTGTACACCAGCTGTATGGTCACTAAGGTGTGCCACAAGGGGACACTGCAGTGGGAGACTTGTAGGTTACCTGTACAGGTGTGCCAGGCCTAGTATAAAAGGCAGGCCACCATGTGTGATCCTCACTCTGGAGTTATAATAAATGGACTAATGTCACTACAGAGTCATTATCAGAGCATCCAAAGACATAACAGACCTTTGGGTGCTTGGGCCGTAGGTGGTGTTGACTGCGCTAAAGAATCCTCGCACGTTGTGGTTGGCAGCTAGTTGCTGGATCTCTTGCACTTTCTCTATCCACCATCTGTTCTTTAGGTTGCGAGTTTTTTGTTGGACCTCGACCTTCACACGTTTGTAGAACTGCTTTTTTGCTCTCGAGTTGTGTTGCTGTTTCCAGTTCAAGAATGCCTTGCGCTTGTGGCTTATTAGCTCCTGGATCTCCTGGTCATTCTCGTCGAATCAGTCTTGATGTTTCCTGGTCGAGTGACCAAGCGTCTCTTTACAGATGCTAATTATGGAGGCTTTGAGGGCAGACCAGGCGCTGTGGGCACTCTGTGTCTCTGGATCACTGGGAGTCGCCTGGTTGGATGTGAGGCGCTAACTGAATCGGGTTTTCTTAGCAGGGTCTTGAGTGCTCCAGCACTGATTTTCCTGCGGCATTGTTTCTGTTGTCACCGCTGTTTTGGGGCTACATTGATGGAGATGACAGAGCGGATTAGGCAGTGGTCTGTCCAGCAGTAGTCAGCTCCTGCCATGGCGTGGGTGATGCACACGTCCTTGCGGTCCCTCGCTCGGACGATGACTTGGTCTAGCAGATGCCAGTGCTTGGAACAAGGGTGTTGCCATGATGTCTTGTACTTGTCTCTCTGACAGAACAAGATCATGGTTATGACAAGGCCATGTTCTAAGCATTTCGTCAGGAGGAGGGTACTGTTGGAGTTCGTTTTCCTTCCCCCCTCTCTGCCGCTCTCACTTCCCCAGAGGTCTGTGTCCTTTCCAACTCTAGCATTGAAGTCGCCAAGGAGGATCAGCTTGTTGCCCGTTGGGACTAGGGACAGGGATTTTTCGAGGCTGGAGTAGAATTCCTCTTTGGCCTCGTCTGTAGCTTCCAGTGTTGAGGTGTACGCGCTGATGACCGTAGCGCACTGATTCCGAGCTAGGGTGAGCCGAAGAGTCATGAGGCGTTCGTTTAGCCCGCAAGGGGAGTCTCTGAGATGGACAACTAGTTAATTTTTTATAGCGAAGCCTACCCCATGGAGGTGCCGTTCTTCTGGTTTATCTTTCCAGAAGAAGGTGTAACCACCACCTTGTTCCTTGAGCTGGCCTTCCCCTGCCGCCGGGCGGCGATGTCTACGTCGAAATGTCTGAGTTCCTGGGCAACGATAGTAGTACGGTATTGAGGTCTGTCACTGTTGGGACTATCCGCGAGGGTCCTGACGTTCCAGATCCCAAACATCATCTTAAAGGGTGGAAGATGCCTGTGCGTATATTCTTTTAACGTGGGATGGCTGTTGCACACCAGCTACCACACGGGCTTGACAGAGCAAAGTCTTGGTCCAGTGGCAAGGGGATCCAAGACAATTGGAGACCAGGCTCTGCTGCATGAGCCTAGTACATACACACAAACACACTCCTACTGTCCTTCCTCCTTCGCACAGGTCCTCTCTCCCTGGGATTCTTAGGACGCAGTGTAGTCCTCACGACCTCGCTGTTGGCCTGTGCTGCTCCTTCTCTGGGCCACTCCTGGGTCCCGGCCTCATCACTGCTCCAGACCTCCATCTCCGACCCCCGCTTCACTCAGGTCCCGACCCCCGCTCCCGACCTCTGGTCCCGACCTCCACTCCTGTGTCCCGATGCCTCCTCTAGGCTCGGCCTCGCTCCAAAGACACGTCACCAACCAGTTACCTGGATTCCGGTGACGTCGATTTTTGTCGCCCTCTGGGGATGGCTCGCACTGCTCCCTGTGCTGGTTGCTCCTGGTGCTCCTCTGTTCCCACCCAGGTCGGCTCAGGCAGGCACATACCACCTGTCTGTAGGCGATTCTGTGCCACATAGCATCGTGTATCAATTGTTGCAAATTCCTGCAATTCCCAAGTGTATATAATTTGCTGCCCGAGTCTTGCAACATTTTATAAAAAGCCCTGTTGCTGTGAAAGCATTTTTGTGAGGGAATGTGAGCAAAAATCATAAATCTCCCCTAACCATTATTACCAATATATTATAACTTTCATTTATATTGCACCTTTCATAGCCTCAGGATGTCCCAAAGCAGTTCACAAGGTGAAGTACTTTTGGAGTGTAGTCACTGTTGTAATGTAGGAAACATAGCAGCGAATTTGTGCAAAGCACAATCCCATTGAGAGAAATGACCAGATAATCTCTTTTAGTATTGTTGGTTGAGAAATAAATATCAGCCAGGACACCGGAAAGCAATGTTCCCTCTAATTTGTTTTTTTTTGGCTGGGCAGCCCCTTTAATGGGCTGCACGGCCCATTCTAATTTCCAGGCATGTGCGTTTTTTCCTATTGGCAAGCGGCCTGCGTGGAAACAGTGCTAGGGAGCACTCCCCTGTTATTCCATGCTAAAAAACAGCTACGGTGAGACAAAAATGATCTCCAATGTGTTCATGGCAAGAGCAGGAAAAGAAATGCCTTTTAAAATATGCATTTCACTGATGTAGAAACATAGAAAATAGGTGCAGGAGTAGGCCATTCGGCCCTTCGAGCCTGCACCACCATTCAATAAGATCATGGCTGATCATTCATCTCAGTATCCCTTTCCTGCTTTCTCTCCATACCCTTTGATCCCTTTAGCCATAAGGGCCATATCTAACTCCCTCTTGAATATATCCAATGAACTGGCATCAACAACTCTCTGCGGCAGGGAATTCCACAGGTTAACAATTCTCTCAGTGAAGAAGTTTCTCCTCATCTCAGTCCTAAATGGCTTACCCCTTATCCTTAGACTATGACCCCCTGGTTCTGGACTTCCCCAACATCGGGAACATTCTTCCTGCATCTAACCTGTCCAGTCCTGTCAGAATTTTATATGTTGCTATGAGATCCCCTCTCATCCTTCGAAACTCCAGTGAATACAGGCCCAGTCGATCCAGTCTCTCCTCATATGTCAGTCCAGCCATCCCGGGAATCAGTCTGGTGAACCTTTGCTGCACTCCCTCAATAGCAAGAATGTCCTTCCTCAGATTAGGAGACCAAAACTGAACACACTATTCCAGGTGAGGCCTCACCAAGGCCCTGTACAACTGCATTAAGACCTCTCTGTTCCTATACTCAAATCCCCTAGCTATGAAGGCCAACATACCATTTGCCTTCTTCACCGCCTGCTGTACCTGCATGCCAACTTTCAATGACTGATGTACCATGACACCCAGGTCTCGTTGCACCTCCCCTTTTCTTAATCTGTCACCATTCAGGTAATATTCTGCCTTCGTGTTTTTGCCACCAAAGTGGATAACCTCACATTTATCCACATTATGCTGCATCTGCCATGCATTTGCCCACTTACCTAACCTGTCCAAGTCACCCTGCAGCCTCTTAGCATCCTCCTCACAGCTCACACCGCCACCCAGCTTAGTGTCATCTGCAAACTTGGAGATATTACACTCAATTCCTTCATCTAAATCATTGATGTATATTGTAAATAGCTGGGGTCCCAGCACTGAGCCCTGTGGCACCCCACTAGTCACTGCCTGCCATTCTGAAAAGGACCCGTTTATCCCGACTCTGTGCTTCCAGTCTGCCAACCAGTTCTCTATCCACGTCAGTACATTACCCCCAATACCATGTGCTTTAATTTTGCACACCAATCTCTTGTGTGGGACCTTGTCAAAAGCCTTTTGAAAGTCCAAATAGACCACATCCACTGGTTCTCCCTTGTCCACTCTACTAGTTACATCCTCACAAAATTCCAGAAGATTTGTCAAGTATAATTTCCCTTTCATAAATCCATGCTGACTTGGACCGCACCTGTCACTGCTTTACAAATGCGCTGATATTTCATTTTTAATAATTGATTCCAACATTTTCCCCATTATTGATGTCAGGCTAACCGGTCTATAATTACCTATTTTCTCTCTTCCCTCCTTTTTAAAAAAGTGCTGTAACATTAGCTACCCTCCAGTCCATAGGAACTGATCCAGAGTCAACAGACTGTTGGAAAATAATCACCAATGCATCCACTATTTCTAGGGCTACTTCCTTAAGTACTCTGGGATGCAGACTATCAGGCCCCGGGGATTTATCAATTCCATCAATTTCCCTAACACAATTTCCCGCCTAATAAGGATTTCCTTCAGTTCCTCCTTCTCACTAGACCCTTGGTCTCCTAGTATTTCCGGAAGGTTATTTGTGTCTTCCTTCATGAAGACAGAACCAAAGTATTTGTTCAACTGGTCTGCCATTTCTTTGTTCCCCATTATAAATTCACCAGAATCTTACTGCAAGGGACCTACGTTTGTCTTCACTAATCTTTTTCTCTTCACATATCTATAAAAGCTTTTGCAGTCAGTTTTTATGTTCCCAGCAAGCTTTCTCTCAGACTCTATTTTCCCCCTCCTAATTAAACACTTTGTCCTCCTCTGCTGGATTCTAAATTTCTCCGAGTCCTCAGGTTTGCTGCTTTTTCTGGCCAATTTATATGCCTCTTCCTTGGATTTAACACTATCCTTAATTTTCCTTGTTAGCCACGGTTGAGCCACTTTCCCCGTTTTATTTTTACTCCAGACAGGGATGTACAATTGTTGAAGTTCATCCATGTGATCTTTAAATGTTTGCCATTGCCTATCCACCGTCAACCCTTTAAGTATCATTCGCCAGTCTATTCTAGCCAATTCACGTCTCATACCATCAAAGTTACCTTTCCTTAAGTTCAGGACCCTAGTCTCTGAATTAACTGTGTCACTCCATCTTAATAAAGAATTCTACCATATTATGGTCACTCATCCCCAAGGGGCCTTGCACAACATTACGCATCACCCAGTCTAGGATGGCCAGTCTTCCAGTTGGTTCCTTGACACATTGGTCTAGAAAACCATCCCTAATACACTCCAGGAAATCCTCCTCCACCGTATTGCTACCAGTTTGGTTAGCCCAATCCACATGTAGATTAAAGTCGCCCATGATAACTGCTGTACCTTTATTGCACGCATCCCTAATTTCTTGTTTGATGCTGTCCCCAACCTCACTACTACTGTTTGGTGGTCTGTACACAACTCTCACTAGCGTTTTCTTCCCTTTGGTATTCTGCAGCTCCACCCATACAGTTCCACATCATCCAAGCTAATGTCCTTCCTTACTATTGCGTTAATTTCCTCTTTAACCAGCAATGCTACCTCACCTCCTTTTCCTTTCTGTCTATCCTTCCTGAAGGTTGAATACCCCTGGATGTTGAGTTCCCAGCCTTGGTCACCCTGGAGCCATGTCTCTGTGATGCCAATTATATCATATTCGTTAATTGCTGCGTGCGCTGTTAATTCGTCCACCTTATTACGAATACTCCTCGTATTGAGGCACAGAGCCTTCAGGCTTGTCTTTTTAACACATTTTTCCCCTTTAGAATTTTGCTGTAATGTGGCCCTTTTTGATTTTTGCCTTGGGTTTCTCTGCCCTCCACTTTTACTTTTCTTCTTTCTATCTTTTGTTTCTGCCCCCATTCTCCTTCCCTCAGTCTCCCTGCATAGGTTCCCATCTCCCTGCATATGTTCCCATCCCCGCCATGTTAGTTTAATCCCTCCCTAACAGCACTCGCAAACACTACCCCTAGGACATTGGTTCTGGTTCTGCCCAGGTGCAGACTGTCCGGTTTGTACTGGTCCCACCTCCCCAGAACCGGGTCCAATGTCCCAGGAATTTGAATCCCTCCCTTCTGCACCACTCCTCAAGCCACGTATTCATCTTAGCTATCCTGCAATTCCTACTCTGACTAGCACGTGGCATTGGTAGCAATCCTGAGATTACTACCTTTGAGGTCCTACTTTTTAATTTAACTCCTAGTTCCCTAAATTCAGCTTGTAGGACCTCATCCCATTTTTTACCTGATGTATTTGTCCAGAAGATTTACAGAAGTTATTGCTTAGCCTTGTCAAAAAATGTCATTGTTGTCTCTGTAATGCCAACCCACATACATCATCATCTGATCAAGCAAAAGTGCGGCATACGTTACTTCTCTTAACCAGCTGTGCTTCAGTTGTTATAGCACACTCAGAACGTTGTGTATCCAGTCCCATTCCAGAAACATGAGCATGTACTGAGGAAATGCTGCACTGTTGGAGCAGTATTATGGTGATACTTCACATACTGTCTTCCTGTAAACTTAGATGCCAGACTGTCATACCTAACACACGTGGATGTTGTTTAAAGACTGTTACAGTTTACAGATAGGTGCGTCTGCTCTCTCAGGTAAATGTAAAAGATCCCATGGCACTATTTCAAAGAAGAGCAGGGGAGTTTTCCCCAGTGTCCTGGCCAAAATTTATTCCCCAAACAACATCACTAAAACAGATTATCACATTGCAGTTTGTGGGAGCTTGTGTTCAAAATGGCTGCTGCGTTTCCTACAATACAAGAGTGACTACGCTCCAAAAGCAATTCGTTGGCTGTAAAGTGCTTTGGGACGTTATGAAAGACACTATTTAAATGGAAATCTTTATACAGCTAACTTTCTACCTGCTTTTGTATGTTATATTTATACACTGTAAAAGCTGCACTCAGAACATCGGCACAAATACATCTACAAAAAGTCCATGTCAGAATAAACTGCTCTTTACCGACGGACTACTGCCACATGGATCTTTCCCAATCATGGATATTGGTGATCTTGTTTTTAAATTGAAGCTTGTGCAGCTTTTTATCTGGGAGTCCAAGTGAATTGCAGCGATGATGATTTAATGTTTTATTCAGCACATGGCAACTGCAGTATTATCAAGGTCAGAGTTTGGAGCATGACATTGAGAAAAACAGTGACAAATTGTAAACCCATCAAAATGAATACAGCTGCGACCTTTTTGCATTCGTTTACAATGCAGAGAAAAGAGGTTTATTTTTTTGAAAAAAGTAACCATTACTGAAAATAAATGAGATTTATTTGTTCTTAAACTGAATCAAAAATGCAATTTTTTTTGAAAGAGCCTATAGTATCCAAGTCTGCACACTTTTTATATTTTGCATATATATTCCCTCTAAATCTTATTGGCCTGGAATTTGCAGTGGGGATGACGGCAAACAGGCCTTTGAAACTGACCGCAACCTCGGGATTTGGTGCATGCGGAAATCCTGAAGTTGCGGACTGTCATTGACGGCTCCGAAACAGGTCCCCACCACCAGCAGAGCCGGCAATCTGTGTAATCAACCAAATCTGGGAAACTGACTAACTTCGGCTCTTCCGCAGTAAGTACGCTGTTGAATTCCCCACTAAAAGTTAGACCCAAAGGGATTAGGTGGAACTGATGTTTTGACAGCGTCATTGCTGCTAAACAATTGTTGAGGGCCTGGAATACTAATTTTAATTCAATACAGTGTGATATTTGTCCATTTTAATAAAAAAATAATTTTTTAAGAAACTTCAATAGCAATTGTTTTAATTTTTTTAATAGTTTGTCCATCTTTATTTCAAGTTTTCCTTTTCCCTATGTGATAGTCTCAATCTTTGTTTTGCTCTCTAATTATTTTTTAAAAGTTAGAATTTTAAGAGCTTACTCACTTCCTTGTTGACTGTCTGTGACAATTCTGCCTTTTGATTGGCTGCTTAGACAGCCTGTTGATGTCACAGCAGTTCGTATAAGAGAATCCCATTAATTGAAGGTCGTAAAACCCGAAGCTCTCGACAAGGATTGCAAGATCAGGTGTACTTCGGGGCCAGTCATGAATGCCTTCGTTTTGCTTCGCTGCTGACCGCAAATTCAGGGCCTTTATAAACCTCATACCATAAACTAGAGATGTTCAACCTTTTGCAGTTGGAGGTTGGATACACCTCACAACCACCCCATCCTGTCCCCTCCCTCTTTCCCTCCATTCTCATATTCCCCAACCCTCTACCTCAACAACAACATGCATTTATACAGCTTTAATATCCTAAAATGTCCCTGAGGAGCTTCACAGGTGTGATTATCAAAGAAAAGTTTGACACTGCGCCGCATAAGGAGATATTAGGACAGGTGATCCAAAAGCTTGGTCAAAGGTAGGTTGGAGAGGCAGAGAAGTTTAGGGAGGGAGTTCCAGAGCTTGGGGTCCAGGCAGCCGAAGACAAGGTTGTCAAAGGTGGAATGATGAAAATCAGGGATGCTCATGAGACCAGAACTGGAGGAGCGGAGAGCTCTCGGAGGGTATAGGGCTGGAGGAGGTTACAGAGATAGGGAGGGGCGATGCCAGGGAAGGATTTGAAAATGAGAATTATAATTTTAAATTTCACTCAAGTTACCATTTGTAATTGTAAATGTTAGGAGGGGTAGTTAGAATCGAAATCTGTTAAGTTCGTGTAAAATCTGATCAATCAGTTGCATTTTTACATGGGAGGAATTAATGGGCTCGACTTTCCACTTCACATTGCCCATCTATGGCCCAAAACGGACCTCTATCGCCCATTTTGAGCAAAAAGTGGAAACTAGGCCCAAAATATCGCCGGAAAAATAGGCCCCCAAGTTTCCACTTTGATCGCTGAGATGATCGCCCAAATGATCGCCCACACAAGGCCCATCCCAAGTTTTAGCACTTAGCATGCACTTCGCTGGGCCGATGCAAGGCCCAAAAGAGTGCTCAAAAATAGTTGCTTTTTCAGGGCCTTAGAGAAGGAAATGGGCACTACGGACGCCATTTTTAGCCTCTGAGGAAGGGTGGAGAATTGTTCTGAGTTATTTAGAGAGTAAAATTGATGCAAATTGTACTCAGAAATTTGGGACAGGGAATATAAATAGGTATTATCACCTTATTTATGCATATATTGGAATTATTTATTAAAAAGCTTTTACATAGTGAATTTATTTAATGATATTCCATGGGGATACAGAATAAACAAACAAATCTGTATGAAGAACTGTACGTTGTAAAACTTATGTAAGTAAGAGAGAAGGTTCAAAAGTTGTAGAAATTTTTTTTTAAATTGACAAACAAAGAACTAATGAACAACACCCTCCCTCCAAACCCCACCCCCTGCAACAACCCACCCTTCCCTCAAAATCCCCAGAATGTTACAAGAAGAAGAAATGAACATTTTACAGAACAAGTGGCCATTTAAGTAATGATAACAAATGACCATTTTAGTCACGCCAACAAGTGACCATTTCAATGCTGACAACAAGTGACCATTTCAGTGATGATAACAAGTGACCATTTCAGTCACGCCAACAAGTGACCATTTCAGTGCTGACAACAAGCGACCATTTCAGTGCTGACAACAAGCGACCATTTCAGTCATGCCAACAAGTGACCATTTCAGTGCTGACAACAAGTGACCATTTCAGTCATGCCAACAAGTGACCATTTCAGTGCTGACAACAAGTGACCATTTCAGTGCTGACAACAAGTGACCATTTCAGTCATGCCAACAAGTGACCATTTCAGTGCTGACAACAAGTGACCATTTCAGTCATGCCAACAAGTGACCATTTCAGTGCTGACAACAAGTGACCATTTCAGTCATGCCAACAAGTGACCAATTCAGTGATGATAACAAGTGACAATTTCAGTCATGCCAACAAGTGACCATTTCAGTCATGCCAACAAGTGACCATTTCAGTCACGCCAACAAGTGACCATTTCAGTCACGCCAACAAGTGACCATTTCAGTGCTGATAACAAGTGACCATTTCAGTCACGCCAACAAGTGACCATTTCAGTCACGACAACAAGTGACCATTTCAGAAAGAATGGAAAGGGAACAGTTAAGTAATGATAACAAGTGAACATTTAACTTTATGTTGGGTTGCGTAAAACTTAGTTATGTTTAAATGTGACCCAATAACATTGCAGATCCTAGTTACTATTTAGATCATTAAATAATAGATAAATATAAATTTCAATTACTCTCGCAGCTGCCAGTAGGCTGTTCCACCGTTTGCGGCACTGGTCCGGTCTGCGCGTTTCATTGGAGGCCGATGTGACTACGTCGTCTATTTCGGACCAATTCCTGTGCTCTGCACAGGGTGGAGGTTTCCCCTGCCCACCCCGTGTCAGATCCTCCCACCTGGAGCTGACAGCATTTACGAGGGCCTCATTTGCCTCTTCGCTGAAGGGTTTGGCCCTTCTCTTTCCTGCACCTCCCTCCATTCTTTAAATTTATCTGTAATTTGGATAAGACTTTCTGACCTGCTTCCTTTCTCCTCTCTCTCTCTCTCTCTCTCTCTCTCTCCCAGATCCCCCAGAGCTTCTGAGCATGTGTGAAGACCCTTGACCTCTCAAAACGCTGGAAGAAGCATCAACCTGAAAAAATAAAATCAACCTGCACATGCGCAGTGATGCGTTGCTCGGAAAGCTTTTTTTTCATTCACTTCCGTTTTCTTTGGACGATCAGGAGATCGCCGAGAAATGACATCGCCCATTTGACATCGCTGGGCTAAGGCCGAGTGGAAAATCGCAACAAAAAAAAATGAGCCTTGAGCCGGCGATCAGCACGGGCGATACGTCCCGCATCGCTGCAACAAGGCCATTTTTTTCAGGCTTAGCCTGAATGTGGAAAGTCTAGCCCAATGGATTTTGTCGTCTCTAAGATTAAGATCAAGACTATCCATCTCCATCGCTGCCCCTGCCCCAACCCCGAACTCTCATCATACTCTAGCATCTTCTCCTGCCACCTCCTGAACTCGCACCTGACTAGGATTGCCAACTCTGTTTGGGTGTATTCCTGAAGGTTTCATCATGTGACGTCCTGCCTCCAACTGCCCGGCCCCCACACTCGTGTGATTGGTCCATCGTCTAGGCACATTGACTTCCCATGGCCAATTGGAAAGGGAACAGTGTAAGCATTGGCGTAAACATCAACACAGACTTCAACATTTTGGACATTGCTTTTTCATATTTCATTTACTGAGCTGACAGCAGAACTGGGACAGGCCCAGGCGTGTTCCACAAGAATACACATCAGGTGGGCGGGGATAGTCTGGGGTGGCTGAAAACAGATGGAGGACGCTTTTTTCATGTAATGGGAATCCATCAGTGAGAGATCAGGTAAACTGGTCAGTGCTCAAGCCATCGAAATGACTGAGAGCCCCGGAGCGCGGGAACCTCAGGACAAGGAAGTTATTTGGCCACCCAGACTCGTTGGAGCCTTTATCCCCAGAAAGAGCCCGATAACAAAGGCACAGGCTGAAGATGTGATTCATTGCTCTTTAGTTGGACTGCCTCAGGCAAAGGACTGTTTTTTGGTGCGAGGATTCAGCAAGCAATTTTCAGGTATAAGAGACGGCAGTTTGCTTCCATCTCTCTCCTCTTCTACTCTTGCTTGCTTCATTCAACGCATCCAAGGACCGAGCACTCTGTCTGGGACAGAGAGAAGAAACTTTCATCTACGAGCAAAGAGAGCCTCGCTATTTCGACTGGGAAGCTGACCTTGAGACTGAATTTGGAAACCACAGTTTGGTATGAACCCAGAAGATACGCCTCATCGGGAGAAGCAGCGAGTAAGCCAGAGGGGTAACTGGTGAGCATTTATCCCAGCTCACACATCCTTTAGACCACCGCATAGTGTGAAGGGGTGTCATGTGTCCCAACCAAGCATTAGTGGTTTAGTGGGGAGGTTTCTGCATGGATCATAGGCGTACGCACAGTCTGTTGGACAAATTCAGTGGTGCCCTATTGAGCCGAGCAGGGGTGTTTTAGTCGTGGGTACTTTGTGATAGGGACCTGTTCAGACGGGCCAGTGTTGTGTGTTGTACTGTGTTTGTATTACGCCATCAGGGTGTGTTTTACTGGAAGCAGGTGTGTGCTTTAACTTGAATAAAAGCATTGTGATGGTTGAGACCGAAAGATTTGTCTATAACTGAGTATTCTGTTCACTACTATAGTTCCCAGGGTCTAGAACTGTTGATTCGAAACCACCAAGGGCAAAACCACTTACAGAATCTGGCGACCACGAAGGGACCCTTGGTTTGAGTGAACAGATAGTTACGGAAGATCTCAAGGTCAAGAGATTGGCAATGGGGCTAGGATTTCCTCGTACGTATTCGGTAAAGTTAATGTGACACAGCAGTGTGTGTTCGACCTGTTGCGGGCTGAGAGTCCTGAGGACAGAGTACAGAGTGGACAGGGGGTAAGGAGCACAAAAAGGTAAAAGAAAAGGCCATTTGTCTCCTGTGTCTGCAGAAGCAAATCCAGCTGCACAGGGAGCAGGTTGGTAAGCTTAAGGCAGAGCTCCAAGAGTCAGAGCAGCAGTCAGCTGCAAGGGCCACAGTGGGGAACAGATTAGTGGATGAGTTACGCGAGGAGAGGCAGGAAAGGCGTACTCAGGAGGAAACCTCCCGTAACACCGGGGAGTACCTGCAATGCCAGGTCACCGAGGCCAAACTCAATGAGCCAGCTGTACGGGAGGAGAAAGCCCGCTTAACGGGTAAAGTTGACGGGTTGGAGGGGCAACTGAGATATTAAGACAGCTTACAGGGTAGCTAGCAGGAGGGGGTTTGAGGGTGGGAATCACGGGCTCTGCCAAGAAAAAATCCAAAGCTTGACCCAAACTCTTGCCAAAGCCAAAGACATGGTTTGCTTGATGGCCCTGGGGGAAGCTCGGGTGGACTGGGAAGAGGAAGGTGAAGATAGCGAGGATTGGGGGCAGGGTAGGGACATCCGACCACTGCCTGAAGCACTAAAGGGACCGATGTGTCCCATACTGCAGCAGACATTCGGCCCACCCGTAGACGGCACGGGTCAGGGCATGCTGCAAAGCGATTTTGTGGTTCCATTCACCATCCCACAGCTGCAGAATATGATCTTGGGGGTGCTCAAGTTAAAGAATGAAAGGGACTCCTCAGTTCACCGAGGTGGACCAGTTTGGGGGGATTAATGGGTGTAGTGATGCTGAGGCTGTTGCTGTTTTCCCTGGAGGGGAAACTGTATCAGGCCTTGACCGCCGACACCAAACTGGGACAGGGGACCACGGCCGGCTTAAAGGAGGAAATCCTGAGAACCATGGGTCACACCCAGGGTAGTCCATTCTCTAGAGTAGAGAGGACACTGCAACTGGCAGGGGAAGCACCTCAGGTATTCGCGGACAGGCTCTGGCATGACTACGAAAAGGCCACAGATGGGGTGCTCGACAGAGCGCAGTTGCGGGGGCGGGGCCGAGAAACCATTGGCTCAGGACCCTCGTGGCAAACAGTTTGCCACGAATGAGGGTAAAAGCGGAGTGCTCCGTCACATGAACCGGTTCTGGGGGAGGTGGGACCAGTACAAACCGGACGGTCTGCACCTGGGCAGGACCGGAACCAATGTCCGAGGGGGAGTGTTTGCTAGTGCTGTTGGGGAGGAGTTAAACTAATATGGCAGGGGGATGGGAACCTATGCAGGGAGACAGAGGGAAATAAAATGGAGGCAGAAGCAAAAGACAGAAAGGAGAATAGTAAAAGTGGAGGGCAGAGAAACCCAAGGCAAAAAACAAAAAGGGCCACATTACAGCAAAATTCTAAAGGGGCAAAGTGTGTTAAAAAGACAAGCCTGAAGGCTCTGTGCCTCAATGCGATGAGTATTCGGAATAAGGTGGACGAATTAACTGCGTAGACAGCAGTTAACGGATACGATGTAATTGGCATCACGGAGACATGGCTCCAGGGTGATCAAGGCTGGGAACTCAACATCCAAGGGTATTCAACATTTAGGAAGGATAGGCAGAGAGAAAAAGGAGGCGGGACGGCGTTGCTGGTTAAAGAGGAAATTAATGCAATAGTAAGGAGGGACATTAGCCTGGATGATGTGGAATCGGTATGGGTGGAGCTGCGGAATACCAAAGAGCAGAAAACGCTAGTGGGAGTTGTGTACAGACCACCAAACAGTAGTAGTGAGGTTGGGGACAGCATCAACCAAGAAATAAGGGATATATGCAATAAAGGTACAGCAGTTATCATTGGCGACTTTAATCTACATATTGATTGGGCTAACTAAACTGGTAGCAATGCAGTGGAGGAGGATTTCCTGGAGTGTATTAGGGATGGTTTTCTGGACCAATATGTTGAGGAACCAACTAGAGAGCTGGCCATCCTAGACTGGGTGATGTGTTATGAGAAGGGACTAATTAGCAATCTTTTTGTGCGAGACCCCTTGGGGAAGAGTGACCATAATATGGTAGAATTCTTTATTAAGATGGAGAGTGACACAGTTAATTCGGAAACTAGGGTCCTGAACTTAAGGAAAGATAACTTTGACGGTATGAGGCGCGAATTGGCTAGAATAGACTGGTAAAGGATACTTAAAGGGTTGACGGTGGATAAGCAATGGCAGACATTTATAGATCACATGGATGAACTTCAGCAATTGTTCATCCCTGTCTGGAGTAAAAATAAAACAGGGAAGGTGGCTCAACTGTGGCTAACAAGGGAAATTAAGGATAGTGTTAAAACCAAGGAAGAGGCATATAAATTGGCTAGAAAAAGTAACAAACCTGAGGACTGGGAGAAATTTAGAATTCAACAGAGGAGGACTAAGGGTTTAATTAAGAGGGGGAAAATAGAGTACGAGAGGAAGCTTGCAGGGAACATAAAAACTGACTGCAAAAGTTTCTATAAATATGTGAAGAGAAAAAGATTAGTGAAGACAAATGTAGGTCCCTTGCAGTCGGATTCAGGTGAATTTATAATGGGGAACAAAGAAATGGCAGACCAATTGAACAAATACTTCGGTTCTGTCTTCATGAAGGAAGACACAAATAACCTTCCGAATGTACTAGGGGACAGTGGGTCTAGTGAGAAGGAGGAACTGAAAGATATCCTTATTAGGCGGGAAATTGTGTTAGGGAAATTGATGGGATTGAAGGCCGATAAATCCCTGGGGCCTGATAGTCTGCATCCCAGAGTACGAAAGGAAGTGGCCCTAAAAATACTGGATGCATTGGTGATCATTTTCCAACAGTCTATCAACTCTGGATCAGTTCCTATGGACTGGAGGGTAGCTAATGTAACACCACTTTTTAAAAAAGGAGGGAGAGGGGTAATTATAGACCGGTTAGCCTGACATCAGTAGTGGGGATAATGTTGGAATCAATCATTAAGGATGAAATAGCAGCGCATTTGGAAAGCAGTGACAAGATCAGTCCAAGTCAGCATGGATTTATGAAAGGGAAATCATGCTTGACGAATCTTCTGGAATTTTTTGAGGATGTAACTAGCAGAGTGAACAATAGAGAACCAGTGGATGTGGTGTATTTGGACTTTCAAAAGGCTTTTGACAAGGTCCCGCACAAGAGATTGGTGTGCAAAATCAAAGCGCGTGGTATTGGGGGTAATGTACTGACGTGGATAGAGAACTGGTTGGCAGACAGGAAGCAGAGTCGGGATAAACGGGTCCTTTTCAGAATGGCAGGCAGTGACTAGTGGAGTGCCGCAGGGCTCAGTGCTGGGACCCCAGCTATTTACAATATACATCAATGATTTGGATGAAGGAATTGAGTGTAACAGCTCCAAGTTTGCAGATGACACTAAACTGGGTGGCGGTATGAGCTGTGAGGGGGACGCTAAGAGGTTGCAGGGTTAGGTGAGTGGGCAAATGCATGGCAGATGCAGTTTAATGTGGATAAATGTGAGGTTATCCATTTTGGGGGCAAAAACACGAAGGCAGAATATTATCTGAATGGCAGCAGATTAGGAAAAGGGGAGGTGCAACGAGACCTGGGTGTCATGGTTCATCAATCATTGAAGGTTGGCATGCAGGTACAGTAGGCGATGAAGAAGGCAAATGGTATGTTGGCCTTCATAGCTAGGGGATTTGAGTATAGGAGCAGGGAGGTCTTACTGCAGTTGTACAGGGCCTTAGTGAGGCCTCACCTGGAATATTGTGTTCAGTTTTTGTCTCCTAATCTGAGGAAGGACGTTCTTGCTATTGAGGAAGTGCAGCGAAGGTTCACCAGACTAATTCCAGGGATGGCTGGACTGTCATATGAGGAGAGACTGGATCAACTGGGCCTTTATTCACTGGAGTTTAGAAGGATGAGAGGGGATCTCATAGAAACATATAAGATTCTGACGAGACTGGACAGGTTAGATGCGGGAAGAATTTTCCTGATGTTGGGGAAGTCCAGAACCAGGGGACATAGTCTTAGGGTAAGTGGTAGGCCATTTAGGACTGAGATGAGGAGAAACTTCTTCACTCAGAGTTGTTAACCTGTGGAATTCCCTGCCGCAGAGAGTTGTTGATGCCAGTTCATTGGATATATTCAAGAGGGAGTTAGGTATGGCCCTTATGGCTAAAGGGATCAAGGGGTATGGAGAGAAAGCATGAAAGGGGTACTGAGGTGAATGATCAGCCATGATTTTATTGAATGGCGGTGCAGGCTTGAAGGGCAGAATGGCCTACTCCTGCACCTATTTTCTATGTTTCTATGAGCCTGGCCTTTAAAACTGGCTCAGAGGAGGAGGTCAAACCAAGTAAGGACAGGATACACGAAGTAAAGGCCAGTGAGGCTAGTAAAAAGGAATTGCGTCAGGAAGGGGTTAGCACAGGGAAGGCTAGGAAGTGTTTCAGTTGTGGGTAGATGGGACACTGGAGGAAACACTGCCCAGCTCCGAGACGGGGACAAGGCAAAGGGGATCCTCCAGCCGCCTAAGACGAAACATGTCGAGGCGAACGGACCGACCACGGAACTATTTGATGTTCTGGTGGCCGCCCAAATCCCGACCGCTCCGGTGTTCGCTCACGTACGATGAGTGGAGTAGACCATGCGTGAGGATGGGGGTGGAGAAGGTAGAGGGGAAATACTTGGTGGAGACCGGGGCTTCGAGCATGGTGATCCATGCAAGTATCCCGACCGATTCACCCTGGTCCAGCAAGGTTCCATTCAGTCTTGTGGGGTTCACAGGGAACGAACAGGCAGGGGCGATGTCCAGGCCGTTAGCCATAGATTTAGGATTTCTCCACACCAGGTGGGAATGCATCCCAATAAAGTGGGAACAGCCAGGGTCTGGAGTCCTAGGGGCCGTCTTTATGTTAGCCCACAGGATTATAGTGGATTTGAGGAATCACTGTCTTTGGGGAGCAGTGGGTTCCGATAAGGAGAGAGAGATTGTAGTGATCTCAAGGAAAGGGGAATGAAAAGGCAACATGTGTACCATGAAGCCGAAGGGGAGTTACGACCCAGAGCAATTGGTCAATACTACCCCAGCCAAGTACCAGGCGTACACGCGGGACAACCTCGCATCGTTTGTCACACACAAACAACACTGTGATAGGGTGACGGGGGTGGAAGTCAGAGTACAGGGGAACCCCATGTCATGGCCACAGAAACAGTACAGTTTCCCCAGAGAGGCAGAGGCTGACTTGGAGATGGCACTGGGATCCCTGGTAGCACAGGAAGTGTTGGGGCCCATAGCCACACAAGTGAACTCGCCACTTTGGCCGGTTAGGAAACCGGACCAGTCGTGGAGAGCCACCATGGACTATCGGGTGCTCAACAAAAACATCCCAGCCTGCACGCCCACAGTCACGGCCGTAGCTAATCTGATAGGGAGTATTCCAGCAACCGCAACCACATTTACGGTGCTGGAAATTTTGAACGGGTTTTGGTCGATTCCCCTGAAACTGGAAGACCAGTACAATTTTCCTTCACGTTTAAAGGACAGCAGTACACATGGAACTGCCTTCCCCAGCGATTTCATAACAGCCCCTCCATATTCCACCAGTGTATGGCACTCGTCTTAAAGGGATTCAGCAGACCCCAGCAGTTGGTGCAGTATGTGGACGATTTGCTTTTGTTCTCCGGTGAGGGGGAGGAGCATGGTCCGCTGCTGGCTGAGCTGCTGGAGCTGCTGAGAGAGACAGGGTTCAAGGTCAATCCAAAGAAAGCTCAGATCGGTCAGAGGGAAGTAAAATTCCTCGGGCTGCCTGTGAGGCCTGGGGAAAGGGCTATAGACAAGGCCAAATGGAAGGCGGTACAGGAGTTACCAGCCCCCACGACCGTGACGGGGGTGAGATCCTTCCTGGGGTTCACGGGGTACTGCAGGGATTTTATTGAGGATTACGCTGCCACGGCAGCCCCTCTGCTTCGGCTCCTCCGCAAGGGAATCGGATGGGAGTGGGATGAGGACTGCACGCAGCGTTTAATCTCCTCAAGGGAGACCTGCAGACGGCACCTGCACTAGGGGCGGATTAATGGGGAGGACTTCTTTTTGGAAGTAGCAGCCAGCGGGGACAGTTTGAGCGCGGTGCTGCTCCAGGAGCGGCTCGACCAGCTGACACCTGTGGTGTACTCGTCAAGAGTCCTCACGGATGTAGAACGGGGATATTCCAGTTACAAGAGGCATTGGGCCGTAAAGCGCTCACAGCTCTTTACGGGATCGTCCCTGATCGTTCTACTAACCCACCATACCCCCACTCAGATGTTATTAGATGGGAGGATAAAGGGTGGCACGGTGAGCAGCGCTCGCATTGTCCGCTGGACTTTATTGCTCTCACAAATGCATCTGAGGGTGCAAGGCCTGACTGGGCCCAAGTTGGCCGCCAACATGATTTACCCAGGGACGGCCCACATGGGACATGGACGTAGGATTCCGGGCCGGGTTACACCCAATGGGCCGCGAGATCTACATTGATGGGTCTAATTCGGTAGTGATCGGGGAGCGTTTCACCGAGTGCGGGATTTATGACCCTACGGCTGGGATAGCAAGGGCCATTAAACTCCCGAGCACCCTGAGCGCCCAGCACTGTCAGCAGTGGTGTATGTCGTTACCCACGCCGACGAGTTCCTGGCCCCATACACCAACTGCTCGGATTTCGTGTTTACGTGCAATTCATGCACCGAATACTTGGCCATCTGGGCTCGTCGCGGTTTCACATCCACAGACGGGAAGCTCTTAGCAACAGCACCGTTGCTGAGAAAGGTCTTCGAGGCCACGGGGACCCCGGGAAGTCATTACATCCACAAAGTAAAGGCTCACTCTAAGACAGAGCCCAGAGGGGAAGGCAACCAAAGGGCAGACGAGTTAGCAAAGGAGGGAGCCAGGGAAGGATTTTTTTGGGATCCATACGGGTCCAGCCAGTAGCAGCGATCTGGGCCAAAGCGGGGACACCAGGGAGTGCAGGGATAGCAATGACCTCGGACTTGAGGCAAGTCCAGACACAGGATCCCATCCTGAAGGTCGTTCTGGAGCAGCTAGCTAAGGGCGAGAAGGTAGAAGGTCCGTTCGGGGTAGCGGGCATCACGGTAAAGGACGGGATGCTCTTTCAGGGGGATCGGTGGATGTTTCCCGAGACGCACCAGAGGGAATTCCTCCAATTGGCCCACAGGTGCCCAGGAGCGGGACACCCAGTGCCGGAAACTACCTGGCAAAGGGCAGAACAGGCAGGGTGGTGGCCACAACTGAGGGAGGATGTCTGCGATTTTTGCGCGGACTGTCTGGTGTGTGCGGCAAACAACCCTGATCTGCAACATAGGAAGGTTCCCAAGGGGAACACAAGAAGGGTAGAGGGACCATGGCAGTCGGTACAGGTTGATTACATCGGGCCATTGCCCACCATAAAGGGGGGTTACAAGCTCTGTTTAGTCTGAGTAGACGTGTTCTCCAAGTGGGTGGAAGCCTTCCCTTGCTGATCAGCCTCGGTGTTGGCGATGGCAAGGATATTATTTTCAGTGTGAATACAGCTGTGGAAGCAGGGTCTTTACCATCCTTCTGGCTTCTTGCGGTTTAAGCATGAGGCACCTGTGAACAGTAGGAAAAATGACTGCCTTTGAACAGAATGTGAGGATTGCAGAACCAGCTGATAATTGTTACGGTCACATGCTAATCAAATCCACACTAGAAGTAAATACAGCTATATCCGGAAGGCATGCTACAGAAACACAATCATCCAGTACTTTTTTTTTACTAAATTAGATAAATCTAAACTATTGATCCCTCATTAAATTAGAATGGTTTAATATTACAGGATATATCTTTTGGGCATTTTAAACCAAGGTCTATCTCCCTATCTCTGTAATTTCCTTTAGGCCTACAACCCTCCGAGATATCTGCACTCCTCCAATTATGGCCTCTTGAGCATCCCCAATTTTAATCACTCCACCATTGGTGGCCGTGTCTTCAGCTGCCGAGGCTCTAAACTCGGTGAATTGCCTCCATAAACCTCTCCACCTCTCTACCTCTCTTTTCTCCTTTAAGACACTCCTTAAAACCTATCTCTGACCAAGCTTTTGGCCATCTGTCGTAATATGCCCTTATGTGGCTCAGTGTCAAATTTTGTTTGATAACACTCCTGTGAAGAGCCTTGGGATGTTTTACTCTGTTAAAGGCGCTGTATAAATACAAATTGTTGTCTGCCAGTTCAGGTGGTTATAAAAGATTGTGTGGGGGAAAAAAAGAGAGAACGAAAGAAAGAACTTGCATCAATATAGCGTCTTTCACGACCTCAGGATATCCGACAGCATTTTACAGCCAATGAAGTACTTTTGAAGTGTAGTCACTGTTGTGATGTATAAAATGCAGCAGCAATTTGTGCACAGCAAGCTCCCACAAACAGCAATGAAATAAATGACTAGATAATCAAGCCGCACTCCAGAGACCTGAGCACAGAATCCAGACTAACACTCCCAGTGCAGTACTGAGGGGGTGCTGCACTGTTGGAGATGGTGTCTTTGGGATGAAACGTAAAACCGCGGCCCTGTCTGCCCTTTCAAGTGGATATAAAAACTTCCCACTATTTCAAAGACGAACAGGGGAGGTTTCCCGGTGTCCTGGCCAATATTTATCCCTCAACCAACATCATTAAAACAGATTATCTGGTCATTATCACAATGCTGTTTGTGGAACCTTGCTGCACGCAAAATTGGCTGCTGCATTTCCCACATTACAGCAGTGACTACAGCGAAGCCTTTTGAGATGGCCTGAGGTGGTGAAAGGCTCAGTTTAATTGCAAGTCTTTCTTTTATCTTTCTAATAGCATCAACCGCTAACAGGACAATTTTACTGCTTTCTGAAGAAGGGACATCGACCTGAAACGTTAATTCTGTTTCTTTTTCCACAGATGCCGCCTGACCTGCTGAGTAGTTCTAGCATTTTCTTTTTTATTTCAGATTCCCATCATCCGCGGTGTTTAGCTTTTGTATTTGCAGCTTTCTGCTTATTCTCTATATTTCTCTAATAAAATAAATATGAATCAACCTGCCTGCCCACTTAACATTAGTTTGTAAGCAGTTCTAAATCACTAAATGATCCCTTCACACATGGTGTGTGTGTTCCTCTTCTGATCACAGTCAATGTAGTGATCCTGAGAAGATCGATAATAGGGTGCTCTCTAGGACCCGAGGGGCAGTCTCCTTGCGGAGCCCTCTAACAAAAGTGCAACTGCTTTTTGAAAAGACATTAAAATTACGCACAATCCAGCGACCAATTAACAATCAGCCCCACCGATCCTCCCTATAAATACTTCATCTCATCCATTATCTCAAATGCATCAACTGACAGGAAGAGGGGTGGAATCACAGGAGAGAAATAAGCAAATAACGAGGAAAATGCAACTGCTCACAGTGGCTTTCCTCCTCCTCAGTTCCATCACCGGTACGTCTCGTGCTTGAGTATCTAACTATGGAATATGTTCTTAACCTGGCATCATCCCTTCACTTTTGTTCTATCATTTGTATTCTAGATCCCACTGAAAGTGTTCAGGACCAGCTCAAATCCAGGATAAGGAGAGGTAGAACTTAGCTGTTTGTTTGTGTCCTTGTCTGTCTATGTTCGTACTGTTCTCGATGCAGTTACAATCTGTTATTTACTGTTTGCTTGTTGTCTGTAGTTGCTCACTAATATTAATCTATGGTTACTTTTTCCAAGTTTATTTATTATAATGCAGGATGAAATATTGGGCTGAACGTATTTACTTTTTTGTCCTATTCTAATTTGTGTAATTTTTGCTAATTATAATTTAAAAAACTTTAGAATCATAGAATGGTTACAGCACAGAAGGAGGCCATTCGGCCGTCGAGCCTGTGCCGGCTCTAATTATAAATGCAAGTTCTTTTGTTTTTGTTGAATTTTTTATCTTGCATTCTTTATTGCCTTTAATTTGAAAATGTACTTGACATTTGAGGGTGGAACGGATTTTGTTGTTGAGTCTCTTCCCTGCGTTTCACCAGTTCTGAATCAAACCATCACGTTCTGAATTCAGGTCCCACTCCAGAGACTTGAGCACAAAGTCTAGGCTGACACTCTAGTGCAGTGCAGAGGGAGCGCTGCACTGTCGGAGGTGCCATCTTTCGGATGAGACATTAAACCGAGACCCCGGCTGCTCTCTCAGGTGGATGTAAAAGATCCCATGTCACTATTTCAAAGAAGAGCAGGGGAGTTCTTCCGGTGTCCTGGGTCAATATTTATCCCTCAAACAACATCACTAAAACAGATTATCTAGTAATTATCACATCGCTGTTTGTGGGAGCTTGTTGTGTGCAAATTGCCAGCTGTGTTTCCTACATTACAGCAGTGACTACACTTCAAAAAGTGGATCATTGGCTGAACAACACTTGGGGACATATGGTGGTTGTGAAAGGCACTATATAAATTCCTTCTTTCCTTTCTTCCATCCGAACTGTATTATTATTACTTCAGGTACCTGAGGTGCGTATGTGATATTATATCCTTCTTTATTCAACAGGTCCAAGCATGATGTTATTTCGTAAATTAAGCTTAGCTCAGGATTTCTTTAGCTTTCCCTAAAAAATACAACTAAAAAGAACTTTAATTTATATAGTGCCGTTTACGACCTCGGGACGTCCCAAAGCGCTTTACAGCTAATGAAGTACCTTTTGAAGTGCAGTTATTACTGTTGTAATGTAGGAAACACAGAAGCCAATTTGTGCACAGCAAGCTCCCATAAACAGCAATGTAATAATGACCAGATCATCTGTTTTTTAGCAGTGTTGGTTGAGGGATAAATATTGGCCCAGACACTGGGGAGAACCCTTATATTAAATGCTGTCTAAATCCACAAAGACTTCATCCTTCCTATTACGCTCTGTATTCTAATGATACCCAGCCTTGGATCTCCACCATCCCAAACTCCATGATTTTAGCTGATTTTTCTGACTGCCTGCCTGACATCACCCAGCTAAATCCAGAAAGACTGAAGTCATTCTGTTTGGATCTAGCCAGAAAACTCCCTTCTTCCCGATTCTATCCCTTTCCCCAGCTGCTTGCTCAGGCTGAATCTCACTGTGTGTACCTCAGTCTTTTGCTCTATCTTGAGCTGAGCTTCAATCTCCACATCCAAATCCATTGTCACTGCATAGTTCCACCTCCAAGCGTTGCCCGCCTCCAGCCCTGTAAGTAAGTGCCTTGGGATGTTTTCCTACATTAAAGGCACTACATAGATGCAAAATGTTGTTGTTATGTAAGGAAGTCGGAGATGAAGTTTCCAGAGTAATTTTTCTCATATTGACCCTAGTTTTTTTACATGACTGTGGGGAGCATGCTGGAGGAAGGAGAAAGGTGAGATGGTGCAGGGTGGGGAAGTGGGTGGTGGTGAGGAGAGACGGGGGAGGTGGGGGGGGGGGGGTGGTTGAGAGTGTGGTGGGGTGGAAGGGAAGAAGTGTTAAGTAATGATGCTCCAGCCATCATGAGGTGCAGGGCAGGCTTGATGGACCAGATGGCCTTTTCCTGCCCCTCAATTTCATATGCTCAGCGTGGGTTATCTCTCGCATCTCTCTGACCACGACCTTAAAAATCCTCTTGGCAGGGAGCCTGTATGAATTTCACAAACAACAAAGTATAATTTCCTTCGCATGTGACTTGGCATTGCACAGAAATCACCCATAATGGTACATGGCGAAGTGGTGATCACATCACATCTGTCCTCCGTCAGATGGTGTCAGCAAAGGAGTCCACCCATGGCTTGGTGGAGGGGAGACTGTGCAGCTGCAGTATCTATAGGATAGGTTAGATCCAATGGTGAGAGTGGTGGTGAAGCAGGGCTGTTTCTGCTCCTGTCTGAGATTTTGTAAACTGAATGGTACTTTGGAAAATGTTTTGCCAACCTGTGATCTATATTGAGTTAGTTAGTCTTAGCGGGGATTTAAAAAAAATATTCATTCTTGGGATGTGGGCGTCACTGGTAAGGCCAGCATTTATTGCCCATCCCTAATTGCCCTTGAGAAGGTGGTGGTAAGCCGCTTTCTTGAACCGCTGCAGTCCTTGTGGTGAAGGTACTCCCACAGTGCTGTTAGGGAGGGAGTTCCAGGATTTTGACCCAACGATGAAGGAACGGCAGTATATTTCCAAGTCAGGATGGTGTGTGACTTGGAGGTGATGATGTTCCTATGCCCCTGCTGCCCATGTCCTTCTCAGTGATAGAGGTCGTGGGTTTGGAAGGTGCTGTAGAAGAAGCCTTGGCGAGTTGTTGCAGTGCATCTTGTAGATGGTACATACTGCAGTCACAGTGCGCTGGTGGTGGAGGGAGTGACTGTTGAAGGTGGTGGATGGGGTGCCAATCAAGCGGGCTGCTTTGTTCTGGATCGTGCTGAGGTTCTTGAGTGCTGTTGGAGCTGCATTCATCCAGGCAAGTGGCAAGTATTCCATCACACTCTTGACTAGTGCCTTGTAGATGGTGGAAAGTCTTTGGGGAGTCAGGAGGTGAGACACTTGCCGCAGAATACCCAGCCTCTGACCTGCTCTCGTAGCCACAGTATTTATGTGGCTGATCCAGATGGTAGTGGGGAGGGGGATTATACAATTGGTTTCAACACCCCTGTCTTGGGAGGTTAAAGAAAATCAGCCAAGGAAGATTGACCATCTAGGAGGATAATGGCCACCTAACCCACCCAAGGGCGGAGAAAATCTTTGTGTGAGCTAAAGATTGATTTTTAACATAATGTCTTGATTCTCTTGCACTGCATCTCTCAGTTTTGTTTTCTTAATACTTTAGTGTACTTTTCCAAAAAGTCTGTGCCGCTGATTAATGAAAAGGATACATATGATGAAAAATATGGTAGGAACCGACTGGATGATTTAAGGACACAGCTATTTGCACTAGGAAATGCACTGATAGGCTCACCCTGATCACATGACCTGATTGGTCCCCTTGGAGGATAAGCCACACCTAGAAATGTCTCCACAATGTGTAATTGTAACCGCCCATTCCAGGTACTGAGTGACTTTGCAAAGTGTAATTCGAGCCATTCTGAATTCAGACCACAGACATGATAGAGCTCCCCCAGCCCAAGTTCACGCCTGCTCCATCCTAAGTTCCTTACCCGACCCCCAGCCGAAGTTCCTTACCCCAACCCCAGCCGAAGTTCCTTACCATCCCCCAACCCAAGTTTCTGACACCCTCAGCTGAAGTTCATGCCCCCTTCAGCTGAAGTTCCTTCCCCGCCCCCCCCCCAGCCCAAGTTCCTTAACCACCATCCCATCCCATTCCAAGTTCCTGAACTTACCCTGCCATAAATGGGGCATTGTGTGTGGGTCACAGATTGTTAACAGGTTTTTTGGGTATGAAGTGAATATTGTCAGTGTCGTGACTTCCGGATTTCATCCACTCCAGTGATGTCCCTTGTCATGCACACACATCGAACATTCCGAGAAACCGGCTGTGGGTGTAAAGGTGCTTTGAAGAATATGATACGCCATCCCGGAGTTACATCTCTCCCCTCCGATCCCCTCTCCTGCTTCCCTTCCCTTTCCACTACTCTCTCTCACTTACCCTCCTCCCCAGTCGATCTCTGCCCCCCCCCCCCCCAACTCTCTCGCTCAATCCATCGTATCTCCTCCTCCGGTCTCTCCCTTACGCCTCCCCCCCCCACCCCAGTTTCTCTCTGACTCCCCCCCACCCTCCCCTCTCTCTCCCCCGCCCCCCCTAGTCTCTCTCTCTCTCTCCCCCCCCCCCCCCGCAGTCTCTCTCTCCCCCCCAAGTCTCTTTCTCTCTCCCCCACCTCTCTTTCCCCCCCAGTCTTTATCTCTCCCCCAGTCTCTCTCTCCCCTCAGTCTCTCTCCCCCCACTCTCTCTTCCCCCCCCCCACCCGTCTCACTCCCCCCTCGTCTCTCTCTCCCCCTGCTCCCAATCTCTCTTCCCCCCCAATCTCTCTCTCTCTCTCTCCCCCCCCAGTCTCTCTCGCTCTCTCTCCCCCCAGTCTCTCTCGCTCTCTCTCCCCCCAGTCTCTCTCGCTCTCTCTCCCCCCAGTCTCTCTCGATCTTTCTCCCCCCTCTAGTCTCTCTCGCTCTCTCCCCCCTCCAGTCTCTCTCGCTCTCTCTCTCTCCCCCCTCCAGTCTCTCTCGCTCTCTCTCCCCCCTCCAGTCTCTCTCGCTCTCTCTCCCCCCTCCAGTCTCTCTCGCTCTCTCTCCCCCCTCAAGTCTCTCTCGCTCTCTCTCCCCCCTCAAGTCTCTCTCGCTCTCTCTCCCCCCAGTCTCTCTCTTTCTCTCCCCCCAGTCTCTCTCCCTCACTCCCCCCCAGTCTCTCTCTCTCTCTCTCTCCTCCCCCCAGTCTCTCTCTCTCTCCCCCCCCAGTCTCTTTCTTCCCCCCCAGTCTCTCTCTCCCCCCCAGTCTCTCTCTCTCCCCCCCCCAGACTCTCTCTCTCCCTCTCTCTTCCCCCCCCAGTCTCTCTCTCCCTCTCTCTTTCCCCCCAGTCTCTCTCTCCCTCTCTCTTTCCCCCAGTCTCTCTCTCTCCCTCTCTGTTTCCCCCCCAGTCGCTCTCCCTCTCCCCCCACCAGTCTCTCTCTCTCCCCCTCAGTCTCTCCCTCCCGTCTCTCTCTTCCCCCCCCCCCCCAGTCTCTCTCTTCCCCCCCCCAGTCTCTCTCTTCCCCCCCCCCCAGTCTCTCTCTTCCCCCCCCCGTCTCTCTCTCTCCCTCTCCCCCTCCCCCCCTCTCTCTCCCCCTCCCCCCCTCTCTCTCCCCCCCAGTCTCTCTCTCCCTCTCTCTCCCCCCCCCCAGTCTCTCTCTCCTTCTCCCCCCGTCTCTCTCTCCTGCCTCCCAGTCTCTCTCTCTCTCTCTCCCCCCAGTCTCTTTCTCTCCCCCCAGTCTCTCTTTCGCCCCCCCAGTCTCTCTCTCTCTCTCCCCCCACTCTCTCCCTTTCCCCCCCCCCAGTCTCTCTCTCTCCCCCCCAGTCTCTCTCTCTCCCCCCCAGTCTCTCTTTCGCCCCCCGTCCCCCCCAGTCTCTCTCCCCCCCCATCTCTCTCTCCCCCCGTCTCTCTCTCCCCCCTAGTCTCTCTCTCTCTCTCCCTCTCCCCCCCAGTCTCTCTCTCCCTCTCTCTCCCCCCACAGTCTCTCTCTCCCCCTCTCTCCCCCCCCCCAGTCTCTCTCTCCCTCTCCCCCTCAGTCTCTCTCTCTCTCCCCCCCAGTCTCACTCTCCCTCTCTCTCCCCCCACAGTCTCTCTCTCCCTCTCCCCCCCCCAGTCACACTCTCTCTCTCTCTCTTCCTCTCTCTTCCCACCCCCCCCGTGTCTCTCTCTCTCTCCCACTACCTCCGATGTTTTCTCTCCCACAGAAGGCCGCGAAAATGTTTTAAATAATCCAGAAGCGACAAGTGGCTCCAGTGGCTGTCTCTGTCTCGTGCCCGACTTCCGACTTCCTCGTACGTCCCACTGCGCATGTGCGACCGGATCGAGAGCCCATGCTCAAAAAGGGGGCGGAGTCCAATGCTCGCATTTGCAGAAGGACACAAAAAAACTAGTGCAAATAGTCACTCTGATGATTTAAATGTTTTACTGATGTGACGTTTTGTAATATTCTGTATAATATTGTGGAGTCTTTATCTGTGTTCTATGTGTGCCTGAACAAAGGGCATCTGAACCTGTCGGGAGCAAAGCTGCCATCCAAGCATATCCATTTATACAGTTCTGCTCGATAAACACTAACTCAGTTTCTACAGACTTGTTATAGACTCCTCCAGGACTTCCCATCAAAAGGAAGTATTGCAGTACAGAAGTAATTTAAGAACATAAGAAATAGGAGCAGGAGTAAGCCATACGGCCCCTTGAGCCTGCTCCGCCATTCAAAAAGATCATGGGGCTGATCTGATCTTGGACTCGGGTCCACTTCCCTACCCGCTCTCCATAACCCTTTATTCCCTTATCATTTAAGAAACTGTCTATTTCTGTCTTAAATTTATTCAATGTCCCAGCTTCCACAGCTCTCTGAGGCAGCAAATTCCACAGCTTTACAACCATCTGAGAGAATCAGTTTGAAATGGGCAGCCCCTTATTCTAAGATCATGCCCTCTAGTTCTAGTCTCCCCCATTAGTTGAAACATCCTCTCTGCATCCACCTGGTCAAGACCCCTCATAATCTTATACGTTTCGATAAGATCACCTCTCATTCTTCTGAATTCGAATGAGTAGAGGCCCAACCTACTCAACCTTTCCTCATAAGTCAACCCCCTCATCTCCGGAATCAACCTAGTGAACCTTCTCTGACCTGCCTCCAAAGCAAGTATATCCTTTCGTAAATATGGAAACCAAAACTGCACGCAGTATTCCAGGTGTGGCCTCACCAATACCCTGCATAACTGTAGCAAGACTTCCCTGCTTTTATACTCCATCCCCTTTGCAATAAAGGCCAAGATTCCATTGGTCTTCCTGATCACTTGCTGTACCTGCATACTATCCTTTTGTGTTTCATGCACAAGTACCCCCAGGTCCAGCTGTACTGCAGCACTTTGCAATCTTTCTCCATTTAAATAATAACTTGCTCTTTGATTTTTTTTCTGCCAAAGTGTATGACCTCACACTTTCCAACATTACACCCCATCTGCCAAATTTTTGCCCACTCACTTAGCCTATCTATGTCCTAATTTATCAAGGTTTTTCTCCACATCCAATTACCCTTATCCTTCTTCTCCAGAGAATGATAACTCATGCTCCTACATAGTGCTATGGGCACCAACACCTCTCTGGTATGTTGCCCAAATGATTATTCCTCATATATAAGTCTAAACAGTCTAGAGGCATAAGAGTGCAAAAGCAAGAAATTTATGGTAAACGTTCATGTATCATTGGTTAACCCTCAGCTGGAGTATTGAGGTAAATTCTGAGGTAAAGAATCTGGGATTGTTTTCTTTAGAGCAGAGAAGGTTAAGCAGAGATTTGATAGAGGTGTTCAAAATCATGATAGGGAGAAACTGTTTCTACTGGCAGGAGGGTTGATAACCAGAGGACACAGATTTAAGGTAATTGTCAAAAAATCCATGGGGGTAATGTTTTTTTTTACACAATGAGTTGTTATGATCTGTACTGCACTGCCTGAAAGGGAGGTGGAAGCAGATTCAATAGTAACTTTCAAAAGGGAATTGGATAAATACTTGAAAAACAAAAAAATTGAATAGGGAAAGAGCAGGGGGAATGGGACTAATTAGATAGCTCTTTCAATGAGGATGACATTAGTACAATTCCTTGCTCTTCCTTGAATAGTGCATGGGATTTCTTATATCCACCTGAACATGTTGACAGAGACCAGTTTAACATCTCATCCAAAAGCCAGCCCCTCCAACATCGTGTTCCCTCTGTCTTGCGGTTCTTCAGTGAAATGCCGGCCTGGATGATGTGGTCAAGTCTTGGAGTGGCTTTGAACCAACAATTTTCTGATTCAGCGGTGAGAGTGCTACACTAGGCCAAGCTGACGCTTGGAAAATTTGTCTTAAATTATGGGCGGTTTTGTGCCTTAGGGCTTGGCCTACAAGAAGCAGCTTGAGGTTTATGGTTATCAACCCTCCAGGATTATCCTGGTGTCTCCAGGAATTAAAAATTAATTTCCTGGACAATATGGTGAGCAACCTGGGAGATAGATCACAGGGGCATTTTAAGAAATTGTGTTCTTTTACATTTTCTTTTTATACTTTTGTTTACTAGTTATAAAGAATATTGGAGACTGGGTGGGGGAAGAATCATCCAATCAGGTAATGAAGAATTTGTTTGCTTTACAATTGGCCATGGGAAGGCAGGGCACTGAGAAGATGGACGTGTCGGGTGACCAATGGGGTGAGCGTGGGTGGGGCTGGTTGGAGGTGGGAGGTTATGTGATAAAACATCCAGGAATACGTCCAACCAGAGTTGTCAACCTTATTGAGGTTGCTCAAACTTATTTTATTTATAACGTTTACAATTGACACGGGAAGTAAATTCATCCTGTTAATCAGGACTGACCTCATAACAGGAACAGAGGAGCAGTGTAGGCCATTCAGCCCCTCAAACCTGTTCCGCCAATCAATTTGATATGGCTAATCTGTATCTTAACTCCATCTACCCGCCTTGGTTCCGTAACCCTTAATACCCCTTGCCTAACAAAAATCTATCAATCTCAGTTTTGAAGTTTTCAACTGACCCCTAGCCTCAACAGCTTTTTGAGGGAGAGCGTTCCAGATCTTCACTATCCTTAGTGTGAAGAAGTGCATCCTGACATCACCCCTGAATGGTCTAATTTTAAGGATGTGCTCCCTTGTTCATGACTCCCCTCACCAGAGGAAATAGTTTCTCACTATCTACCCTATCAAATCCTTTAATCATTTTAAACGTTTCAATTAGATCACCCCTTAATCTTCTATTCTTAAGGGAATAAAAGACTAGTCTATGCAACCTGTCCCCATAATTTAACCCTTTTGCTTCGGTATCATTCTGGTGAATCTGTGCTGCAGCCACTCCAAGGGCAATATAGCC
This sequence comes from Pristiophorus japonicus, assembly GCF_044704955.1. Classification (NCBI taxonomy): domain Eukaryota; kingdom Metazoa; phylum Chordata; class Chondrichthyes; family Pristiophoridae; genus Pristiophorus; species Pristiophorus japonicus. Next base: position 234,118,400 of record NC_091977.1, on the reverse strand, counting down.
TTCCTGAGCTGAGGTGCCCAGAACCAAGTCCTAGAATTGAAAGGATAATGTGATGACCCTCTCCTCCCAGTAACCTCAGGCTGCCACAATATTTTGTGTATTGAATCAAGTGTACGTGGAGATGTAGTATAAAAATAGCTGTTTTAACACCTTTGTGTCAGTGGAAGTGAATACTACATTAGATTTAATTTCTCATCAATTTCTTTTTTCTCATTTAATGTAATCAATGAAAAATCCACAACGCAGAGTGTGTGGAACAGCTGGAAATACTAGTGGTGCATGAAGAAGTCTGTAGGGAAAGAGGATCGGATACTCGTACCTGTTTGTGTGCCACTGCCTTGAGTACTTGCTGTTCTTTCCAATGATTATTACTGATAATCTAAACCATTCGGTCAGGGCACAGTCAGTTTCCCAAGAAAGTAGTACAATGGAGACCTTCTGGGTGTGACTCTTTCCAATTAAGTTCATTAGAATCCCCAGCTCGTCTTCAAAATAGAATCTTTTATCTCCACGAGAGGATAGACGGGGCCTGGGTTTTACATCACATCAGAAAGACGGCACCTCCGACAGTGCAGCACTCCCTCAGCACTGGTACTGGAGTGTCGGCCTAGATTTTGTGCTAACCACTAAGCCACAGCTCACACAACCGACAGATAGGTTTGGGTTAATTTGCTACTCCATGCTCGGCAGGTTAACAGGTCTGAATGGCAGGAGAACAAAATGAGGACATGTGAAATTCCACCAACAGGTGGGAAGCAGAGATACATGTGAAAGGAAAAGAAATACTAGACAAGAAAAAAAGATAATGGAAAGAAAAAATGAAACAAAAAAGAGAAACAAGAACAGAGAAAATGCTGCTGTTATCTTGCACTAAAGGATGGATTATTGACCCTACTTTCACAGCATTGAGAGGGAAACAATGAAGAAGAATTACAATGGGAGAAGAGCAAGGTATTATGTGTAATGGCATTGTGAACATATTCTTTCTGAACACGTTGACGGTGTCACTGCACACAGCTACCTCAAAAATTCTTTCTTCCCCTCCTTGCAGTGACATCATGGGAGGGTGAACTTCATTTTGTGCTCCAACCACAGGGAAGGATTGTTGCTTGCTGCCATTCACTGCCAAACTATTTGTAATGACTGCGAGCACAACAGCCGGAGCCCAACTTTACCAGGGTAAAGTCACCTCTTCCAGTGGCTTCACTAACAGTCAGCTCATGTTGCCCAGTTTGTAATGGCGTGCTGCATTCACGTTGGTGTGCTTCTGACTGGTGTAATATAAGAATCAGATTCTCTGCTAGAGATTTAAGTTTATGGAGTGAATATTGACACTACTGTGTCAGCCAACAAGTTGCAGGCGGGGCAGAACCTGTGGTTTTAATATACTCATAAACTATAGCAAACAGAGTCTATTTACTACAACAGAATCTATTTAATCAGCAAATAAGAGTCTCTTGATAATAGCAGGGTGATTTCTCCAGCAAAATGCAGTGAGTGGAGGATAGTTACAAAATACAAATTCTGTGCGTCAAATCAATCCCAGTCACTTCTAGCAGTGCAGTCTCCAGGTATGATTGACGGGGGAATTACCCAATCATCTCCATTCTGGCTGGGAATAGTGGGGTCACCATAGGCAGCCCCATGATTTTGATCATTGGTCACTTACTTTTGTCGGCCATGTCCCTGATTGGCTGGTTCGGTAGTTGAGAGATATGCATACCCTTATCACAGAGAAAGTGCAGTCCATCAATTCAATAGAAAAGGCACAAAATATATTTCCTAATGCTATAACAATGGGAACTGGAAAGTAATGGTCTCTTCACTATTTATGTAGCTGAACTAGTAAATAGAATGTAATGTTCTTGAAAGAGAAGCAACTCCCATCATCAAAACAATGTTTTATATTTTATTTCTACTAATAAGTTGTTTTTTTTGTCTGATAATATTGATGATGGTGAACAGGAAGGGAATCATAAAGGGTCCTACCTCCACAGGCCAGACGTTGTTCAGAATCTCTGCGCTTCCCCCAATTCTGGCCTCTTGAGCATCCTCGATTTTCAATGCTCCAGCATTGGCGGCCGTACCTTCAGCGGCCTAGGCCCTAATCTTTGCAATTTCCACCTCAAACCTCTCCATCTCTCCTCTGTTAAGATGCTTTTTAAAACCTACCATGTTGACCAAGTTTTTGGTCATCTGTCCTATCTCCTTCTGTGGCTCAGTCAAAATTTTGATTGTTATCACACTTGTGAAGTGCCTTGGGACGTTTTTCTACATTAAAGGCACTATATAAATGCAAGTTGTTGTAATTTAAGGTAAATGGGGAGTCAAAGTGAAGCATCAGTAAAGTCAAAATACTCGTCAATTCAAAGGCTATGTTAAGAAAAATTATCCTTTTTAAAAAATATGTACGGAGACTTGTCAGATCAGGTCTCTGCCTCAATGCCCGGATATTTTGTGGTATGACCGAGGGGGGAACTGTTAGGAGCAGATTGCCAACATCCATAGATGGGATTGCCATGTTTGGAGAGTTAAGTAACTACAACATGTTACGATGAGTCAAGTGAGACTGTCTCACTCGAAGCATCACACTTCCCCGAGCTAGCTGATCAGTCTTATTGTAAAGATAATTATATCCTGCTGCCCATAGAATCATAGAGCCTTACAGCACAGCAGGAGGCCATTCAGCCTATCTTGCTCATGCTGGCTCTTTGAAAGAGATATGCAGTTAGTCCCACTCCCCCTGCCCTTTCCCCATAGCCCTGCAATTTGTTTTCCTTTTCAAGCATTTATTCAATTCCCTTTTGAAAGTTACTATAGAATCTGCTTCCACCGCCCTTTCAGGCTGTGCATTCCAGATCATAACAACTCGCTGGGTGTGAAATTGTCTCCTCCTTTCCCCCCTGGTTCTTTTGCCAATTACTATAAAATGTCTTGTTTAAAACTCAAGTTTCTGTTTGCATGTTAACATTGCTGACATCCCCTCTTAATTGTTTCTCCTTTTAATTAGGGTGTGTTGTTGATCAATGCTTTTCTCGTTTGAAGACATGTACAAATACAAGAATTGGGATTCCAGGTACTGCTCCAGCAATGAAATGATCCATATAGCAGAATATTACACTTAATTAGCCGATTACTGATGGAAGGTAACCGAAAATCCAATGTCCAATTTTGAACTAGATAAAAACCGGAATCTTCTCATCATTAATACGTACACAGTCTTTTCATTCTGGTGTTCAATTATTGACTTTGAGCTGCACGGAGAGAACAGTAAATGCCACAAGACTTTACATTGACCTATTACAATGCCAGTGTGAACTGTCTCACCATAATGGAGGTAACAACATTGACTGACGTGACGGTAAAGAAAGATCTTGATAGTGCCTTCCATCACCTCAGGACGCCCCAAAGCACTTTACAGCCAATGAAGTACTTTTGAAGTGTAGTCACTGTTGTAATGTAGGTGTCAGCCTGGGCTCAGTGGGTAGCACTCTCGCCTCTGAGTCAGAAAGGTTGTAAGTTCAAGAATCACACCAGAAACCTGAGCACAGAATCTAGACTGACACTCCCACTGCAGTACTGAGGGAGTGCTGCACTGTCAGAAGTCCCGTCTTTCGGATGAGATGTTAAAACGAGGCCCTGTCTGCTCTCTCAGATGGACGTAAAAGTTCCCATGGCACTATCTGAAGAAGAGCAGGGCAGTTATCCCCAGTCTCCTGGGCAACATTTATCCCTCAACCAGCATCACTAAAGGACGTGACTGCTGCCAATGAAATAAAGTAGTTGTACATGCATAGTTCCAGTGGTAATTTTGATTGTTCTCGCCGGGCTTCCCACAGATTGGAGAGAGGAGGAGAGGGGGTGGAGAAAAAAGATCACTGCTGCCAAAGTGCGCTGAGAAAGTTAACATTTATGCGCTGCCGAACTGAGCCGAAAATAAAAATTAAAAGTTGAATTGGTGTTTCTAGCAGCTTGTGAAAGTTAATATTTACGTGCAGAATGCTTCTGCACAGCTTCTGGTTTATTGGCAGCAGTCACTCTGATCACTAAAACAGTACTGGAATGGCTGCTAATTCTGATGGCTCCTCTTGGGCCAAGTTCTAGAACTTGATTACAGCAACAGCAGAGACCAAGCACATCCCAGAATCTTGGTGGAAGGATCCTGACACTGAGTTGCCCTATGGCCTTGGAGTCAATTCCCTACCCTCCCAACAGACAGCTTAAAAAAACACAGGATAATGGGGAAATATCTTCAGTAGGATTAAGGAAGTTACATTTTCACATTAGGATCCATTTTCTTTATTTTTAATGAAAAGAATGAGTATAGCAGGGTAGTATATGGAGAATAGCAACAAAAATGATCTCTAGATGTCAAAGATTTGGCACAGGCATGATGGGCCGAATGGCCACCTTCTGTGCTCTGAGATTCTATAAGTGAAGACTTACGAGGAAAGATTAGAGTTGTTTAAGATTTACAGTCTGTAAAGAAGATGGTTTAGGGGGAACCTCATTGAACACAAAATGGTTGATTTTGATCTTTGGGTGATCGACTGGCGGAATCCGTTGGTTGACCTCTCGTTCTAGCGGCAGAGGCCCCCTGCCATTTTGAGGCCCCAGTCTCATTTAAAGTTGGTAGGCATGCTGCGGGATGTCAAACAGGCCTCCCGATGCATCTCGCTAGTTTGAGACCTCAAGGTCGGGTCAGGGTGGCTGCCAGTGAAGTACGTTGCTTGGGGAGGGGTGGGAGATGAGTCTGTCGCGACTGCGAAAGGTGGGGGTCCCGGATTGGCAGTGGCCCAGATTAATTTTTGGGGGCCTGGAGTAGCTCCTCTAAGCCCAGAAACATTTGGACACTTGCTTTTGACTAGGTCTCTCTGATTCCATTGCCTGATCACGCCTTGACCTAAAATAACAATCGGGGCCCTATTAAAACAGGCCTATCTCCTGAATCAGGCAGGTGCCCCTTTCAAAATGGAACCAGTTTTAAGGGGGCATTAGGGCTACCAAACCCATTTTCAGACCATTGCTGCCGCTTTAATGCAAGGACACTCATAGGTAACCCTAAAGATTGAAAACATTGAAGTTGTTCAGAATACAGCTGGATACTGTGTTGCGAAAGACGACTGATGTGTGGATGCTGGATTGTTCTCTCCTGGCCAGCCTCACCTATCACCCTTTGTAAACTTAAGATCATCCAAAACTCTGCTACCCGTCTCGTAACTCGCACCAAGTCCCATTTACCCATCAACCCGGTGCTCTCTGACCCATATTGGCTCCTGGTCCAGCAACACCTTGATTTTAAAATTCTCATCCTTGTTTTCAAAGCCCTCCATGGCCTCGCCCCTCCCTATCTCTGTAATCTCCTCCAGCCCTACAACCCTCCGAGATCTCTGCGTTCTTTCTATTCTGGCCTCTTGAGCATCCCCAATTTGAATCGCTCCACCATTAGGCCCTAAGCTCTGGAATTCCCTCCCTAAACCTCTCCGCCTCGCTACCTCTCTCTCCTCCTTTACGTCGCTCCTTAAAATCTACCTCCCTATCCTAATAACTCCTTCTGTGGCTAAGTGTCAACATTTTGTCTGATAATGTTCCTGAGAAGTGCTTGAAACATTTTACTACGTTAAGGGCGCTATATCAATGCAAGTTTTTGTTGTTCAAATGAAGACATTTATCATTTCACTAGAAAACCAAAGGAATCTTCGTGGATGTATTGATGAGGTTTTTTCACGTAACGTAACCCCGCCTCCCCCCACCCCACACCCCATTACTCTTGTAGACTCTCAGGATTAGTTGTTGACTTTTCTTGAATCAGTAAGAATATATTTTTATTTATTTTATAGTTCAGGAGGAGAAGCAGATACTGGAAGTTCGCTGTGTGATTGAATTCGGAACTTGTGCCAATGCCTGTTTCAACGACTACAAAATCTCGAACAGTGTTTAAGCTCACGATGGTCGAATGTCTCTTTCATCTGATGCAAACCCTTTAGAATAGTCTGACTTCGAAATAATCGGTCAGATTTTTATTAATTTGGATTATTATTGTTTCAATAAAATAATAGTATGCACAATATAAAATTTATGTGGGCTCAAGAAGCTGTTCTGCTGAATTATTAAACTGTTTCCTCAGTAGTCTTTCCCTGTAATTTGTATGTTGGCATAAAATAATACACACTATTAAATACACAGTTATTGTAATATTTAGTTCAGGTGTCCCAATTATAAACATGTTTTGTTTCAGTTAAAGAAAACTTATTCCCAGTTTTGTCCCCTCATCTGAATGTGTTGTCTCATGTTGGCGGATCGGTTTAGACACTGTCAGAACGCTGGTCGACTCCCAATTGGCCATTCCTTGTGCGAGTCTAGAGAGTGAGCGCGTCTGGACAGTGAGCAAGTCTAGACCAAAGGGCATGACAGCTCAGTCCAATTGTGTCCCCACACAACAGCCATACACACACACACTCCTTCCTCACTGGATGGTGATCAGCAACAAGAATTTTGCGAATGCAGGTCAGGCAGCATCTGTGGAGAGAGAGTCAGAATTAACAAGGTCTGTGACCTTTCGTCAGAACTGCCTGCGCTGCTGCGTGTTTCCAGCGTTTTCTATTTTTACTCAAGATTCCCAGCATCCGCAGTATTTTGCTTTTTTAAAAAAAATGGTGTCCTAGTTCAGGTTGGCAGTGCGATATTAATGCTTCGGAGGGTTATATATTTGAATTTAGAGCTGTTTCCATCCGTAAACTATTATGCTAATCAGGGAGGGAGAAAAAAGTTGGTCATCCCATCCTGCACAAAAACCAAAGAATCAATCAATCGATCGTTGAGGATTATTAAATTTGTCCTCCTCGTTCAGCTCTGCGGGTGCCAGGGTGGGAGAATGAGAAATGCTACTAATGCCAAAGTGAAGGTCTGGTTCTATAGGTAGTTTTGTTCTGTCTGCAGAATAGACACACGGCCAGGACACCTGCAAGTGTTGGCATCTGATCTCATAAACTTGTAAGGCAAGAAGGCCAAGGAATAAGCTCTCTTATCAAACCCAAAGCACGTTTTATTGTCAGGTCTTATGGATGCAATTGCAGGTTCATATCTTTGATTATACAGTGTAACACTCAGGATACTGCTTGATAAAATTACGAGGTGTTGGCTGAGCATTTCTGTTACAAAAGGATGGGGCAACTTTGGTTGCATGATTTTCTGTTACACTGAGAAAGAAAGAACTTGCATTTGTACAGCCTTTCATGACCCCAGGACATCCCGAAGTGATTTACAGCCAATGAAGTACTTTTGGAAATGTAGTCACTGTTGTAATGTAGGAAATGTGGCAGCCAAATTGCACACAACAAGCTCCCACTAATGGTAATAATTATGAAGAGCTCTGTTGTGCACTATCATGTTAACAAACATTTTACAATTACTTTGACAAGGCAGACACCTTAAATATACTTCTTGAGAAGTTAAGCTGAAGGTTCGGGCTCTGTTGTCCAGAATACCACCAAGGTTGAAAAAAGCAAAATAGAAGACAAGTCCCATCAGGAAGTCATGACTGGAGGACACCAAAGTTGCGTCTTAAAAGACTGAAGATTAAAGGAAGAAGATTAAGGGAGATGGTGGGGGGGAAATTGCCCTCCGCCTCGTTTGGGGCGGATAATTATCACTCCCCCCCCCCCCCCCCCACCGGTGGGAGTCAGAGGGAAGAGGCGTGAAATTTGTATTTTTAACTTTGTCACCGCCTCCCAGCGCTTTGGGGCGCTGTTGGAGGTGATATTGGGGCAGTATCCATTAGTCAGTGTGGTGGTAATGACATCAGTGCAATGTGGACATGCCGCTGAAGCGTAGCAACATCCCTCCCCTTCACTTAAAGGGGGGGATGCTGCGAGGCCTAGTGAGGCCTCCTTGGCGCCCACCGGGCTGCCTGGGAGGAGTTGCCAAACTGCCTGTTAGCGGCCCGGCAGAACCAGCGGCCACCATTGTCGGGCTGACTCCATAGTTGTCCGACAATTAAAACAAAATGGCGGCCACGGCAGTGTGCCTCCACTTTAAGGGCGACAGCACTGCCCAGTTACTGGCAGCTTCCTACCTTGCGAAGCACCGACAGGTGGCAGCCGTGCTCCCAAGGGGCAATTTCCCCTACGGGGCGAAAAAGGGGTTGCTGCTGGGCGGTAAGGGATCGGCGCACAGTGTCGGAGTGCTGGGCAGGGCGGAAACCTGTTTCCGCTGCCCCTGGCTCGGGGGCCCCAATGAGTACCACAGTTTTGAGATTCTGAGAATGAATTAAAACCTTTAGCAAAGGAGGAGATATATGAACAGGAGGAGTCCATTCAGCCCCTCTTCTGCCATTCAAGTAGAACATGGCTGATCTGTATCTTAACTCCATCGAACCGCCTTGTTTCCATGACTCTTAAGACCCTTGCCTAATATCAATCTCAGCTTTGAAATTTACAATTGACCCCCAGCTTCAACAGCTATTTGGGGGAGAGAGTTCCAGATTTCCACTACCCTTTGTGTGAAGAAGTGCTTCCTGACATCACCCCTGAACGACCTAGCTCTACTTTAAGATTATACCCCTTCCGTTTGTGACATAGGCGTTATATTAAAATACTGGATATGGTCCCTGATGGCAGAGTGGAGAAACGTGCTTTGCGACAGTGCCTTGAAACCAAGAATGCCCCAGGTTTGATCTCTGGTTCATGCAGTTGCATGGGGCATGGATTTCCATGAGGATTCTCCCAGTCATCTGACAAAACGTAGGCAGAAGAACTGTGGAAACCCCAGTAATAGTGCAAGGGGTGTGAAAACCCCAGAAAATAGTGTAAGGGGGGTGGAAACCGCAGTAAATAGTGTAAAATGTGTGAAAGCCCCAGTAAATAGTGTAAAATGTGTGAAATCCCCAGTAAATAGTGTAAGGGGTGTGGAAACCACAGTAAATAGTGTAAAATCCCCAGTAAATGTTGTAAGGGGCGTGGAACCCCCAGTAAGGCTGTTTACATAATTTTCCCGGATTTTGCACAGAGTGCCCATGGGCGATCCCGATGCAAAACATATGAGTTGGTGTTGTATGAGGACAGGATTGGGCTCAGCAGTGCTACCCCTCATGGTCAAATAGCCTGTGAACATTCACCATCATGGCTCACATATGCTGTCAGTGCCCATGGAACTGTACGCCAGCGAGGGTCAATGCCAGCAAGTGAAGATGGAAGAAATATGGAAACTAATAACACAATGAGATAGTAGATGCCGGGAGATATTATAAAGGGATTGATTCTGTAAATTTGAGTTATGTGTTCATGCTAATTTCAGATGGTATCCATGCGCTTAACAAAGCAGAATCATGACCTGACTGCTGAGCCAGTTGTCAAGGTGAATGCTTCAGAAAATTCCTCTCTGACATTCGGGAGATTTATATTTTAATTTCATGTGCTATTGTCTTCACAGTGGGATAAAACTTCCATGGGGGTTTCTCCCCCATCTCCTGCTGTAATTTGGGCAAAAACCCCAGAGAGATGTCTTAAGCAGCCCTCTACATCTTCTCCGGAGTTTTTGCTGTCTTCCGCCAAAGTTACACTGCAGTCGTTCGCAGGGAAGCCCCCATGGAAACTTTTACACCACTTTATTTTGATGGAGTGAAATGGCAGACACAACACAAGGGAAAGTTCAAGCTAAGAGCTTTCTGTCCATTTTTAATTTTTTATAACTCCAAGCAATGTTCTCCGTAAGTCCCACTGCCTCTGACGCGGCCAGCGTCCGTCAATGTGCGAACCCACTCAAATCTTTGCGCATGCGCGGTACCTGCAAAGGAAAAAAAAACATTTTGCGACCTATGTGGGACCTTGTAGACGGCCGGGCAGCTTAGCGAGAACATTGACTCCCAATGTTAAGTTGCTTACGTCACAGGGCACAGTTCATGTGTCCCACAGCAGCTCTACATGTTTGCATAGAAACATAGAAAATAGGTGCAGGAATAGGCCATTCGGCCCTTCGAGTCTGCACCAACATTCAATAAGATCGTGGCTGATTATCACCTCAGTACCCCTTTCCTGCTTTCTCTCTATATCCCTTGATCCCTTTAGCCGTAAAGGCCATATCTAACTCCCTCTTGAATACATCCAACGAACTGGCACCAACAACTCTCTGCGGTAGAGAATTCCACAGGTTATAACAACTCTTGAGTGAAGAAGTTTCTCCTCATCTCGGTCCTAAATGGCTTACCCCTTATCCTTAGACTGTGTCCCCTGGTTCTGGACTTCCCCAACATCAGGAACATTCTTCCTGCATCTAACCTGTCCAATCCCGTCAGAATTTTATATGTTTCTATGAGATACACTCTCATCCTTCTAAACTCCAGTGAATACAGGCCCAGTTGATCCAGTCTCTCCTCATATGACAGCCCAGCCATCCCTGGAATCAGTCTGGTGAACCTTCGCTGCACTCCCTCAATAGCAAGAACGTCCTTCCTCAGACTAGGAGACCAAAACTGAACACAATATTCCAGGTCAGGCCTCACTAAGGCCCTGTACAACTGCAGTAAGACCTCACTGCTTCTATATTCAAATCCCCTAGCTATGAAGGCCAACATGCCATTTGCCTTCTTCACCGCCTGTTGTACCTGCATGCCAACTTTCAATGACTGATGTACCATGATACCTAGGTCTCGTTGCACCTTCCCCTTTACTAATCTGCCACCATTCAGATAATATTCTGCCTTCGTGTTTTTACCACCAAAGTGGATAACCTCACATTTATCCACATTATACTGCATCTGCCATGCATTTGCCCACTCACCTAACCTGTCCAAGTCACCCTGCAGCTTCTTTGCATCCTCCTCACAACTCAAACCGCCACCCAGCTTAGTGCAAACTTGGAGATATTACACTCAATTCCTTCATCTAAATCATTGATGTATATTGTAAATAGCTGGTGTCCCAGCACTGAGTTCTGCGGTACCCCACTGGTTACTGTCTGCCATTCTGAAAAGGACTTGTTTATCCCTACTCTTTGCTTCCTGTCTGCCAACCAGTTCTCTATCCACGTCATGGAAGTTATAAAATCATACAGCGTAGGAGGCCATTCAGTCCATTGTGCCTGTGCTAGCTCTTTGAATGAGCTATCCAATTAGTCCCACCCTCCCCTGTTGTTTCCCCATAGACCTGCAAATTCTTCCTTTTCAATTATTTATCTAATTCCCTGTGAAAGTTATTATTGAATCTGTTTCCATCACCCTTTCAGGCAGTGCATTCCAGATCATAACAACCGCAAATTACCTTTATTAATTAACTGGCAAGTTGTACCTTGCCTGGTGAAAGGATACACAGAAATTTTTTGGGGGGACAATTTATGTTCTGTAGATATGAATCGGCCACTTGAAATCTGAAAATGATGTTGATAAAATCATTAACATTATTTTATCTTGGTATAACCAGAAGCATAACAACAAATAGCTCCACAACTTGTGACAAACTATAGAGTGGGAATATGTATACTTGCCCATGGTATACTTTACTTAAACATGTGTAGCTTGTTTCCAATGGAAAAATAAACAAGGATCTTGCTAGAGTCCATTGAATGATATTGGGGCTAAAAGGGTTAAATTATGAGGCTAGGTGGCATAGACTAGGCTTGTATTCCCTTGAGTATAGAAGATTAAGGGGTGATCTAATTGAGATGTTTAAGATTATTAAAGGATTTGATAGGGTGGAGAGAGATAAACTATTTCCTCTACAACAACAACGACTTGTATTTATAAAGCACCTTTTAATGTAGTAAAATGTTCCAAGGCACTTCATAGGAGTGTTTTAAGACAAAACAAATAAATTGGACACCGAGCCCCATAAGGTGGCTCCAATTAGCTGGATAACAATGGAACCAAGCGAGTGCGGTCCCACCCAACTGGACGATGGTGGAGAGGCGTTGGAGGAGGATGGAGTGGTCAATCGTGTCAAAGGCTGCAGACAGGTTGAGAAGGATGAGGAGGGATAGTTTACCTTTGTCACAATCACAAAGGATGTAATTTGTGACTTTGACGAGAGCTGTTTCGGTACTGTGGTAGGGGTGGAAACCGGATTGAAGGGATTCAAACATGGAACTGCGGGAACGATGGGCACGAATTTGGGAGGTGACAACACGTTCAAGGACTTTGGAGAGGAAAGGGAGGTTGGAGATGGGGCGGTAGCTAGCAGGCACAGTGGGGTCAAGGGTTGGTTTTGAGGAGCAGAGTGATGACAGCAGATTTGAAGGAAAGTACCTGAGGAGAGTACCGTTAAAAATGTCAGCTAACATGGGAGCCAGAAAAGGAAGTTGGATGGTCAGCAGTTTAGTGGGAATAGGGTCAAGGGAGCAGGAAGTGGGTCTCATGGACAAGTTGAGTATGGAGAGGGCAAGAGGGGAGATGAGAGAGAAACTGGAGAGAGGTGTGAGTTTAGAGCGAGGGCAGGGGGGAACCTCAGAGGAAGTTTGGCCTGATGGGCTCCAGTGGGGGAGTTCAGAGTAAGGGGGAATAACTTCAAAAGTAGAGCTAGGACGTTCAGGGGTGATGTCAGAAAACACTTCTTCACACAGAGGGTAGTGGAAATCTGGAACTCTTCTCACTCCCCCACCTATACCAAAAAAAAAAGCTGTTGAGGCTGGGGTTCAACTGAAAATTTAAAAACTGAGATCAATAGATTTTTGTTAGGCAAGGGAATTGAAGGTTACGGAACCAAGACAGGTAAATGGAGTTAGGTCACAGATCAGCCATGATCGAATTGAATGGTGGAACAGGCTCGAGGGGCTGAATGGCCTCCTCGTGTTCCCATGTTCCTGGAGTTGGTTTGTAAACATCATCTAATTGTGTCCCAGTCTCATTCTCTGCTGAGCTTTTATTTTATATACGATGTAGCTGTTGTTTTAATGTATTCATTGAGCTTCCTGTGAGTTGCTGCAGGTTTACGATGTTGCCCTATGCACTTTTTTATGCGCCTATGACTTACAGAAGTGCTGCAAGTTTTGTTTGCAGTAGATTGCAGGATTACTCATTAATAACTTCTTATTACAGTGTGTATTGTATAATCAACTGCTCAGCCAAATAATTTCTATTGTTGAGTGTCTGGACACAGATTAAATTAATAAATATGTGTTAATATACTTAGGCAACAATTTGAAAAACACCAGCTTTTTCAACTTTCAAAAATGTTCTTATTCCTAGTCGAAATCTCTCCATGGCCTTGCCCTTCCCCATCTCTGTAACCTCCTCCAGCCCTACAACCCTCTGAGATCTCTGTGCTCCTCCAATTCTGTCCTTTTGTGCATCCCCGATTTGCATCACTCCACCATTGACGGCTATGCCTTCAGCTGTCTAAGCCATAAGCTCTGGAATTCCCTCCCTACCTCTCTCTTCTCCTTTAAGTCACTTCTTAAAACCTACCTCTTTAACCAAGCTTCTGTCCTAATACATCCTTATGTGGTTTGGTGTCAAGGTTCGTCTGATAACGCTCCTGTGAAGCGCCTTGGGGCGTTTTACTACGTTAAAGATGCTATATAAATGCAAGTTGTTGTTGCTGCTCTGGTCAGACCTTGAATACTGCATCTGTTTCTGGTCACTAAGAAATAAGAATTATTTAAGTGCTAGAGACAGTGCAGGCAAGAGTCACAAGGATGATTGCCACTGTCTAGGATCTGAGTTGAGGAAAGTCTGAATAGATTTGGGTTTTAGAGCCTGGTAAAGTGATGTCTGGGAGAGCCTGTGAGGAAATTCCCTGCGAATGAGCAGTACAGATCGGCTTGCTAACAAATCCTGGATTGTCCTGGAGTCTTGAGAAATTAAAGATGAATCTCCTGGCCACTGCAAAACCCGGGAGAAAAATCGCAGAGGCATTAAAGAAGTGTTTTTTTCTCATTTTCTTTGAACACTTTAGTTTAATAGTTTTTAAAATGTTCGAGATGGGGGGAAAAAGGCTGTTTGATTGGGAGGGAAATGTTGGAGGCAGGAGATCATATGATGAAATATCTAGGAATATGTCCAACCAGAGTTGGCAACCCTAATTACAGAGAAGGTATTTCTTGCAATGTTGTTAATGCACTGTCAACGCTAAGCTTTGGATCAGGTAACAAAAAAATATTCTAATGAAGTTTACTGTAAAATTTGATGAATATTCTAGGAGTTAAATTTCTAAAGTTCATGTTAGGACTGATTGCACAAGGTGTGTGGATGGAATAAATGGCCTCATCCCATTTAGTGATTTCTTATAGCAATGGAGCTTTATAATGTGTTTTCACTGGTACAGAATGGCTGCAACTCTCATCACAGGTGTATCCACATTTACACACTTTAAACAAACCTTGTATCCTAGCTTTGCCGCTGTTCCTTCTCCTCTTTCTTATAACTCACCTGATGTTATCTTTTCCATGTGCCTCACAACATAAACCAAACCATAAGAATACAAATTAGACCGTGTACACCAGATGTGTATGATTGTCATTCATCTCATTTAATGTGAACACAAGAATCTTTGCAAATTGAGCCAAGGCAGATGAGGTTAGATTGGGTTCGATGAGGTTAGGAGTTCTTCCTCGATTTCCTTATGAGTGAAGTGGATGAGATTAAATGAGTTTAGTAGTAGCAATGATCGAATGGATAATACCTGGTCTTTCAAGGGCTGAATAGCCATTTGTCATTCCATACTATATGTTCTAAGGAAATGATTCAACTGCAGAATGTTCCTGGTCACACAATGTTGATGGTTCCTGCTGTGTATCTGTAAAGCATGCACTCCCATGTTCCGTCACCAGGAAGCGCATCCCCTGAAGTCCCAAGGGATCCCAGCATCCCTTGGGAGCACTGTATATAAGCCGGCCCCCAAATCCTGTTCCTCACTCTGGAGTGTCTTAAAGACTGGGGTCACTGTTACTGTAACCTCCCCATGTGCAGTCTCATCTGTGTTAGGAATACAATAACTGGCGACGAGGATATGAATCTAACGCAAAGATGCAGCAAACTGTGGGTATCCTGGAGAAGTTCTCGGAGGGCGAGGACTGGGAAGCCTATGTCGAATGGCTAGACCAGTACTTTGTTGCTAACGAGCTGGACGGAGAAGGAAGCGCTGCAAAAAGGAGAGCGGTCCTCCTCACAGTCTGCGAGGCACCGACCTACAGCCTTATGAAGAATCTTCTGGCTCCGGTGAAACCCACAGATAAGTCATATGAGGAGTTGTGTACACTGGTTCGGGAGCATCTTAACCCGAGGGAGAGCGTGCTTATGGCGAGGTATCGGTTCTACACGTGCCAGCGATCTGAAGGTCAGCAAGTGGCGAGCTAAGGCGACTTGCAGGACAATGTGAGTTTGATGGCTACCTGGAGCAAATGCTCAGAGACTTTTTTGTACTGGGCATTGGCCACGACACCATCCTATGAAAACTTTTGACTGTAGAGACACAGACCCTCAGAAAGGCCATTGCGATAGCACAGGCGTTTATGTCCACCAGTGATAACACCAAACAAATCTGTCAGCACACAAGTGCTAGCAATGTTCATAAATTAACTGGAACTGTGTTTGCGAGCAGAAATGTACAGGGCAGAACCCACGAGTCTGCAACTGCCAGCAGGCCTCAGGTGACCCAAATGACTCAGAGTCCGCAACAAAGGATGAATGCAAGGCAATTCACACCTTGTTGGCATTGTGGAGGCTTCCATTCAGCTTATTCATGCCGCTTCAAAGGGTATGTTTGCAAGAGCTGTGGAACAATGGGACACCTCCAACGAGCTTGCAGACAAGCTGCAAGCTCTGCAAAACCTGCTAACCACCATGTGGCAGAGGAAGATTGGTCCATGGTGGATCAAAGCAATTTCGAGCCTCAGAGAGAGGAGGCAGATGCTGAAGTACACGGGGTGCACACATTTTTGACAAAATGTCCACCTATAATGCTAAATGTAAAATTGAATGGCTTACGTGTACCCATGGAACTGGACACTGGCGCTAGCCAATCCATCGTGAGTAAAAAGATGTTTGAGA
The DNA here is from genome assembly GCF_044704955.1 of Pristiophorus japonicus. Taxonomy (NCBI): domain Eukaryota; kingdom Metazoa; phylum Chordata; class Chondrichthyes; family Pristiophoridae; genus Pristiophorus; species Pristiophorus japonicus. The sequence goes on along the minus strand of NC_091977.1, from coordinate 234,102,424 downwards.
GACTGTGGTGCAACAAGGCACTCAGACCAGCCCTGAGCCCCATCCACACGAAACTGAGACCGTACACCAAAGAGCTCATCACTGTTCTGGGCAGCGCCATGGTCAAGGTCACCTACGAGGGCACGGTGCACGAACTGCCACTCTGGATTGTCCCGGGCGATGACTCCACACTACTTGGAAGGAGCTGGCTGGGCAAAATCCGCTGGAACTGGGATGACATCCGAGTGCTATCACATGTCGATGAGGCCTCATGTACCTAGATTCTAAACAAATTTCCTTCCCTTTTTGAGCCAGGCATTGGAAACTTTTCTGGGGCGAAGGTGCGGATCCACTTGGTCCCAGAGGCATGACCCATTCACCACAAGGCGCGAGCGGTACCTCACATGATGAGGGAGAGTGGAAATCGAGCTGGACAGGCTGCAATGCGAGGGCATCATCTCCCCAGTGGAATTCAGCGAGTGGGCCAGCCCGATTGTTCCAGTACTCAAAAGTGATGGGACGGTCAGGATTTGCGATGATTATAAAGTACTATTAATGGTTTCTCGCTACAGGACCAATAGCCGCTACCGAAGGCAGACGACCTATTTGCGACACTGGCAGGAGGCAAGACGTTCACCAAGATTGTCCTGACTTCGGCCTACATGACGCAGGAGCTGGAGGAGTCTTCGAAGGGCCTCACCTGCATCAACATGCACAAGGGACTGTTCACCTACAACAGATGCCGTTTGGAATTCGGTTGGCTGCAGCGATCTTCCAGAGAAACATGGAGGGCCTACTCAAGTCGGTAACACGCACGGTGGGTTTTCAGGACGACATATCGGTGACGGGTAGGGACACTGTTGAGCACCTACAAAACCTGGAGGAGGTCCTCCAGCAACTGGATCGCGTAGGGCTGCAGCTGAAGAAGTCAAAATGTGTCTTCATGGCAACAGAAGTGGAGTTTTTGGGGAGAAAGATCGCGGCGGACGGCATTCAGCCCACAGACGCAAAGACAGAGGCTATCAGGAACGCGCCCAGGACACACAACATCACGGAGCTGCAGTCGTTCCTGGGACTCCTCAACTATTTTGGTAACTTCCTACCGGGGTTAAGCACCCTCTTAGAGCCCCTACCTGTGTTATTGCGTAAAGGTGAGAACTGCGTATGGGGAAAAACCAAGTAATTGCTTTTGAGAAAGCCAGAAATATTTTATGCTCCAACAAGCTGCTTGTATTGTATAACCCGTGTAAAAGACTTGTGCTAGCATGTGATGCATCATCGTACGGAGTCGGGTGTGTTGCGGGGAAGTTGCAACCTATCGCCTATGCCTCCAGGAGCTTGTCTAAGGCCGAGAGGGCCGACAGCATGATTGAGAAAGAGGCATTAGCGTGTGTGTTCGGGGTAAAGAAAATGCATCAGTACCTGTTTGGCCTCAAATTTGAGCTGGAAACCGATCACAAGCCCCTCATATCCCTGTTCGCTGAAAACAAGGGGATAAATACTAATGCCTCAGCCCGCATACAAAGGTGGGCACTCGCACTATCAGCGTATAACTATACCATCCGCCACAGGCCAGGCACAGAGAACTGTGCGGATGCTCTCAGTTGGCTACCATTGCCCACCACGGGGGTGGAAATAGCGCAGCCTGCAAACTTGTTGATGGTGGCACAGCCCGTAGACTTGTTGATGGTCATGGAAGTGTTTGAAAATGATGAATCACCTGTCACGGCCTGCCAGATTAGGACTTGGACCAGCCAAGATCCTCTGCTGTCCCTAGTAAGAAACTGTGTACTGCATGGGAACTGGGCCAGCATCCTCATTGAAATGCAAGAACTAATCAAGCTGTTCCAGCAGCGAAAAGACGAGCTGTCCATTCAGGCAGACTGCCTGTTTCTGGGTAGCACTACGCGGTTACCCCACAAGGGCAGGGGGACGTTCAGCGCGGATCTCCACAGCATACACCCGGGTATAGTAATGATGAAAGCGATAGCCAGATCCCACGTGTGGTGGCCCGGTATCGACTCTGACTTAGAGTCCTGTGTACGGCAATGCAGCGTGTGTGCTCAGTTGAGCAACACGCACAGAGAGGCACCACTAAGTTTGTGGTCCTGGCCCTCCAGACCATGGTTGAGGATCCATGTCGACTAGGCGGGCCCGTTTCTCGGTAAAATGTTCCTGGTGGTGGTGGATGCTTTTTCAAAATGGATTGAATGTGAAATAATGTCGGGAAGCACCGCCACCCCCACCATTGAAAGCCTGAGGGCCATGTTTGTCACCCACGGCCTGCCTGACATACTGGTCAGTGACAATGGGCCATGTTTCACCAGTGCCGAATTAAAAAAATTCATGACCCGCAATGGGGATCAAACATGTCACCTCGGCCCCGTTTAAACCAGCCTCCAATGGGCAGGCAGAGCGGGCAGTACAAACCATCAAACAGAACCTTAAACGAGTCACAGAAGGCTCACTCCAAACCCACCTGTCCAGAGTACTGCTCAGCTACTGCACGAGACCCCACTCGCTCACAGGGGTGTCCCCGGCTGAGCTACTCATGAAAAGGACACTTAAAACCAGACTCTCACTGGTTCACCCCAACCTGCATGGTCAGGTAGAGCAGGCGGCAGCAACAAAATGTAAATGATGGTCGCACCACTGTGTCACGGGAAATTGATCTGAATGACCCTGTGTATGTGCTAAACTATGGACGTGGTCCCAAGTGGATCGCGAGCACTGTGATAGCTAGAGAAGGGAGTAGGGTGTTTGTAGTCAAACTAGGCAATGGACAAATTTGCAGAAAGCACCTGGACCAAACGAGGCTGTGGTTCATAGACTGCCCTGGACAACCCACAGCAGACACCACCTTTTTCGAGCCCACAACACACACCCAAAGGATCAACGACACCACCCCGGACCAGGAAATTGAACCCATCATGCCCAACAGCCCAGCAATGCCAGTCTCACCCAGCAGCCCTGCAGGGCCAACAACACGCCAGCCTAGCGAGGGCACAGCCAACACACCAGAACAGACATTTGTACCGAGGCGGTCCACTAGGGAAAGAAAGGCTCCCAATCACCTTATCTTGCAAATAGTTTTCACTTTGACTTTGGGGGGCGCGGGGGGTGATGTTGTGTATCTGTAAAGCATGCATTCCCATGTTCCGCCACCAGGGAGGCACATCCCCTGAAGTCCCAAGGGATACCAGCATCCCTTGGGAGCACTCTATATAAGCCGGCCCCAAAGGCCTGTTCCTCACTCTGGAGTGTCTTAATAAAGACTGAGGTCACTGTTATTTTAACCTCCCTGTGTGCAGCCTCATCTGTGTTAGGAACACAATAGTTCCCATAGGCTCAATTTTCCCCAAAGCATTTTTTTGGTGTACTTGAAGAGTTACACCCAATTTTTTTGGGGGGGCACAAATACGCCAAAAAAAAAATTGTTCCAAGTTTCCCTGTTGGATTTCTTCATTTTGAGTGGCCTAACCCGACCCTTAGTTTTGGGGGTGGAGCCTTGATCTGCGCCAAAAAGATCGGGCTGCCGTGGTAATCAGGGACTCTCTCTTTTGTGTGTGTGCGTGAGAACCGGGGACCGAGAATGGGACCGGACAGCCTTCGGGCAGGGTTGGAGGTAAGTTGTTGCTCTGTGCTTTTCAATTCTTTCACTGTGTCCAGGCATCTACTGCGCCTCTTTCCTTACCTGCGCCGATTACCTTAACTCTAGGGAAGGTTTTTCTGGAGAGGCAACATACACTGGCCTAATCAGAATTGGAGTAACTCTCAGCTGGCCAAACTTCCCTAATTGGCGTAGGTGGCTGGTTACGCCGCCTTTGGCTGAAAAAAAACTGACTTAAAAAGTCACTTATGCGATATCATTAAAAAACCAAGGGCTAGAAATTTGCCGACTTTACGACAGGGTTTTTTGGCAATATTTCACCATATTTGGTGAAAACCCGGTCAACGGGAAATTCGATGACGTTTTGCGGTGATGCTTTCCACATACCGCTGGAGAGGTGCGCCACCGTGCAAGACCCAAAATAGCGCTTTCGCCAAAAATTTAGCTCGCTCCACACCTGTATTCTGCGCTCAGAATACCGACAGGGAAAAATCTGTCGTTGCAGCCGTGCCAGCAGCGGTAAGTATGAAGACCTGCAAAAAGGCAAGTTAAAGTTTTCATTAATTCTTTTTCAGCGATTTGATAGATAATTGTCTTGTAAATGTTTTGTGAATTTTTTTTTTTCCAATTTATCTTTAGGTGTTTTTCTGCCCTCCCTAGGCCTAACCCGCAGCGTTATCGGCCTCGGAGTAAAGTTGTTGAGGATCGCTGTAGGTACCGCGAATCCTCGTGCAATGCCGATTTTTACTGCTGTGCAAATTAAAGCTTGTATTTACAGCCTGATAGCGAAGCGATAACAGTAATTTGTGAAAAAATACCATTTTCGCTGAGAACCGAATTTCTAGCCCCAAAGTTTTTAAATGGGCTTTCTGTATTTAGGTTTTAGTTTCCCTGAATTGGAGTTAAAAATACTAAAATGTGCTGTGAGCAGGTATATGCTTTTTATAGTCATAAATAACAAAAGGAATGAACTGAGAAAACAACATTGGGAAGTACAAGCATACAATGAAAGAAAGGACTTACATTTATATAGCATCTTTCATGACCTCAAGATGTCCCAAAGCACTTTGCAGCAAATGAAGTATTTTTGAAGTGTAGTCTCTGTTGTAACGTAGGGAAACGTGGCAGACAATTTGCATGCAGCAAGGTCCCACAAACAGCAATGTGATAATTACTAGATAATCTGTATTTTTTTATAAAAGTGATGTTGATTTGGCTTTTCAGCAAAACAATTTTGGAAGAAATGAATGATTTTAATAAACACATAAAGCTGTCTTTACAAAGCACAATGCTAAAAGTATTGGATGAGCAACTTCTCCACTGCCTCCTTTTCCATTGTTATTTGTGTGCAACATTCAACTGAGGGTGCACCTTACGTCAATGTTGACCATTGATAAAGAGATGAAGTGTTACATGCAAGGAATTCATTGTATGGGCTTCTTTGAGATGTTTGAGAGCTTGATAGGCAAATTTGTTCATTGAAATGTTCCCTGCACCAAGCATGCAAATTGGTTGTGTATGTCACATTATGCAGACATTTGACCTTTGTTGGTTTGATCAAGTGTAACGCACAATTTTGGAATGAATCCTTTTTCGGGGAGGAAGGGGGGGCAGGAAGAAATTATAGAAGAATCGTAGAATCTTACAACACAGGAGGTAATTTGGCCCATCGTACCAATGCCGGTGCTTAGAAAGTTATCCAATTAATCACATCTGCCTGCTCTTTCTCCATAGCCCTGCACATTTTTCTTTAAGTATTTATCCAATTCCCTTTTGAAAGTTACTATGGAATCCACTTCCACCGCCCTTCCAGATCATAAGTTGCTGTGTAAATACATTTCTCCTCATCTCCCCTGACTATTTTGTAAATTATCTTAAATCTGTGTCCTCTGGTTACTGACCCTCCTGAGTAGAAACAGTTTCTCCTTATTTACTCTCTCAAAACCATTCATGATTTTGCACACCTCTATTAAATCTTCCCATAACCTTCTCTGCTCTGAGAACCACCCCAGCTTCTCCAGTCTCTCCACATAACTGAAGTCCCGCATCCCTGCTCCATTCTAGTAAATCTCCTCTGCACCCTCTCCAAGGCCTTGATATCCTACCGATAGTGTAGTGCCCAGAATTGGACACAATACTCCAGCTGAGGTCAAATCAGTGATTTAGAAATCACAAAGCTCATTTTATTACTGAAGTGGTGCCATTTCGTTCAGCTGTGTGAAGAGAACAGGCAAATGGTTCTGAGGCTGACTGCGTTCACGAGGAACCAAGTGTCTCGTAAGAGGAGACGTTTCTTCAGTTGCTGAAGTATCTGGAAAATCCACACATGCGGGGATTGGCTGTGGACAGGATTAGGATCACCTGTGATATTAACCCTACCCAGTCGAATTGCCCGCCAACATTTACTGCTTAGGCCCATGAATGAACTGCAACTTTGGCAAGATACTGGAATGTGCCAGTGACCATGAAACTGCTCTAGTAAGGATCAATGCCTTCAGGAGAATTGGTGAAATGTTATTTGAATTTACTTACTCACAAAAGAGTGGGAGGGTTCAATTCTATACCTCTAGTGTTTGCTTTGCTTTTTTTGTGGCCTTGCTAACTTCCGTCACAACTTTGTGATTTTTGTTTTTTTACTCGAGATCCCTTTCTTTGTTCCTCTACCCCACCTAGACTCTCACCCTCCAAGTAATATTCTTCCTACCAAAATGTAACACCTCACATTTATCTGTGTTGAACTTAATTTGCCAATTATATGCCCATTCTGCAAGTTTATTAATGTTTTCCTGTAATTTATTGCAGTCCTTCCTCAGTATTGACTAGCTCCCATAATTTGGTGTTATCCGCAAATTTAGAAATTGTGTTTTTGATTCCAAAGTCTAAATCGTTAATATAAATTGTGAACAACAGTGGTTCCAGCACTCTCATTTTCATAGGCAGTCCCTCGAAATTGAGGAAGACTTCCACTCTAAAAGTGAGTTCTCTGGTGGCTGTACAGTCCAATGCGGGAATTAGTCTCTCCGGAGGTGGGGCAGACAGTGGTTGAAGGAAAGGGGGGTGGGGAGCCTGGTTTGCCTCATGCTCCTTCTGCTATCTGCACTTGATTTCTGCATTCTCTCGGCGACGAGACTCAAGGTGCTCAGCGCCCTCCCAGATGCTTTTCCTCCATTTTGGGCGGTCTTGGGCTAGGGAGGCCCAGGTGCCCGAGGGGATGTTGCATTTTATCAAGGAGGCTTTGTGGGTGTCCCAGCACTGATCCTTGTGGAACACCACTACCCACCTTCTGCCACTGTGAATAGCTATCTTTTAACCCTACTCTCTGCTTTCTGTCTTAAAACCAGCTAGCTATCCATTCTGCTACTTGTCCCCTGACTCTGCATTCTCTGACCTTGTTCATCAGTCTATTATGGGGTACCTTATCAAAGGCCTTTTGAAAATCTAGATAAATTACATCTACTGCATTATCATTGTCTACTCTCTCTGTTACCTCTTCAATGAGGTTGGTCAAGCAAGACTTTCCCTTTTGAAATCAATGCTGACTATTCATTATGTTCTTCTATTTTCTCCTTTAGTAGGGATTCCATTAATTTTCCTACCACCGATATTAAGCTGACTGGTCTATAATTCCTTGGACATATTCTATCCCCCTTCTTGAATATAGGTATTGCGTTAGCTCTCCGCCAGTCCTCTGGCCCCACATCTTTTTCTAACAAATGATTAAATATGTGTAGTAATGCCTCTAGTATCTCTTCTCTAGATTCTTTTAAAATGAGTAAGATGCACTCCATCCGGTGAGTTTCATTAGTATATTAATACAGGTTGAGCGTCCGAAATCCGGTGTTCCAAAATTCGGAATATTCCGGAATCCGGACACCGGGCCGATCCATGACGGGGTCGTCCGGAAACCGGAAAATGTTCCAAAATCCAGACCCCCTCCCCCCCCACCTTGTTCCGGCTTCGCCCGCCCCAGCCCTTGGCAGCCCGACTTCGCCATGGCCCGGGCTCCCCACACTTCCCTCGGCTGCCCGATTCCACTTACCTCGGCCCAGGCAAAGACGTTCCAAAATCCAGAAATATCCAGAATCCGGAACGGCCTCGGTCCCGAGGTTTCTGGATTTCGGACGCTCAACTGTATATCCCCTCTTTATTTTAAATGTACTTATCTCATCGTCCAATGTTATGTCCACCTGTTCTATCTCCCTGGTAAATACTGAAGCAAAATAATTATTTACTATTTCTGCCATCTCTCTATCGTTACCTGTGGTATTATCCTGTCTATCCCTTAATGACCCTATTCCCATCACAACCTTTCTTTTTTGATTAATGTACCTTGATAATTTAATTTCACCTTTGCCTTTCGAATTATTTTTTTGACTTCTCTCGCACACCCCTGCTGTCTATGTACTTAATGTATGCCTCTTTCCTTAACCTCAATTGTTCCTTTGTGACTTTATTCATCAATGGAGTTTCATTAGTTTAGTTTGTTCTTTCCTTATAGCGGAATATATTGTTCCTGCACTCTGTTGAATAACGTTTTAAATGTTTCCCTTTGCTGTTCTACATAGTTGTTTTGGCAACATTGTTGTCCATTTTATTTTCCCCAAGTTCTAGTTTCAGCCCCTCAAAATCAGCTTTTCTCCAATCTATTAACCTGTTTTTTGTCATACTTCCGTCCTCCTCAATTATCATCTTTAAAGCATGTTATATTATGGTCACTATTGCCTAGATGTGCTCCTACTTTTACTTTTCTTACATGCTCGGATTCATTCCCCATTATTAGATCCAATAGCGAATCCTCCCTTGTTGGGCTTTTTACATATTGGGTCAGAAAGAAGTCACATTGTAGGAACTCCATTCCCTTATCCCTTTTACCTACCTCTTCTGTCCAATTAATATCTGGGTAGTTGAAATCCCCCATGAATATTATACTATGTTTTTTACTCATTTCCCTAATTTGTGTGCATAGTTCTTCCTCCACCTCCCTTCCACTATTAGATGGTTTGTAAACCACATCCAATAGTGTGATTGATCCTTTATTATCTTTTATCTCTATCCATATGGATTTTATTTCTGTCTTGCCGATAGCTGCATCACTTTTTTTTTACTGCCATTATGCTTTCCCTAATAAGTACAGCTACTCCACCTCCCCTTTCTCCCCCCTCTATCTTTTCTAAATATGTTATACCCTGCAATGTTTAATTCCCAGTCCTGATTTTTCTGCAGCCATGTCTCAGTAATCCCTACTGTGTCTGGTTCCTCGCAACGCATGATTGCCTCCAGCTCCCCTGATTTATTACTGACATTTTAAACTCATTTTTAATAGGATTTCCTTTCACTCTATGTTCAACCATATTTTTAGACTCCTGTTCTATAACGTTATTGATTCCCTTGTCATCAATGTCCTCCCTTACTTTATTCTTTCCTATGCTCTCTTTTACTGTTTTGTTTATATTTAGGCTGGTTATATTTCTTGTAGATCCCTCCCCCCATCTTACAATTCCACCTCCCTATTTACACTTTCTACTAGGACACGGGTAATTAGAGATTATTACCCTCGAGATCCTGCATTTTTAATTTAGAGCCTAACTCCTGATACTCTTTCAGCAGGACCTTCTCCCTGTTCCTACCTATGTCTTTTATTCCAGCATGAACCACGACAACTGGATTTACCCCTTCCTTTCCAAGTTCCTCTCCAGTCGCCATGAGATATCCCTTACCCTGGCACCGGGTAGGCAACATATCCTTTGGGATTCTCCTTCTTGGCTGCAGAGGATGCTATCTATCCCCCTAATTATAGAGTCCCCTATCACTACCACATTTCTATTCTGCTCTCTTCCCCCTCCCCCCTCCCCCCTGCGGACAGCCTTCTGAGCTACGATGCCTTGGTCTGCATTGTGGCTGTCCTCCCTGCAGTCTTTCTCCTGGTCTTCACAGGTAGCAAGTACATCGTACCTATTGGGCAGGACCAGTGTCTGTGAGACCGCCTTCTCAACCTAAATTCCCGCTACCTGGCTCCCTAATAGTCACAACCTCCCTTTCCTGAACCTGTGTTTTTGTGAATGTATGCATCAATGTGGCTGAAACTGCACAACCTTGGCTCATATAATATTTTGATCTTTAAACGGTTAATTTGTAGCACTAAACAGTCTTTGGAAAACAAACCTGAAGCTTGAATCATACCCAGGACTACAGGATGTATGGAAATGTTGTTACTTTGACAACTTAAAAGGGGATACCAGACATTTTATTAGATACACAACTGTGGTACGCTGAAAAGAACACACACAACAGGAGGATGGACAAGCTGGAGTTTCACATGGGTTTATTTTTGAATAATGTAATCCCAGCGATCCCACATGACCCCAATTCACAAGACTCCAATCTGACTAAGGGGGACAGGGCTAATTAATTAGGAGTCTATGAGATCAGTGAAGAAAATGAAATCCTATCAGTAGTCATGTAAGAAATGCACGGTGACCTGGGGCAGAAGGTAGTTAGCAGAGAGCTCACACGAGTTTGAGAATACTTATTTGCAGTGGTAAGTATTATGGGTTTTCTGTTCACTTAGTGGAAAATGGACCTGTATTTAAATTCCTAACTGTTATACAAAGTAGCTCGGCAGAATTCTGCTGGTTTAACAATGTTAGGTCAACTGTAAGTTACAAGCTTTAAATAGCAGAAGTACAATCTATATTGGAACTCTGAAGGGGAAAAGGAGAAGTGAGAAAAAAATAGTTTTTATAATCATGAACCCTTCAAGTACTACAGTAGCATTTTGCATCAAAGGGAAAATACAAGTTTACAACAGTTTGAGTGAACAGAGTATGAAAACTTTCTATTGATCTCGGCATTTCTCTTAAATCATAGAATTACAGAATGATATAGCATAGAAGGAGGCCATTTGGCCTATCACGCCTTTCCAGGCACTTTGAAAGAGCTATTCAATTAGTGTCACTCCCCATCTCTTTCCCCATAGCCCTGCAAATTTTTCCCCTTCAAGTATTGATCCAATTTCCTTTTGAACGTTATTATTGCATCTACATACACCACACTTTCAGGTGCATTCCAGATCATAACTAGCTGTGTAATTTTTTTTTCCTCATGTCGCCTCTGCTTCTTTTGTCAGTTACCTTAAATCTGTACCCTCTGGTTACCAACTCTTCTGCCACTGGAAACAGTTTCTCCATATTAACTCTGTTAAAATGCTTCATGATTCTGAATACCTCCTATCAAATCTCCCCATAACCTTCTCTGCTCGAAGGAGAACAACCCGTTTTCCGAGTCTCTGCACATAACTGAAGTTTTTCATCCCTGGTACCATCCTAGTAAATCTTCACTGCACCCTCTCCCTGGCCCTAACATCTTTCGTAAAGTGTGGTGCCCAGAATTGGACACAATACTATAGCTGGGGAATAACCTGTGTTTTAGAAAGGATTAATAGAAAGATTTGCATTTATATAGCGCCTTTCATAGAAACATAGAAAATAGGTGCAGGAGTAGGCCATTCGGCCCTTCGAGCTTGCACCACTATTCAATATGATCATGGCTGATCATGCAACTTCAGTACCCCATTCCTGCTTTCACTCCATACCCCTTGATCCCTTTAGCCGTAAGGGCCATATCTAACTCCCTTTTGAATATATCTAATGAACTGGCCTCAACAACTTTCTGTGGTAGAGAAGTCCACAGTTCACAATTCTCTGAGTGAAGAAGTTTTTCCTCATCTCGGTCGTAAATGGCTTACCCCTTATCCTTAGACTGTGATCCCTGGTTCTGGACTTCCCCAACATCGGGAACATTCTTCCTGCATCTAACCTGTCCAATCCCGTCAGAATTTTATATGTTTCTATGAGATCCCCTCTCATTCTTCTAAATTCCAGTGAATACAAGCCCAGTCGATCCAGTCTTTCTTCATATGTCAGTCCTGCCATCCCGGGAATCAGTCTGGTGAACCTTCGCTGCACTCCCTCAATAGCAAGAATGTCCTTCCTCAGATTTGGAGACCAAAACTGCACACAGTACTCAAGGTGTGGCCTCACCAAGGCCCTGTACAACTGCAGTAAGACCTCCCTGCTCCTATACTCAAATCCCCTCGCTATGAAGGCCAGCATGCCATTTGCTTTCTTTACTGCCTGCTGTACCTGTATGCCTACCTTCAATGACTGATGTACCATGACACCCAGGTCTCGTTGCACCTCCCCTTTTACTACTCTGTCACCATTCAGATAATAATCTGCCTTCCTGTTTTTTCCACCAAAGTGGATAACCTCACATGTATCCACATTATACTGCATCTGCCATGCATTTGCCCATCACCTAACCTGTCCAAGTCCCCCTGCAGCTTCCTAGCATCCTCTTCACAGCTCTAACTGCCACCCAGCTTAGTGTCATCTGCAAACTAGGAGATATTACATTCAATTCCTTCGTCTAAATCATTAATGCATATTGTAAATAGCTGGGGTCCCAGCACTGAACCTTGCAGCACCCCACTAGTCACTGCCTGCCATTCAGAAAAGAACCCATTTATTCCCACTCTTTGCTTCCTGTCTGCCAACCAGTTCTCTATCCACGTCAATATATTACCCCCAATACCATGTGCCTTAATTTTGCACACTAATCTCCTGTGTGGGACCTTGTCAAAAGCTTTTTGAAAGTCCAAATACACCACATCCACTGGTTCTCCCTTATCCACTCTACTAGTTACATCCTCAAAAAACTCTAAGATTTGTCAAACATGATTTCCCTTTCATTAATCCATGCTGACTTGGACCTATCTTGTCACTGCTTTCCAAATGCGCTGCTATTACATCTTTAATAATTGATTCCAGCATTTTCCCCACCACCGATGTCAGGCTAACCGGTCTATAATACCCTGTTTTTTCTCTCCCTCCTTTTTTAAAAAGTGGGGTTACATTAGCTACCCTCCAATCCATAGGAACTGAACCAGAGTTCATGGAATGTTGGAAAATGATCACCAATGCATCCACTTTTTCTAGGGCCACTTCCTTAAGTACTCTGGGATGCAGACTATCAGGCCCTGGAAATTTATCGGCTTTCAGCCCCTTCAATTTCCCTAACACCATTTCCTGACTAATAAGGATTTCCCTCAGCTCCCCCTTCCCGCTGGACCCTTGGTCCCCTAGTATTTTCGGGAGGTTATTCGTGTCTTCCTTAGTGATGACAGAACCAAAGTATTTGTTCAATTGATCTGCCATTTCCTTGTTTCCCATTATGAATTCACCTGATTCTGACTGCAAGGGACCTACATTAGTCTTCACTAATCTTTTTCTCTTCACATATCTATAGAAGCTTTTGCTGTCAGTTTTTGTTCCCTGCAAGCTTACTTTCATACTCTATTTTTCCCTCTCCTAATTAAACTCTTAGTCCTCCTCTGCTGAATTCTAAATTTCTCCCAGTCCTCAGCTTTGCTGCTTTTTCTGGCCAATTTATATGCCTCTTCCTTGGATTTAATTTCCCTTGTTAGCCACGGTTGAACCACCTTCCCTTTTTTATTCTCACGACCACTGGACGTCCCAAAGTGCTTTAAGGAAGGGCATCCAAAGCTAGAGCTCCCTGGTAGAGAGATTAAAATGAAACATAAAAAGGAGGCTTATGATAAATGTCTGGTTCATAATACAGCACAGAACAAAGCTGAATACAAAAAGTATAGGGGTGAACTAAAAAAGGAAATAAGAGGGGCAAAGAGAGTGTATGAGAATAAATTAGTGGGCAACATAAAAGGGAACCCAAAAGTCTTATAAACAGACAAGTAATAAAAGGGTAGTCAAAGGAAGGGTTGGGCCGATTAGGCGACCAAAAAGGAGATCTTCTTGTGGAGGCAGAGGGCATGGCCGAGGTACGAAATACTTTGCGCGTGTCTTCACTAAAGAAGGGGATGCTGCCAATGTCACAGTAAAGGAGGAGGTAGTAGAGAATTTGGATAGGATAAAATAGATATAGAGGAGGTAGTAAAATGGTTGGCAGCGCTCAAAGTAGAAAAGTCACCCAGTCTGGATGGGATGCATCCTAGGTTGCTGAGGGAAGTAAGGGTGGAAATTGGGGAGACTCTGGCCACAATCTTCCAATCCGCCTAAGATATTGGAGTGGAGAGGGATAAACCCAGCAACTACAGGTCAGTCAGCCCATCGGTGGTGGGAAAACATTTACAAACATTAATCAGAGACAAAATTAATTGGCACTTGGAAAAATAGTAGTTAATAAATGAAAGCCAGCACAGATTTGTTAAAGGCAATTTGTGTTTGACTAACTTGAGTTATTTGATGAAGTAACCGAGGGGGTCGATGAGGATAGTGCGGTTGATGTGCAACTTTCAAAGGGCGTTTGATAAAGTACCACATAATAGACTTGCTAGCAGAATAGAAACCCATGGAATTAAAGGGGCAGTGGACTAAGGGACAGAAGTTGGCGAAGGGACAGAAAGCAGAATAGTGGTGCATGATTGTTTTTCAGACTGGAGGAAAGTGTAACCCAACCCCCTGCCTCATTTCTCCAGCCACGTGTTAACCTGTCATATCTTACTCCTCCTAAACTCACTGGTACGGGACACTGGGAGTAATCCAGAGATTACTACTTTTGAGGTCCTGTTCTTTAACTTCCTCCCTAACTCCTGAAACTCTGTGTAGCACTTCTACCTTTCTTCCTGCCTGGACCACGACTTTTGGCTGTTCCCCTTCACCTCGCAGAATGTTCTGCCGCCGTTCAGTGATGTCCTTTACCTTGGCACCAGTGAGGCAACAGACCATGCGGGACCCACATAGTCTGTTGCAGAAACACCAGTCTATCTCCTGATTATTGAATCCCCTATGAACACTGCATTTCTACATTTTGTGTGTCCTCCTGAGCAGTCAATTGCCCCAACGTGTCGTGGGTATGCTCTAGACTGTACTTTCCCCAAAGGTGTCGTCACCCTCACCGGTATTCAGCACTGAAAGTGCTACATTACCAGAGGATTCCTGTGCTGCCTGCCTCTTCCTACCCTGTCGAATGGCCACCCACTCGCTATCCTCCTGAACTCTCTATACTGCGGGGTGACCACCTCTTGGAACTTGCGCTCCAGGAAATTCTCAGCCCCCCCCGTATGCCTTACAGTGACTCCAGCCGCTCCTCAAGCTCAGAAATCCTAAGCTCGAGTTTGAGCAACTGGAGGCACTTCCTGCACATGTAGTTATCCAGGACACATGAAGTCCTGGAGTTCCCATATGGCACAGGAACTGCAGGCAACGGGTCTTAGCTGTCTCATCATTTTGTTTAAAGTCTATCTACAACAACAACAAGCATTTATATAGTCATTGGAACATTACGAAACAAAATGACACTGGGCCACAAAGAAATATTAGGACAGATCACCAAAAGCTTGGTCAAAGAGGTAGGTTTTATGGAGCATCTTAAAGGAGGAGCGAGCGGAAGAGAGAGGGGCAGAGAGGTTTAGGGAGAGAATTTCAGAGCAGAGGGCCCAGGAATCTGAAGGCACGTCCGCCAACGGTGGAGCAATTAAAACTGGATGCACAAGAGGCCAGAATTGGAGGAGAGCAGAGATATCGGTGGGTTGAAGAGCTGGAGGAGGTTACAGAGATAGGCAGGAGCGAGGCTGTGGAAGGATTTGAAAACAAGGGTGAGAATTTTAAAATCGAGTCATTGCCAGACCAGGAGCCAATATAGGTCAACGAGCACAGGGACGATGTGTGAATGGGACTTGAAGCGAATTAAGATACGGGCCGCAGAGTTTTCGATTAGTTCATTAATGGAGGGTGGGAGATTGGAGGCCGGTCAGGATAGCATTGGAATAGTCAAGTCTAGATGTATCAAAGGCATGGATGAGGCTTTCAGCAGCAGATGGGCAGGGGCGGAGACAGGCGATGTTATGGAGGTGGAAATAGGCGGTCTTGGTGTGGTTTGTAGCTCATCTCAGGGTCAAAAAAGGTGCCAAGGTTACGACCGACCTGGTTCAGCCTCATACAGTGACTAGGGAAGGGGATGGAGTTGTTGCTTAGGGAACGAAGTTCGTGCCGGGGACATAAGGCAATGGCTTTGGCCTTCCCAATATCTAGTTGGAGGAAATTTCTACTCATCTGGGACTGGATGCCGAGCAAGCAGCGTGACAAATTAGAGACAGTGAAGGGGCCGAGGGAGGTGGTGGTGAGGTAGAGCTGGATGTGGTCAGCGTACATGTAGAACTTGACATGTTTTCGGATGTTTGTGTTACATGTATATACGTGTTTAGTTTAGCATCCCCTGGTATTATTTATGTATACCAGATTTTTATTTAATGCAATTCGGGTCCCTTTAATGTTGGTATCCCCTGCTTAGTTAATTTTAATTTTATCCCCTTAGATCTAATTAATGACTCTGATTATTTAGATATTTATTTATTTACTGTTCCCCCTCTGCACCAAATTCCTGTCATCACTCAGTTAAGCAAGCCACTTTGTTCAGAAGATTCGCCCAACTCTCATCAAGTTCTGTGCTTTTGCAAATACCCCTTCAGAAACACATTAGTTACAACTGGTCAGTCAACTTTCAGTCCCGATAATTAACAGCTAGTGAGCGACCCACTTACATCTGATTGACTTTTTAAAAAACTGCAAGTCAGTGACAGTTAAGAAATCCAGGTTAAATTTCAGTTTGCTAAAAACACACTTTTTGCACTACTCACCCACTACTTACCAGTGAATTCCCACTCTCACCAAATTCCTGCAGCAATAGGAGTTTACAGGGTTTTTTTTTTTAAAACAGAGGTTAAATGACAGGTTTTTTTTGAAGCTGTAATGAAAATACTGTAACAAAAGGATTATGGATGATTAAATGAGTATCTATTGCTCCCTTCCGAATAAAATCACATAGTTTTTCTACTTGCTATCCGTATTATTATTTCCCCCCTTTATTAGAAGTTCTACATTGAAAACACTCTTTTGGTCCAAAGGACGCAGACTTTCTTCAGCTGTTGGTAGAAAGGAATTTTCCTGGTTTGAGAAGAGAAGCCTGAGTGAAGGACACAAAGGTGAAGCTCTCACTTTGCTCAAGCCTGACTTTCTTTGCTAGTTTGGGGACCACGGCCCTGAGGGAACGTAGACCCATCCGCTGCTCCTCAAACCACACGTTGTCCAGCTGGGAGAAGTCCTTCCTGGCCACGAGGTAAAAGGGCGACTTGGGATCGCGCTGGCTCAGCGGCCGGTGGGTGTACATGTATTTATACAGCAGGCAGTACGGGCACCTCTTGAGTCCTTCCGAGTGCTCGTGGTAGATCTGCCCAAAGCACAGCTTGTTGCTGCAGACCTTGCTCTCTCTTTTGACCATGTCAGTCCGGGCAAAGAAGGGCCTGTTCTCTGCATCCTTCAGCAGCTCAATGTCCCCATACATGAGGTCCACGTGCTCCTGCAAGGTTCTCATGTTGAAGTACTGGCTGTTGAACTTCACCACCACACTCAGCAAAGCCACCGGGTTGGCATCGCCCAGGTAGCCGGCCTGCCACATCTCCTCCTCGTCCTGGCCGGAGAAGTAGATGATGTTGCGGGATCGCGAGCCGGACATACCCGCTTTGTTCAGCAGCCGCAGTTTGTCCTTCAGCTTCTGGGTGGAGGACTTGAAGATGGCGTCGCCAATCGAGAAGCCCACGTTGCCGTTCTTCAGCACACGGTCCAGGCCACGCCGGATGGCGTGGAGGGAGGTGGCCAGGAAGTCGGAGCCGTCAGTCTTCCTCACGGTCACGTAGAAGTCCTCCAGTAGCTCGTTGAGTTTCGCAGGCGGAATCTTTAACGGAGAGAGAACAGGAAGTAAGTAAACGCTGAAATCACATAACTCCTCCAACATGCTTCCCTTTACGCGCACTCTCCTCCTCACCTGGAAGGTGCTGGCTCATGATTGAGGTGCAGTTCCATCGGCTCCAAGTACCTTGCCCAAGTACCTATTCTTCAAGT
Organism: Pristiophorus japonicus; assembly: GCF_044704955.1. Classification (NCBI taxonomy): domain Eukaryota; kingdom Metazoa; phylum Chordata; class Chondrichthyes; family Pristiophoridae; genus Pristiophorus; species Pristiophorus japonicus. Next base: position 234,084,901 of record NC_091977.1, on the reverse strand, counting down.
GTCAGTCTAGACAGTCAGCAGTCCATTTGGTCCTGGAGGCATCAGGGTGAAACCTGATCCAGTCCCCGCCCATGCACTTTCCTACAGTTGCCACTAGATACTGATCAGGAGCAGGGACACCGTCTGCTATTCCCCCACAGTAGGCTGGCAATACTTCCACCACTGCAGTATCCCTATCCACTGCCCTCGCAGACAACTCTCTAACTCCGCTCGGAATGGGGATCAAACCTGGGCCTGTCACATCCACTGAGCTATCAGGCCAGCCCACTGCTTGCTCTTGGGCATTATATTTGTCGTGACTTTTTCTTTGAAGGTATTTTACCCATCTTTTGGGATGGGACATGTTGAGGGGGAAATTGATTTGTTGTCTCATTGCTCAGTGCATCTAAACATTATAAGGTGGTAGAAAACAAAGCAAATGGGATGCTGGTTATATTGCCCCATCGGCTGGATTCAAATTGCCAGAAGTCACACTGAAAGCTATACAGAATCCTTGGTCAGATTACACCTGTACATTACTGGTCACTGATCTGTTCCGAACTGCCTCTCTATACCAATGAGGCTGATCGTGGGCGTCAGAGGAGGAGCTACTAGGAACTATGGAGCTCACTCTTGAAGAGATGATCCTGAGGGGATCTCAAAAATTATGCGAGATATTTAATGACAAGAAAGTAAACTTGAAACAGTAATTTCAGAAACTCCAGAGTAAGATTCAGGGTTGTAAAGGATAATTTAGGATATACGACAAGAAGTATTTCTTTACAAGGTGAGAGATGAATAGTTGAAATGCATTGCCTAAGAAACAACAGCAGAAAGATGATGGGGTTGGTATTGTTGTAGGATGAGATCAAATCTTGCGAGAGAGGTTGCCAACCTTCCAGGAATGTCCTGGCATCTCCAGGGATTGAAGGTTAATAAGCCTGGACACTGCAGAGAACAACCCAGGAGAAAATAATTTAAAAAATTTTTTTTTTTCCTCTGTTTTTTTGAACACTTTTATTTATTAAAATATTGGAGATGGGGAAAAAGGCTGTTTGACAGGGAGGGGCGGTTGGAGACAGGAGGTCATGTGATGAAACATTCAGGAATGTGTCCAACTAGAATTGGCGACCCTACCTACACAAATCGAGCAGCTTCCCTCTCTCTGGGTTGACACCTTGTCTCTACATGCCAGGTCCCCACATGAAGGTGAATAAGACCAAAACACCCGGTTCTCCCACTGCTTATGTTAATTCACCGTGCTCACACATTGATCAAATTACATAGAATGTACAGCACAGAACAGGCCATTCAGCCCAACTCTCCATGCCAGTGTTTATGCTCCACCCGAGTCTCCTCCCATCTTTCCTCACCTATCAGCATATTCTTCTAATCCTTTCTCCCCCATGCATTCATCTAGCTTCCCCCTTTAAATGCACCTATGCTATTCACCTCAACCAGTCTTTGTGGTAGCAAGTTCCACATTCTCATCACTCAATTCAGGCGCCTCTGAATCAGTCTCCTTCTGCAATTCAACCAGGTGAATAAAAGATGGTTGAAGTGAATATTAATCTGTGAAAGAGCTATTCAATTTAGTCTCACTCCCCAGCTATTCCCCCATCGCCCTGCAAATTTTCTTCCCTTCAAGTATTCAACAATTGGGAGTGTCTCGTCTTAATAAAAGCACCAGTTGGGCTGAATGGCCTGTTTCTGTGATGTACGTTCTATGTAATGCCATTCTATGTAAGTATTCAGATGACCTACCTTGGTAATATCCATGAATTGCTTTAGCTCCCGTGTCACACACCAGTATCTCCACACATTCAGTGAATACAGCGTCGCCTTTGTGGTGTTGGCACTTACAGCACTTGTGCAGAGCTCCTTCAGTTCTCCATCAAATGTCGGAAACCTGTTGAGTTTTCCAGAAAGGGCTATATAAAACAAAAAAAAAAAACAACCCACAGGTGATGGCCAAGGTTACTTACAAAAAGGAACAGTGCCTTACACGAACAACAAACCCCTCTGGAGGGGAAGGATGGCCAAGAGCTGGATGAGACATTATTAATAATAAAGTGCTGGTTTGATCCAGGTCAAGGTGGGAAACAAACTGATGTTCCAACACCGTGATCATCTTGGTCTGTTTAATCCTCAATATTGACTGAGCATAAATTGAGAGCATACACTAAATGGCCTCAGGTTGTTAAATATCTCTATAAATTATGCCCTCATTGTTAAATTATCTATTCTCTCCCCCACCCTCTTTACTGTCCTGACACCATGTAGCTTCTCAAGTGGGCCAGGCATACCACTCTGAGGACCCTGCCAAAGCTTCTCGTGTCTTTACTGACACCACTGTGCCAGCAAATGAGTTGGAGGTGGGGCCAGACTGACAGCAAACAGTCTATTTTACAGCAAAGTCTATTTAAGCAGTGCACTGCAGCAAATAGTTGACAAGAGTCTATTTAAAAAGAGGCTTTACGAACTATAGCAAATTCATGACCAACACTACAGCAAAGTCTCCTGATAAAAGCAGGATGATTTCTCCCGTAAAATGCGAGTGCAAGATAGTTGCAGTATACAAATTATGTGCGTAAAATCAATCCCAGTTACTTACTGCCGTCTCCAGGAGTGATTGACCGGCTTGGGGGGGGGGGGGGGAATTGTCTAATCAATCATCGCCATTCTGTAACTGCCCACTAATTTGAAGGTGATTGACAAGTGTCTGGTCTCCCTTGGTTGCACAGCCTCGATTGGGAACTCACCAGTTTAGAAACTCACTTCTTACCAATCCCCAGCACAATGCAAATTGGCCACATCACTTTCTTACACAACATCTACCTCCATAATTTCTTTATGATCACCCCATTATCATGCTGCCATGCTCTACCAGATATATCACACAGCAACCAGAAGTGCCTCAGAAGCCCACACTACTACTGTAAAGCTTGGCACGCAGTAAATATGAAAAATATTCAGGGTTTTTTTGAGTTTACGTCAAGTGAATATTCATATTCAGTTGTTGATTCTATGGTTAGATAGGCAGAAATAGCCCCATGAATTTAATACTTACTCCCTTTTATAAGGATATTGTCAAATCCTACAAGGAATAATGAGCACTATCAAAGTATCCTATGTGCTTTTAATGAAACCCCATTAAAACTAAATTTTAAGATATTAAAAAATATATATTTTTATATTGTTGTATGAACAGAATGTTGCAGCTTCCAGATTACCAGATCTAACTGGCTGACAGAATTAACTGGCTATTCAGTTGTTCACACAACATATCCTCCACAGATGAACATCTAAAATGAAGACTGCAGTAACAGCATTGAATATTTTAAGATCCCGATGCAGTTCAATAGGCAAATCACTGTGTTTTATTTATCTAATAATACCATCCGCAATGTCAGTCCGTATTGCACCCAGAAATAATCCCATTTCTAACTAATTCGAACCAATCCCACCTCTGGCTTATAGGAACCAAGGGGGTGAAATTGATTATTGGCAATTGCACAAAATGGGTGATCGCGAATTGGTAGCCTGATTTAAACAGAGAGGAAAATCGGGCGGGGTGTAAAACAGACTGGCGATTGGCTATTACCTGTTTTACGCTACCACCTAATATCTATTTCACCCAAAGACTCATAAAACATATACTGCAAGGTTGAAAATGTTGATACTTTAGGTTTCTGAACTATTCATCTTTGTGAATATGGTCATTGGGAAATTAAGAACATTTTCACGCCCAGCGAGTTTTTTTTTGTTGTACACAATAGCGACAGCTCAAGGTTTTGAACGCTCGTAGAAGACCGAAGTCAGGAATACTAAGTGGAGGATGACCTCAGCCCCTTCCTATCTCTGTAACCTCATCCAGCCCTAACAACCTCCGAGATCTCTGCGATCCTCCAATTCTGCCCTCTTGTGCATCCCCTATTCCCATCACCCCGCCATTGGTGGCCGTGCTTTCAGCTGCCTCGGCCCTAAACTCTGGAAATTACCTCCCTAAACCTCTCTGCCTCTCTATCCTCCTTTAAGACGCTTCTTAAAACCTACCTCTCACCTGTCCTAATATCTCTTTTTGTGGCTCAGTGTCAAATTTTTGTTTGAACCGCCTTGGGATGCTTGACAACATTAAAGGCGCTATATAAATTGTTGTTGTCAACTAGCTGATCTCAGTAAAGCTGGTGGTTGAGATGGTACATTAACCTCTGTGACCACCCCCACCGTCCCAACATTCAGCTACGCATCCCATTCCTGATCATGATCTGGTGACCCCTGCTGAGAAATGAGTTAGTAGATAGCAAGCTCGGACAGAATCAAGCCTGATTATCCCTCTCCCCACCAGTCAAGCAGCCTAATGACATCCATTATCTGGGCTAGCACATGGTGAATGGCCACTTGGCACGCTGCCAGAGGTCGATTCCCTTTCTTCTTACTTGCCCCTTCTCCAAGAACAATATACCAGGATGCTCTCATACGGCAAGTGGGCCTCAAGTGTACACAGCACAAATTAAGACACAATCATCTCCTGCCACCCTCCCCCATTTTTCTTCCACCTTTTACTAGGATCACAAACCATCAGACCAGTAATCTGATCCTAGAAGTACCACAAATATTTTTAATCTGCCTTTCTGTACATGTGTCAGATTGGTCTGGGAGTGAGATACCAGTGTTCCTTGCCTCCACTCTGCCACTACTACACCACATCTGAAACCACTGGTGCAGCCATTAGCTGGGCCCTAAACCCCACCACTCAGATACCGTGCATTGGAGCATCAACATACCGCCCTATCATTCCACCCTAAACGCAAGCCATTTTTAGTCAAGGTGAAATAACAGCCCATCATCAATACTGGGTCAATATCCTGGAATAAACTTACTTAACAGCATTGTGGGGGCACCATCGCCATTAAGGCAGCAGTGGCTCAAGGAAAAGGTCCACCAACACATTCTCAGAGCAGCTAAGGATCGGCGATAAATGTGACCATGCCAATGTTAACTCACATCTTGAGAACAAATAAAAAGGAGTGTGTTTCACTCCGATGTAGTGGCATCAGATGTTCAGATTCTTGTGACCTGTAATATTTGATGGCCATCTATTTTAGCCAGGTGAAGCTTCAGGTTATACTTCATAAATCGAAATGCCGTAACTGTGAAATGGGGCATTTAAAACATATTTTTCTCACCGGTTTTCTCTGTTTCCCTTTCTTGCAGGTATGGACTCCTTGATGGGGAACAGATCCAAGGATGGGTGTACCTCTCACAAGTGGCCATTACTCACAGGTGATCCTCAACAGAGTATCAGATTATCTGATTGAAGGGCATATCACAGCTGAGCCTAACCCTGTCCTCACCCAACAATATGGAACTCGCTACCACAGGGAGTAGTTGAGGTGAATAGCATAAAAGGAGAAAGGAGTAGAAGGATATGTTGATAGGGTGAGACGAAGAGGGGTGGGAGGAGCCTCGTGTGGAGCATAAATACCGGCACGGACCAATTGGGCAGAATGGCCTGTTTCTGTGCTGTAAATCCTATGTAAAACCCACAGATTTGCACATCTTGAAGGGATCCTGGATACTGATCTTCCTCACCCAGGAGTGATGAGACCAATTGGAGCACTCCTACCCATGCTTAACTCAACGAACAGTGTGAGAGGGGAATTGAGCTTGGAGCCTTCCTGGTCAGTGCAGCTTACATATTTACTGGATGAACGATTGGCAGATTATTGAAGTATCCCCTAACATTTCTTGGTTAGAGATTTCTCATGACTTGCAGTTTCCACCCTGCCCCCATCCCCCTCCCAGCTTTATTAATACCTGTTCACTTCACTACATCAAAACATATTGAAGTAAAACTATATTACTGAGCTGAGTTGGGCCCTAAAACAAATCTCAAAGCTGGAAGCTGATTGCATTTAATTTAGATTGTACTGTAGTGCAAGGCTTGGATTGTCTGAAATCTGTACAGGAATTCAGAGCATGAATTACATTACTTAGACACAATTCTATCCTCGTGACAAGCTGTATCACACACAGGGACACAGACAACGAAACAAACAAATTGGGAGGATTTGTCCTCCGTTCTCAATTCTCACTTTCTAAGAACATAAGAATTAGGAGCAGGAGTAGGCTATTCGGCCCTTCGAGCCTGCTCTGCCATTCAATAAGATCACAGCTTATCTTCTACCTCAATTCTACCTTCCCGCACTATCCCCATATCCTTTGATTCCCTTGGTGTCCAAGAATCTGTCAATCTCAATCTTGAATATACTCAACGACTGAGCATCCACAGCTCTAGTTGTCATTTAGTATGTGCCAAGACAACTGCCTGTTGCTTAAAACAGAGCAGTGAATTTAAGCCCATGAAACCATTCTTAGCCACTTCTGGAGAGCTGCTGTTGATCCAGTTGATATACTTTATACGCTACTAGATTGCAGCGGTACAATGCTCCCAGCAGAGTAGCAAGAAGTGCGCCCCATGGAGCTCTGCGCGCAAGGGGGAGTCTGTACGGATTAAGTAACACAGCATTACACAAAGGAGCCCCTCAGAAATGACAGCAATTCACTTTGGAAAAACCACAAACAAGCTCTTGTAATTAAACTGTGCATCTCTGCAGTAAGTTTCAGTCATGGCACCCATAAAGTTTATTTAGTGTCAAGGTCAGATTCAACCAGCAGTCTTGCTGGCTGATCACATTCTCCACTATAGTAGGCCTGTAGAGAGACCACTGTGATGTTAAAGCATAGACTCGCCAAGATAAATACACCTGCTCTCAACAGTCCTCAGTCCTACCGCAGTCAAGCGGCACTTCATCTGGGTTTCATTCCCAGCATTTGTGGGTGGAAATAGCAGTGACAAGAATATACTTCAACAACAAGAAACATTTATACAGTGCCTTTAATGTAGAAAAATGCCCCAAAGCACTTTCACAAGTTGAAAATATTTTATGCCACGACAGTCAATAAAAACTCCCTCGAAGTGGAAATATGATTTCCACTAAAAATGAAAACTTAGTTAATTCCAATTCCCATCACTACTCCAGAGATTACTGTCTATCCTGCCCCAATCGCTATAATTGAACTTTGCAATTCCTCAGTTTAAGAATATACAAACCTTTCACTTTGAGGTCAAGATTTATAACAACTATAACGTTCATTTATATAGTGCCTTTAAAGTAGTAAAACGTCTCGAGGCGCTACAAAGGAGCGTTATCAGACAAAATTTGTCAATCGAGTCACATAAGGAGATATTAGGATAGGTAATCAAAAGCTTGGTCAAAGAGGTAGGTTTTAAGGAGCGTCTTAAAGGGAGAGGTTTAGAGCGGGAATTCCAGATTAATAAACCATGAGCATTTAAGTTAGGAGTGAAAACTTTGGGGATGGTTCCTACGAGGTTGCCCAAGCTCATGCAGTGTTAAGAGTTACTGAAAGGGCGCACGCGTGTTTAAAAATGTGGGTAGACTGCAGCAGGATTGTCACTATAGCTCTATAGTCTCTGAAGTTTAACTAGTCATCATAAAATCAGCACTGCTATCCCAGGATTGCAATACCAAGCAGTGGGCACTTGAACAGGCAAATTCCAGCATCTAATGCCAAGCACAGTAACTGGAAGAAAATTAAGTTACACCTTATGCAATTGTGATATTCGAGCCATTCAATATATACTACAGTACGCTCCCTGTCACATCAGAACAGGAATGGTGTTTGACAATAAATAGTCAGGTAAAACATTATATAGTATAATGCGGTAAGGTATCTTCCCACAGAGAACATGATTAGGTTAAAATACTTAAATGCATGCACATTTGTTCTGTCCTACATAAGTGCCTACAAACCTTCTAATGCCAATTCAATTGCTATAATTAGCAAATTCCAACAAGATAGGTCAGCCTTTTTCTGTTTTTATAAAACAGACACACTCACAACAACTTGCCTTTATGTAGCACCTTTAATGTACTAAAGCATCCCAAGGCTCTTCACAGGAGCGTTATCAAACAAAATTTGACACGTAGCCACATAAGGAGATATTAGGACAGGTGACCAAAAAGCTTGGTCAAAGAGATAGGTTTTAAGGAGTCTTAAAGGAGGAGAGAAAGATCGAGAGGCGGAGAGGTTTAGGGAGGGAATTCCAGAGTTTAGGACCTAGGCAGCCGAAGTCAGGGCTGCCAATGGTGGAGTGATGAAAATCAGGGATGTACAAAAAGCCAGAATTGGAGAACGCAGAGATCTCGGAGGGTTGTAGGGCTGGAGATCAAAGGAAATCAAACAGACAGAAACATGCCAAACGTGCGTCAATGTGGCTTCTTTCCTGCTTGTGTTGCACGTTGGCTGCAGTCTGACAATTACATTGCAACTCTGATTCTACAAAAATACCGTGTTGATTCAAAGATTGACAGATAGGACAGGATCGGATCCACCATTTTTAATTTAAACACACATTTATTTCAATTAGTGCCACAGCAGTATTTAAATAAGGTTTGGTATCTGGCCTTTGAAAGTCAATGAGGCATTTGCCACAATAAGGCCGTGTGTAATACAGAGCAGGCAGCGGAAAGAGCGTGCAGCAAACCAGACTTCCCACCCACCCTTTCCTTCAACGACTGTCTGTCCCACCTGTGACAGAGACTGTAATTCCCGTATTGGACTGTACAGTTACCCAAGAACTCACTTTTAGAGTGGAAGCAAGTCTTCCTCGATTTCAAGGGACTGTCTATGATGATGAATACAGAGCAGAAATTAAAAAGCACATTCCACACAGCATGGGTGGGGCTTGTATACTTTCAATCATGCAATCCCATAATCGCAAGGACCTTGATAACCAAAGTAAAAGCTGCTTTGAAGTTAGCCTTAATAATGCAAACACACAGTTTAATGCTTAAATAGGACTCCTATTAATTTTAAAAAGCATTGAATTCTTTACCAGTAAAATGTTGCAATTTTGTTCACAAAAAATATTAACTATATATTACACACATACAGTTTAAGTGTTGTTTTCAGGTAAAACCGAGTTAGACGCCAGGGATAAATGGACCAAAGCACAGATGTCCATTAAGTCTATATTTCTAATGGAAACTACCAATCAAATGCAAGAAGAGGTCCTGCTCTGACAAAAACTGTCTGGTTGTCTAAAATCATGGGTCCGTCCACCATTTTTGCAAATCTTACAACTGCTGGTTCGACCTAGGTGAGCTTTAGTGTGACCATTGTGCTGCATGTTGGGACGGAGAAAACGTTTGAGTGATGGAAATGGAACATACATTTTAATAAATGGGAGATTCTAAAATGGTGACTATGTTGAAATTGAGGCCTGCTCCTCAATTTTTTCGAATTAAAATTGGCACAACAGAGTAGACAAGCAGAGATGATTTCCCAATCCACTGCGAGTTGCACTGTGCCGGGGGGCGGATAGCTGGGCAAGGCTGCCCACCACAGGCTATCATGTGCTCCCTTGCAGTCAACCAGAGGTAAAAGGGGATGGGCTAAGTGTCAAATTGGCTGCTTGGCATGTGCCTTGGATAAATGTGTGCCTTGAAGAATGCAGGAGGAAAACGCAATACGTCCTTCATTGGGGGCAAACGTCCTTGGGCCAGAAACAAACAAAGCAGCTTTGAATTATCTTAAAAACCCTTTTCAGGGCCAAGTTTCTCCAAATGAAGTATGAATTATTTTTAATGTTTCAAGATACTTTGTTAGACCCAGCTGTATGGCAGCTTGAATTAATCATTCCAACAACACTGAAGTGAAAAACCCTAAACCCACCACGTTATTATATTGTTACTTATATCGACTGTGGCTAGAAGCCACAGCGACGAACCATTAATCAGGAGATATCAAAATGATTGAGAATCTCTTAGTTATAATACTCCCCAAGCTTCTATTGTCAGCTGAGCCCCTTTATTAATTTACGACCTTGCAATCATCCCAAAATATTCATATTCTTTTCCAATTAGTGGGTAAAATTGGATAAAGGCTATGTTATTGTGTGAAGGCAACAGTTTTCAATAATGTTTGGGACAGCACATCACAGCACCTTACATTTATATAGCACTTTTAACATAGTAAACTGTCCCAAGGAGCTTCGCAGGAACGTTATAAAACAAAATGTGACAACGAGCCACAGAGATATTAGGACAGGTGACCAAAAGTTTGGTCAAAAGGTACGTTTTAAGAAGTGTTTTAAAGGAGGAGGGGGAGTGACAGAGGTGGAGGGGTTTAAGGAGGGAATTCCAGAGTTCAGGGCACAGGCAGCTGAAAGGATGGCCGCCAATGCAATGGTGGAGCGAAGTAAATCAGAGATGCACAACGGGCCAGAATTGGAGATCTCAGAGTGTTGTAGGGCTAGAAGAGGTTAGAGAAAGGGAGGAATGAGGTGATGGAGGGATTAGAACACAAGGATGAGAATTTTAAAATCAAGGCATTATTGCTGAGACAGCACATGGCTCTTTCATCTTTAGGACCTGGTCTTGAACATATTTGAAACTGTCGGAATAAAAGCCTTTCCTTTTCATTTGCAGTCCAACTTTTCAGCAAAATGAATTTGGCAAGTCAATTCATTTCCTAGTGGGGTGCAAGCCACAGCTCAAACCAGCCCTTAATTTGTCAAAGTTGATCAGTGAAACCACAAGTAGGAGATAGAAATGTCACATTGGTACAGTAGAACCTGCCCTTTTAAGGTTGGGGTTAAGGCAACAGTAGTGCTGGATTTTCGTAACAACCCAACTGGTTCACTCATGACCCTTTGGAAAGGAAAACCTGCCGTGCTTGTCTAGTCTGGCCTATGTGTGATTCCTGACCCACACCAATGTGGTTGATGCTTAACTGCCCTCTGAAGTAGCCTAACAAACCAGTCAGTTATATCAAAATGCTATGTGGATCCAGAAGAGCTAGCACCAACTTCACAAAATCTAGGCTGACACTCCAATGCAGTGCTGAGGGAGTGCTGCACTGTCAGAGGTGCGCCTTTCAGATTAGACGTTAAACCGATGCCCCTTCTTCCCGTTCAGGTCCCACAGCATAATTCGAAGAAGAGCAGGAGTTCTCCTCCCCGTGTCCTGACCAATATTTCTCCGTGAACCAACATCACTAAAACAGATCATCTGGTCATTATCAGCTTGCTGTTTGCGGGACCTTGCTGTATGCAAATTGGCTACCATGTTTCCTACATTACAACAGTGATTGCACTTCAAAAGCACTTCACTGGCTACAAAGCGGTTTGGTTGTGAGGTTGTGAAAGGTGCTCTGTAAGTGCAGGACTTTCTTCTTTCAATGTAATGTTGGAATTTTATTTTTGAATTTAAAAGTTAAGACATGAAAAAATAATATTTCAGTTCTCCTCCTCCTTTGCGAATAAAAATAATGAATAGTCAGTGCTAAAGAATCACAACTTCACAGAACAGTGATCAGACAAGTAAAAAAAACACTGAATATTCTAGATGAGAAGGTATACAAGATATCTCATGCTGTAGAAAATAAATTGCTTTGGGATTGCTAAATAAAGAACATTCATTCAGCGAAACAGAAATTCATTTTTTTTTATTAGTGATCCTTCAAATCGAGCCATAATCAAAATGTATAATTTGTTACCTTCAATGACAGATTTCTGATGACATGACACTGGGACACGAGGTGCCTTTGTAATCCTCAGCAGCATGATTTCTAGCCCAGAGGCACCACATTAAAATAAACTAAAAACTAGCCAAGTGGAGAACACAGCATGGTTTATTCATTTATTATCTGGCAACTAGTTCAGTTTCTACATACACAGAGGAAACTCTGAAATAGCATGCAGCAATCAAATAGACAATTATTAACAATTTTAAAAACAGATTAGTTTTAAGTGTGTTTTTTTTTGTCTTTTTTTTTAAAAAGAGCTCTACATATTTTTGCAAGGAACATCAAAGACTTTTGCCTACCAATCAATTCAGTCATGAGTACGGTACTATACCAAATGTGCAAATGATACCCCCAACCCCTCCAAACCTTTCCCCCCACCCCCCATATCCCAACACACCCTGAATGCACAATACTGAAACACCTGAATAATTTAACACAGTCTGCAGGAATTGACAGTGCACACGTAAAAAAATTATTAAAATCAAACTTGTACGACATGGGCATACTAACTCGGAGCAATACAGAGTCTTGAAACTTTGATTGACTAACTTGTAAAGAAGTACAACACATGGGAAAGGAGGGAGGAGGAGACGCAGAAGTACATCATCCTTTCCGACCCCTTCTGTTCCTCCCCCTCCACATACAACTTTCTGGTCTTTAACCAGAAATAGAAGAAATCCAACAATTCAAAACGGTGCACTGTTGATTTTTTTTTTGGTTTCTCACGCACACCAACAAATCAAATAGTATGAAAGAATTGATTGGTGGAGCCTAAATATACATTGAAGGCTCTTCAAAATCAATAACTAATTGATTAGCAGCAAATGTTAACAGTTCTAAAAAATATTGACAATTTATGTAAATAAGAGCACCTACAAAACATGCTTAGTCTGCACTGCAACAATACCACTTGATTACAAAATGCATAGAGATTTGCATGTTTTTTAGCATGACAGCAACAGTTCATTTTGACAAAATACTGTTTAGAATTTAGACGTTTAAAAAAAAACAAATTAATGATTAGTCTTTGAAAATTTAAAAAAGAGAAATCGCAGAGGCCAGGGTGAAGCTCAAAGCCAAAATACATAGGCTTTGCAAATAAAGTACTCACATTCCCCTTAATCATAGGGTCAAAGTTCATGATTTTATAAGGTGCACCTTGTGAAATGAATGCTCAGAGTGTACACATTTTGAATTTGGTGCATAATATAACCACTGCATTAGTAGAATGGTGAATAACATGATTTTAATCACAGTATGATAACTTGGCTAAACAGAAACACGAGAGATCATAAAAAGAGCAGAATCAGTCACGGACAACCTGCTTGAACCCCTTCTCAGCCGAGTATGACAAAAATGTATCCTTCCAATACGAAGGCCAACAGTGCAAAGGCAGCCTAGTAAAATTAACATTGCCCAAACCAAAAAGGTGTTGCTCTACCTTTTACAGCAACGGACCTCAGGGCTTTAAAGTCAATTATAATTTATCAAGAAAAGAAAGGTTTCCAGGTTTCAGGCCTAGCTAGCTGCAACTAAATATGCACCTTGTAAGGAGGTGGGGGACTACATTATGGGTGTCCGGGGGGGGGGGGAAGAGAACTATTACTCAATCCCCTCCCTAAGCCTCGCTACCTCTCTTTACTCCTTAAGATACTCATTAAAACCTATCTCACTTGTACACTAATATCTCCGTGTGTGGCTCAGCGTCAAATTTTGTTTGATAGCCATGTTTGATAGCGCTGTTTAAATGCAAGTTGTTATTGTTGAAGTGCATCACGAAGAGGAAGCAACACAAAGCAACTATTTGAGGCACTGAAAAATACACTTTGTAAAGAAAGAAGAAAAATAAACATTATATTGTACTGTGAGCCAGTAATTAAGCCAATCAACCAAAAATTTTTCCCGGTGCTTAAAATCGCTTTGCTATCATTTTTCTTGTCAATTTCCTTCTTTCCCCTCCTGACGTTGTTACTTCTTTGCTGGGGCACAGTTGCCACAGGCTGCAGTTAATCTCTGGGACCTCGTATTATTCACTTACGAGCTGCGACAACGGGGGAACCGGGGCTGAGCCTGAACTTTTCCGATCTGATGCAAAGTCATTGACCAGAAACATTAACTCAGTTTCTCACTCCACAGATGCTGTCTGATCTGCTGAGTATTTCCAGCATTTTCTGTTTTTATTTCAGATTTCCAGCATCCACAATGTTTTGCTTCTGAACTTTTCCTCACCTGACGATCCACACATGAACATTTCCAATAGCAGGTGGGCTGGCTAACAATCAGGAATGGAAACCCTGGTCAATTCCGCCCTCCACCTTCCCTTAAAGCAGAAACGCTGTTGGTCAATTGTAGCACCACTAAATTGACAATTTCAAAATTGAGATTGATAGATTTTTGTTAGGCAAGGGCATTAAGGGATACGGAACCAAGGCGGGTAAATGGAGTTAAGATACCAATCAACCATGATCTGAGTGAATGGCCACAACAACTTGTATTAATATAACACCTATAAGGTGGTAAAACATCCTAAGGCACTTCACAGCAGTGGTGCCAAACAAAACTTGACATCAAGCCACAAAGAAATATTAGGACAAAAAAATTGGTCAAAGAGGTAGGTTTTAAGAAGCATCTTAAAGTAGGAAGGAGAGGTAGGGAGGCAGAGGTTTAGGGAGGGAATTCTAGAGCTTTGAACCTTGGAAGCTGAAGTCATGGATGCCAATGGTGGAGTGATTAAAATCAGGGATGCTCAAGAGGCCAGAATTGGAGGAGCACAGATATCGGAGGGTCATAGGGCTGGAGCAGATGAGAGAGATAGGGAGGGATTTGAAAACACGGATGAGAATTTTAAAATTGTGGTGCTACTTAACTGAGAGCCATTGTAGGTCAGCGGGCACAGGGGTGATGGTGAACAGGACAGTGTGAGTTAGGACACAGGCAGCAGAGCTTTGGATGACCTCAAGTTTAGTGAGGGTAGAACGTGGGAGGCTCGAGGGGCTGAATGGCTCCCTCCTGTTCCTATCTTCCACTACCATTCTAAGATCAGGTAACTCAGCAACGATCAGGGATCAAGCCTTGGCTGCTAACTGGATTAACGCACTGAGCCACTTGCAAAGAGCTCAAAATAACTTTCAAATTATGGACTAATATGACGGCCACAGTTTTAGCTTGAATCATTGGGAATCAAAGCCAGAGCAGAACACCTGAAGGCTCCATCATGACTCCTGGCCATCCCCATTCTCTGTGAAAACATTGTTGGCTGCTGGGGCCTGAATCCCGGGGAACCTCAATCTTCCAGTAAACAAACTTTTACTTTCAAAGGGGCAAGCAAAGCTGGACAGCCATTGTTCTTCACTGGACAGTTTGCCCTTTTATTCAGTGGAAAGTTCACAGGCTGGAAAAAAAAGCCTTTTTATTTTTACTAGTACTGCCTTCGGCTGTCTGCAGGGGAAAATAAGCACTACATTCTGAAAACGTACATTAATCAGCAAAAAAAAAGACACCCATTAAAAGAGAAAGATTTTTTTTAAACTGAGTCTACAAAGGCCAGTTTGAAAAGGCTGTACCTAAACACTGTAATTTAATAAAAATGAGGCAAAAAACCCTACAAAACTGCATTGAATAGTAATTTCTGTCAACTACTACACTTCAGGCAGTGATCTGAGTTTCACAGTATTCTAAAGAATTTCCAACCTAGATTGAAACCTAGAGCCATGCAGAACTCCCATCAGATTGACTTCAAGACTCAAACCAAAACAAGAGCAGGTTATTTTAACCCTTTGAGCACTGAAAAACCTTCAACCTTTCAAAACACATGCACCACTTCTGTAGAACACATCTGAGCAAATTCATTTTGTGTACAATTAGAAGGAAGCGCATTATAATTCTGCACACAGTTCTTAATGTATAGTGCTCATAATTTGTCAAATTTTGGTGCATAGGTGCTCAATGGGTTAAATTAGCCGAACGCACTTTGATTAAAAAGTAGTACCTAACAGTCTCCTTGCGAATATATCTTTGCATATTGTTAAAGCAATAAACTGTTTGGATACTAAGCAAATAATTCCATTTAACAAATCCAGATTTTTTTTTTATATAAAGTAAAATTTTTAACCATTTAAAAAGGAGCATGCACTTGTAGGCACATTATTTTGATATAAATCTTTCCTTCCAACAATTTTAGAACGCTCCATTATTTTAACTGAGAACAAGCGGGCAAATTGGGCCCAATTTACACACAAATTATTAAAATACACACACTCAAAATACACGCACTCATTCGTGGCTCCAGAAAGCGCTACAGGAAGTAACACAGTGTCCTGCACATAAGTCTACTTCATTTAAATTTTGTGGAATTAGACTGTTAAGACAGACGGACTATAGAGAGCTGCAATCCTTCATTGGTGTGAACCCAGCATCAACTAATGAATTTCACACCAGACTTAGCTTATGCACTTTTCTAAAATGGCGTTCCAACAAATATCAGTACTTGTGTACGAGCAGCTATATACAGATAGTTCTAATTACAAAATGTCATCTTAAAAAAACTAAAATAAATATGATGACATACAAAATCTGCAACACCAATAATAGTAACATTAAAAAAAACAAAATCAAATTGCTAGCAGAATGTCACAAGCAACTTTCAGGTGTAGAGTCCACTAAAATACAACATGAATGAATAAGAAACTGTGCATTTGCCACACAATGAGTTAACCAGGACACTGAATGTCTTCCTCAGTATCAAGACGACATCTTCAGTAACCAGAAGAGGTAAGGTTAAAGGTTTTAGTCATGACATACTGTACAACCATCATACATCTAGAATCATGAGATGCCAGCCTGATACAATTCAGTGTTTACCCAGGCTAACTGTTTCGTCCTATAACACACCCTGATCAATGTTTCCCAGTCAAAGCAGTAGTAGTGGATCACTGGTTTGCACAGCAGGGTGCAACATGAATCATACAGGCTCCTGATAGAATGTCCTCAAACTCCAAATATATTTCAATATCATTGCCAATCATAAAATTATTTTAAAAATAAATCCTAAATCTGCTATTTTTCTCACTAATTTCTTGTAACTTGTAGGAAAGTTAGAAACACAACTCCTAGGAAGATCTCAGAACCAGCTAATCGCTCTCTGTTTAAAAAAAGCTTGGCTTGGCAAAGAAGGCAAGCCACTTACAACACACTGAATTGACTCACAGATGAGAGACTCTGGGCAACAGGAGGGTAAATGTCATTATCTGCAGTGAAGGATGCAAAGTGGTGGGTATATGGGGCCCAGTGGTACAGGATACAGAAACAATAATACCGAGAGGAGAAATGGTTTAAAACAGCACACAATTAACACTGGGTTAAACAATTAATACTGCAGCTGTGCAAAGAAGCTTCTGCACTTTGGGATCCATGGCAGGTTTGTTCAAAAATATTATTTTTTCGTCTCACCCATTTAGAAATTTGTGAATAAAAAAAAAAGCTGTGCAGCTGAATAATTTCTATAACTCTACTTGAATGCTTAGCACCTAAACATTTGACAGTCGTTTCATTGCAGAAATTGAATAAAGATTGTGCAAATTTTGAAAAGCTTTATGGAAAATTGGTCATTCTTGAGCGTCATGAGGAGAGATTTAAAAATAAAATCAGGATTTTTTTTTTTATTAAAACAACTTCCAGAATTATGGCATTTCAAAAACTATGATTTGATTAATGATGTCCATAGACATGCTTGGAAAAAAAAGGAACTTTCTAGACCAAAATCTGCACACCTTTTTAAAAAAAAGACTAGAGTGCGTTATAGAATCATCATTAACCTGTACATTTGATCACTGGAGTTTTAATATGCCTGCTCTAGAGACATAATTCAGGCCAATAACCCTTTCACATGCTGCGTTTAAAAACTATAACTATCAGTGGCTGAGGAATAATTAGACTGTATAAAAATGTGAGAGAACACAGAGAATAATAAAAAATAATTAAAAAAAATCCCAAAGCACATTTCAGTCAGGCTGTATCTGAGGAAGAGTCAAAAGAACCAGAGATGATAAAGTTCCCCGTATTGGTGAGACCCGACATCGACTGGGCAGCTTGCTGGCTCAGATTGTTACATATTAGCACCAGTTGGTTGCTTTGTGCCTCAGACAGGGAACTACAGCTCTGGTAAACACTAAAGTTGGTCTTCCTCCCAGGAATATTCCCCTTTTCACACATGGTTTTAACCATTTTTGAGAGCTTATTCTTCCCGAGGGATTGGCTGTTGTACCAGTAAAGTGCAGCCAGGTTGCAGACTGGCTTGATGGATAGATAGAAGGGGGCATCTTCATAACGCATAGCTGGCGGGCGCCTTTGAGCGTACTCCTTGTAGTCCTGCACTGGGCATGTCTGCGGAGAATGCGGCGTGGCGTAAATTCTGCACTCAGTTCCCGCTCTCCGGCTCTTCCCTTGTGCATCTGAGCTGTCTATGATTTCCCACTCCAGGTACTCCAAGCCTGTCTCGGTTACGTGTAACCTGATGTCCCCCCATTTTAGTGTGGAACTGTGGAACCCAGCACAGTGCCCAAACGCTTTAGTGTTGTTTAACCACACGAGGTTGAGCAGCCCTTCGGGGTTATATCGGCTCAGCAAGCCTCGTTTGCGCAGGATGAGTTCATCAGCAAAGGTGAGTTTCATTGACTTATGTGGCTTGTTCCCTTTCCCTTTGCCTCGCAGCTCAAGCTGCTTCTGCTTCAGTGCTTCCTGGGAGCGCCTGAATTCCTTATCCCTCGTTATACTAAACCCATATTTGTATTCCTTTAAGTACCTTTCAAGTCCACATTGATAGTTGGCCAAACTGTTTGGCTCGTACTCGGAGCCATCTTTCTGCCTGGCATCCACAAAGAATGAAGCTAGATAGGCATCAAGTTCCGTGCATGGTATAATTTGGATGTCCCGGTTTTCGTGTGGGTATTTGGAAAGGAGGAACTCTCTGAAGTTTCTCAGTGCAGTCAAGGTGCTTCGGACAGTTTTTTCATTCTGTTGACCCTCGCAGCCTCTTTCTTCATTTTCTAAAAAATGGAACAGGGAGGGGGAAAAGAGAAAAAATATATATAAGCTGCACATAAAGCCATTCAAAACTAAATTTCAATTCTCAAAGGTCATTGGAAAACGATTATTACATACCTGTCTCACGTTTCAAAAGCCAACTTCAATTTCACAAATGACGTAAAAGATTAAGGCAAAAAAAATTTCAAAACAAGGTCCTCATGTCAATGCTGCACTCTCGGTGCATGGGAATTAGTGAGAGAGATTAGATCAGAACAACACCTCACAATATTACACTGCTGGAATTGCCCAATATTACACTGCTGGAATCACCCAATACACTGCCGCTGCAAATGGGTGCTGAAAGTAATGCAACAGTAGACAGGATTTTGAAATATGGATGTAACAAAGTACTTATAAACTACCTACACTACTGACACCTAGTTAGCAAATGGGGAAGTCTGGTGTAATGTGTGGCCAAAGGGAACAATAAATCCTTTGTGACTTAAAACAAACCAAGCCAGGCAATCTGGAATTAAAGGACTGATATGCCACACCAAGCATCATTTTCATCTTTACCCTTTCTGCCAATTCACAAAATCATCGATGTTGCCTTTAGGATTTCGTCAGTTGAATGGTGGAAAGTACTCTGCAGTATAATTAGTTTACATCACTCCAACTTGTGTTGTACCCGGAGCAAGCATTTTGAACGAAACAACACTGGATGAAATATTGATAGTTACCCGTTGGTCACTGGTGGCGAGAGCTGTTTCAGCGATGAACTGGTAATAGACTAGAACGCACATCAACAATATTAAAACATATTGGCTTGTGTGATTTGTTTTCCTTCCAGCAAATTGGGACCAATATGCATAATATAGCTCATGACAACATGGGCTTGGTTTGCCATATAGACTACGTTTCTACAGATTCAAACAGAGTATTAGAAATGTCACTCTCACGCGCGCTTTGTGCTTATACAATTACAAAAGCAGCAAACTTGTGAAATGTAATTTGATAAAACACACAGACCAAACACATTGCAAATGATGTATGACTATCTTTGCTGGATTATATATAGGCATGGCAGGCATGGTATTGCAATAGAGAAGTCATTGAGTGCCAGAAAGAATCTCTCAGCCCACCTACCCCATCAATGCAACGACTTTCAGCCATGCAATTTAATGTGGAAAAAGTGACATACAACTGAACTGCTCCAGTACGGTAAAGTTCACCTCGCATTTCTTGACCCAAAGAGGGGCACCACGACGTCTGAAATTTTGTGACTTATTTGCTTTGCCCAAGCTGGCCGAAGAGACAGGCAAATGAGCAACTATACATTGTACTGATTTAGTAACTGAGTCTCTAGGTTGAAAAGTAGGAAAGAAGATAAGATATATTGAGAAACAGTGGTTAGACTGGGGTGGAGTATAAAATGATAGAGGGGGAAGAGATGAGAGAAGCATGAATAGATTTAATTAAAAAAATACATTTGAAGCAGGCACAGCAGCGAACCTAGCTAGATGGTTGCAGTATTAAGTCATATAGCTGTCTGGCCTTGAATCCATTTCAAAACCTGGGCTAAGTTTAACCACTTCTCAGGTAGTCTGCAAAGTGATGCGATAAAAACTAAGCATTTTTTTCCCTGTGAGGTATGGTGGTGTTGGTTTCTTTCTCCCGTGATAGTGCTTCAGTACAGAGAGACCCGTGGGTCCTTGTGCATGAAACACAAAAAGTTAGTATGCAGGTACAGCAAGTAATCAGGAAGGCAAATAGAATGTTGGCCTTTATTGCAAGGGGGATAGAATATAAAAGCAAAGAAGTCCTTCTACAACTGTACAGTGTATTGGTGAGGCCACACCTAGAGTACTGCATACAGTTTTGGTCTCCGTATTTAAGGAAGGATATACTTCCATTGGAGGCTGTTCAGAGAAGGTTCACTCGGTTGATTCCGGAGATGAGGGGGTTGACTTATGAAGATAGGTTGGGCCTATACTCATTGGAGTTCAGAAGAATGAGAGGTGATCTTATCGAAACATATTAAGATAATGAGGGGACAAGGTGGATGCAGAGAGGATATTTCCACTCATAGGGGAAACTAAAACTAGGGGACATAGTTTCAGAATAAGGGGCCGCCCATTTAAAACAGAGATGAAGAGGAATTTCTTCTCTCAGAGGGTTTATTAAACAGTAATTGGATGAATGAACAGAAGCAGTGACACAGTATAGATTTACAATAGTTACAGGCTTAGTTATACCTTCTTGGAAGTTAAAAACCTCGAATTCTCCAGAGAGCTGTGGAGGCTGGGTCATTGAATATATTTAAGGCAGAGATGGACAGATTTTTGAGCGATATGGGAATAAAGGGTAATGGGGAGCGGGCAGCGAAGTGGAGTTGAGTCCATGATCAGATCAGCCATGATCTGATTAAATGGCGGAGCAGGCTCGAGGGGCCAAATGGCCTACTCCTGCTCCTATTTCTTACGTTCTTGTATGGAGCTAAAAATCTGTCTCACCCATGAAAAGGGGCCAAGATATTCAATTCAAATACAAACATCTTGTGGATTTTCTGTTTGTCTGGCAACTTATTTTGAATTGACATATTTAAATTTATTTTTCCTCCTGTCAAATATTGAAAAGTGTTTCTCAGGTTGTCTTGCTTAAATTGAGTGGTCAGTTTGAAGTTATCAGAGAGACAGAAATTGGCCAGGGAGGCTTTGTGGACACTCAACAACAATAACAATATAATATCCAGGGACCCGATGATGAGTCCAGTTTACTTGCAGTATAGTGCAGCAGACACGAGGTTTTTAAACTTCCGAGAAGGTATAACTAAGCCTGTAACTATTGTAAATCTATACTGTGTCACTGCTTCTGTTCATTCATCCAATTACTGTTTAATAAATCTGTTGGCAGTTTATAGCCTCTGCCACAGTCTGGAGAAGTATTTATTCTACCATTTTCTGAAGGTGAGGAAGTTCATGCGAGGACATGTGATTTAACAAAAAAGCCAAAACGCAGTGACAAGTGTTTTCTGTTTAATCCCAAGATACTGAACCCCGAAAACAGTTCTAAAACTTAACCCAAGAACAGAACAGTAAAACATCTGGGATAAATAATGTGCCTCAGGTAGGGGTGAGGGTAGGGGCGAGAGTGGGAGAAGGAGTAATCCTATTATAAGTGAGTTGCTGAGTAGCATTTCTGGAAAGATCAGTGGAATGGACCATTGCCTATACTCTGACACTATCAGACTATATAGGAGCAAGTGGACTGAGAGAGAAATTCACAATATAATTACCGATGGGAGGGGAAGGGCCATTTGGCCCATCTTAGATCATCATCCAAAAGTACTCTAAAATCCCTCTGTGGTAGCACCCAATTGGATCTTAAATGATTCCAGGTTGTTTTGCCTTCACTTGGGAGTCTATTCCATATTGGGAGCTACTGCCTGTAGAACTATTACCCCCAGCACAAGTTTGTACCTTAAATAGACGAGAGAAGGAAATTGGTAGTAAAAATGGCCTGTCAACCAATCGAAATGCATAAAAAATGCTCCAAGACATGGGGACTGGGACCGAGCAGTTACAGTGCACTTGACCTAGAGACACCTGTTGCCTGGAGCATTGAATAAACCAGACAAACAGAGTCCCATTGAACCAAAAGCAATAAATGTTATGCAGGTATTGGGTATAGTTAATTTTCCCAAGTACATTGGCAACATTGGTGCATTATTCATTGAAGCCCTGTGCACTTGCCTCCTCCTCAGTCCTTCACTATTTCCTTCTGGAGTGTGACCCCAGGAAGAGATGTCCTGCACTGCTGTAACCAATCCCCCCCCCCACTCCCACTCCGAGGTTATGCAAAATTAGTCATGTCCCAGGGTTACTCTGGAGATCTGGTGCCAAAACAGACAGGCTTACGTACATTTACTTGGGAGACTGCTTTTGCATTTGCTCTAGGGGCGCCAAATTAATAAAAAAAATATTTAATTTCAGCCGAGCTGCAAGGGGAGAAGCTATGCGTGACTGTGACCAATCAACATGCAAATTCCACATAGAATCCTCAGACTAACTAATCTGTCCATTCATCAGTTTTTCAAGTAAATGGAGATCAAAGGAACCGGATTTGTCCAGTTACACTACATGGCAGATGAGTCTGCTATAAGCAGCTTACATTGTCGTGCATTTTAAACATCGCGGTTCATTGACTGGTTGCCCTTATTCAATGTCTACGAGGGCAGAAGACTGCTTCCCAATTTTGCATAAGGGACATCTTTCTTTAGCAGTTTTGCTCATTCTGTTTGTAATAGTTATTAGTATCTTTTTTAGAGAGCATTTTTCAAGCAATCAATACAAGTGTACATGCTCTGCTTGCATCTGCATTAACAGCGCGTGTGCAATGTTTAGTCTGCAAGCTGGTGCATGATCTTGTGAAAAAAGGCCCCTGGTAATGGTGACACACTTAAGACTGAGCTAGCATTATCATCATAAGCGTGCAATTGTTCTGGAACACGTGAGTATTTTCTTTCGTCCAACTTAATTCCAAAAGCACTGGTTCCTCTTCTACCATATAATACCACGAACAATTTAAAAATTGCATGGCATTAAATTCTACCGCTGCCGTTAATTTCTGCTGTAAACTGAAGTTTAATTCAGTAGGTGAACATCAGTGGTACACAATGTTAAAAGTGGCTGAAAAGAATGCAGAGATTGTAATGGGTTTCTTATATTCCAAATAACTCAGTAAAAATGTAAAATTCCCAGCAAGATAAATGTGTCACAGCAACACCAGTGAGATAAACGAATTAGAATGTGCTTAACTCATTATGCACTGCAAATTTTTTAAAAGTTTGCTTTACACCACATACTAGAGAATAGACTGAAAGGATACTCTGAAGGGAGGGGGTTAATTGTTTTTATTTAATAAGTGGCATGAGATTGAAGAAAGCCATGGCAATGCTATTTATAAACACATTTAAATAACTGTGCTTTAAAAAAATGGCACCATCTAAATTGAATGCATTATTTGGGATCAATAGTATATGGAGAAATAAACTATTTAGGATGCAGACCTCACAACTCCCTTGTGACTGAGTTATGAGGATTGACATGATTTGCTGATTTATTTTTCCTTATACCACTGATTCTTCACCATGCATCTTCTGTTTACAATGCATTCCTAAATCAAATCTACAACCTGTCAGTGCGCCAAGATTACCCTTTAAATGTTCATGTTGTGCTGATTAAAAAAATAAATCACACAAGGAAGCCTTCATTATGTTCACATACCACAAGCACACAACAGATAATACAGGACACAAAGAAAAGCAAAAAAAAGGATATCTCAGTACTCAATATGAAAGGTGAAACACCAGCAGCACAGAGAGAAAATAAGTAAATACATTAAGTATCAGCCGTGGCTCAGTTGATAGCGCTCTCGCCTGCAGAAGGTCGTAGGTTCAAGTCCCACTCCAGAGACTTGAGCACAAAAATCTAGGCTGACACTCCCAGTGCAGTACTGAGGGAGTGCCTTTCGGTTGAGATGTTAAACCAAGGCCTCGTCTGTTCCCTCGGGTGGACGTACAAGATCCTATGGTACTATTTTAAAGAAGAGCAGGGGAGTTAGCTCCGCTGTCATGGCCAATATTTATCTCTCAATCAACATCACTAAAACAGATTGGTCATTATCATTTTGCTGTTTGTGGGCACAAATTGGCTGCTGCGTTTCCTACATTACAACAGTGACTACACTTCAAAAGTACTTCATGGTGCTTTGGGACATCTGGTAGTAGTGAAAGGCGCTGTATAAATGCAAGTCTTTTTTCTTTCAATCAGCTGATACTGCATATCATATATTGTTTTCCTGCAACTATGGCCAATCTTTACTAATCGGCATATTTTATAGTTAAGTTTTCTATAAATTTTTACATAAAATTTTTGCAGCACAGAAACAGGCCATTCAGCCTGTTTATGCTCCACATGAGTCTCCTCCCACCTATATCATCTAACCCCATCAGCATATCCTTCTATTCCTTTCTCACTCATGTGTTTAGCTAGCTTCGCCTTAAATGCATCCATGCTATTTGCCTCAACCACTCCATGTGGTAGCGAGTTCCACGTTCCTACCACTTTCTGGGTAAAGAAGTTTCTCCTGAATTCCTTATTAGATTTATTAGTGAACATCTTACATTTATGGCCCCTAGTTCTGGACTCCCCCACAAGTGGAAACATCTTCTCTACGTCTACTCTGTCAAACCTCTTTATAACTTTAAAATATCTTTATCTGGTCAACTCTGGAGCCCAGGTTTCAG
Source organism: Pristiophorus japonicus (assembly GCF_044704955.1). Classification (NCBI taxonomy): domain Eukaryota; kingdom Metazoa; phylum Chordata; class Chondrichthyes; family Pristiophoridae; genus Pristiophorus; species Pristiophorus japonicus. The sequence goes on along the minus strand of NC_091977.1, from coordinate 234,059,976 downwards.
TCAACACAGCCTCAGAATTATTGCATTACCAAAACCAAACATGGCTGCAAATAATTCATTCATTCAGATTTGGATCCTTTGCAATGTAACTCACTGAATTCTTTACCTAGCACACCTGTAGGAACAATTAAAGTACAAATAAAACTGAAGTAAATGAGCAAAAATTAAAAACCATTGTAATGCAGATTTTGAATCAGGACACATCATAATTCGTGTTTTTTTTTAAAAAGTGAGGTTAAAACTCCCTCTTTCCAATTATGCCCCCATGCTTGCTCATTTGGTTTTCCCTGAATTGTCTACCATACTTTAATCAGTTCACCTGCATCAAATTCCTGTTCCAGAACTAGCAGTTAGAAATAACACTGGGATGCTCAGTAAGGGATGAACATTCTTCCAATTTCCCCCTCTTTCCCTGACTAGTCTCCGCTTTTATGTCTTCCCACAATGACGGGGCTGAGCTTAATATCGCAGTGAATGGAGATCGCAGGAACCAGCCCATGACAACACACGTTGTTGCTTCAACACAGCGGCAAACTGAGAAATTTCTCCACTCCTCTCCTGAAGTTGCGGACTCCAGCGAGGATGCAGTTTTTCGGGCCCTAGCAGTTCTTGGGCGCCTTGCCCGATGGGGTATTCTTCACGTACAAGCTCTTTTACGCCGGCCCTCGTTTAGTTTAGATTCCGGGACATCATTAACGATGGGCCATCACCCTGCATTTACACTGCTAACCCAGGTCCCTTATCCCAGCTAGAGTAACAGGCTCAATAAAACCCAACTAGGTTTAGGATTGCACTGCTGGGAAAAGCCAACAGTTAGCAGTCTGAACATAGGGAGCTGACTCCAGGATACTACTCCCCCAGAATCTAAACTAAACACCAGTGTAAAAATGCTTTGCAAGCGTTATTCAACCACATCACAGCCAAGCACAACCTTGTTCTCATCCAGCATTGATAGACACACCTTCCAGAAAGGACTAATGGATATGAGGAGTGCAAACACCCACCTTTCCACCACCACCCCCCTCCCCCCCAGGGTTTAGCTTGGGGACATTGAAGACAATTGAAGCCCCTTGCTGCTACCCCCACCCAACCAAAGATTAAATCATCTAACCAAGCAAGATTGGTCCGCATGGCTTGGTACCACACAAAGTGATACATTATCAAACCGTGGGAGAATCGCCTCTTTACCTGTTTTAATTAGCTGCGCAAGATTTTAAAAAAAGATTCATTTGTTTCAGTAAAAAGTTAAACAATGATATTCTCTACCACCAGCAGTGCGAGGGATCAAATACCCTCTTTATAGAGATCAGATTTGACCTGACATCAGACCTTTGCTCATATAAATTGCCCAATGTCAGCACTGGACTGAATCAAACTTCCCTTCAGCAGCGTGCTTCAAACTGCTTTCCATGTAGATGGGCTAGCAAGCTGATTCACCATCCCAATCTCCGATTCCATATAATAGAATATAAAATAATAATATATAAAATAATCCCTACAATACAAATCACGGCTGATCTACTAATCCACCCGCATGGGCTTGATTGATTAATGGATCAACACTGAAGATAAACAAAAAAAAAGAGTCAATGATGGTGTCATCAATAATATCAATGTTTCAACAGTACTCCGGATCATGGTACTGACAAACCTTGGGTAAAAATTATTGAACTTCTTCCACACACACTTCCCCTAACCCCACTCAGAAACTTGAACTAAAATGTCATAAATTCAAACAGACTTTTGCAGTGTCAGTCATGGCTCAGTTGGTAGCAGTCTTGCCTGAGAGTCAGAAGGTTGTGGGTTCAATTCCAACTTGAGGCTTGAGCACAAAATTTAAGCCGACACTCCAGTGCAGTACTGAAGGTGTCCTGCACTGTCAGATGAGGCGTCTTTCCAATGAGACGTTAAACCGTGGTCCCGACTGCCCAGTGGACTTATCCCACAGCACTATTTCGAAGAAGAGCAAGGGAGTTCGCACCGGTGTCCATCACGAAAACTGGTTATCTGGTCATTATCACATTGTTGTTTGTGGGACCTTGCTGTTCACAATTTGACATCTGCATTTGGGCGAACTTCTGCAGAAGATCTTCAAAAACCATGGGGAAAAACAACCTAAACAAATGTCTATGCCACTTTTCCAGGGCTTCTGCAATTCTTGTGCTGAAGTTAAGGTGGCCCAGCAGAAAGTCACTATCATGGTGTCTCTTGTATGGAGGTGCCGCACTGTTCTGTGGCCTGTTTCACACACCTGTTATAGCAGGCTCAATCTGTTGTGGGCCACATTTGAAAAAAAATGCATAGAAAAGAGCAGTAAGAAAAATACATATTTTTTAAACACCTCAAACATGTAGGGATAAACTGCACAGCATGTTGGAATAAAATGCACAGGAGAGTGTGGAAAGACTATTGTTCTCAATACTTGGATGTGCCAATATTTCCTGCAGCCTTTGGACAAAACCAACATCATAAGAACATAAGAATTAGGAGCAATAGTAAGAAATTGCAAGAGTAGGCCATACTGCCCCTCGAGCCTACTCCACCATTCAATATCATGGCTGATCTTCAACCTCAACACCACTTTCATGCACTATCCCCATATCCCTTGATTACCCGAAAGTCAAAAAATCTATCCATCTCTGTCTTAAATATACTCAATGATCGAGCATCCACAGATCTCTGGATAGAGAATTCTAAAGATTCACAACCCTCGGAGTGAAGAAATTTCTCCTAATTTCAGTCCTAAATCACCAACCCGTTATCCTGAGACTAGGACCCCGAGTTCTAGACTCTCTAGCCAAGGGAAACAATCTCTCAGCATTTCACCTGTCAATCTCTCTCAGAATCTTATGTTTCAATTTTATTAGCCATCTTATTTGTCTCCCACCAACACCTATGTGGTTCTATCCTCAACTCCATCAACCATCCAGTAAAAAACTTCAGCATACTGCTTAACTCCAAGCTGAGCTTCCTCCCCCACATTACCAAGACACCTCTCTCCCACTGCTGTTGCAATCCTAGTTCAGGCCTATGGATCCAAGCCAGCCTTCCTAAATTACAGCTTATCCAGCCAGCTCAAAGTCCTGCACTCCCATCAATCTAGTCCTTTCCAAGCTCCACTGACTCTCTGCTTCAGTATCTTTATCTTTGCATTCAAATCCTTCCACGGTCTCTTCCTCTACTTAGCGCTCTACTCTAATTGCATGACCCTGGAAGTACACGACTTTCTGATCGAGTTACTTCTTGTTCTTCACTCTCACCAGTGGTGATTGCTCCTTTAATTACCATATATCCTTATCGTCAGGAACCCCTTCCCTAGATCCTTGCCATCTCTCTGCTTACTTTGCAAAACTTCCTTAAAACCCATCCAACCTTGTCTGTTTTCCTCTTCTACTCGGTGTCCACCATTTTTCCTCTTCAGTATAAAGTTTTCAGAAGAGTCTGCCTGTATGGGAGGACAGCCATATAAATACAAGTTGTATTGTAGTTATTAAACAGATCTAGTGCTTGTGTACATCAGCCTCCACGTAAAGTGGCTCTCTGACCAATAGCGCAAGAGCTATCAGTGAATCAGTAAAGAAAGACTTGCATTTATATGGCGCCTTTCACAACTTCAGGATGTCCCAAAGCGTTTTACAGCTAATAAAGTACCTTTGAAATATACTCACTGTTGTAATGTGGGTAACGCAGCACTTAATTTGTGAACAGCCAGGGCCCTCAAACAGCAATGTGATAATGACCAGATAATATACTTTTAATGATGTTGGTTGAAGGATAAATATTGGCCAGGACACCGGGGAGAACTCCCCTGCTCTTCTTCAAATGTTGGGGAAGTCCAGAACCAGAGGTCACAGTCTAAGGATAAAGGGTAAGCCATTTAGGACCGAGATGCGGAGGAACTTCTTTACCCAGAGAGTGGTGAACCTGTGGAATTCTCTACCACAGAAAGTTGTTGAGGCCAATTCACTAAATATATTCAAAAAGGAGTTAGATGAGGTCCTTACTACTAGGGGGATCAAGGGGTATGGCGAGAAAGCAGGAATGGGGTACTGAAGTTGAATGTTCAGCCATGAACTCATTGAATGGTGGTGCAGGCTAGAAGGGCCGAATGGCCTACTCCTGCACCTATTTTCTATGTTTCTATGTTTCTAAATAGTGCCGTGGGATCTTTTATGTCCACCTGAGAAGGCAGTTGTGGCCTCGGTTTATTGCCTCACCTGAAAGACAGTGGCACTCCCTCAGAACTGCACTGTCAAGTGTGATTTTGTGCTCAAGTCTCTGGAGTGGGATAATAATGGACTCTCAGTGGAAAAATATCACATTGATCTTGTTTGAAAACTCTCCAGTATTTTTGGCTCATCAGATTGCGACACTGATGCGTCAATCAATCATATCTGGAATGCAGGTAAAAGGTTAAGATAAACCTCCACCAAGCCCAGTGACTCTAGATTAATCCATTTAACTTGTGCTCATGGTCAGCCCGACGAATACCACCCAGAGTAAAGCACCAAAGGGGTGTGAAATACACATATTACCTGGATTAGCTCAAGAAATGGAATATAATTCTACTCCGAAATTCTACTTGACTCGCCCCACTCCACTTCCCTTAATGTTGTCAATTGTACAGAAAAACGTAGATTTTTATTGTATTTTGCCGTTTATACGGATTAGTGTATTACATAACATAAGAACATAAGAATTAGGAACAGGAGTAGGCCATCTAGCCCCTCGAGCCTGCTCTGCCATTCAAAAAGATCATTGCTGATCTGGCCGTGGACTCAGCTCCACTTACCCGCCAGCTCCCCATAACCCTTAATTCCCTTATTGGTTAAAAATCTATCGACCTGTGATTTGAATACATTCAATGAGTTAGCCTCAACTGCTTCCTTGGGCAGAGAATTCCACAGATTCACAACCCTCTGGGAGAAGAAATTCCTTCTCAACTCGGTTTTAAATTGTCTCACCCGTATTTTGAGACTGTGCCCCCTAGTTCTAGTCTCCCCGACTAGTGGAAACAACCTCTCTGCCTCTATCTTGTCTATCCCTTTCATTATTTTAAATGTTTCTATAAGATCAGCCCTCATCCTTCTGAACTCCAACGAGTAAAGATCCAGTCTACTCAATCTATCATCATAAGGTAACCCCCTCATCTCCGGAATCAGCCTCGTGAATCGTCTTTGTACCCCCTCCAAGGCTAGTATATCCTTCCTTAAGTAAGGTGACCAAAACTGCACGCAGTACTCCAGGTGCGGCCTCACCAATACCCTGTACAGTTGCAGCAGGACCTCCCTGCTTTTGTACTCCATCCCTCTCGCAATGAAGGCCAACATTCCATTCGCCTTCCCGATTACCTGCTGCACCTGCAAACTAACTTTTTGGGATTCATGCACAAGAAACCCCCAGGTCCCTCTGCACCGCAGCATGTTGTAAATTCTCCCCATTCAAATAATATTCCCTTTAAATGTTTTTTTTTCCCCAAGGTGGATGACCTCACATTTTCCGACATTGAATTCCATCTGCCAAACCTTAGCCCATTCGCTTAACCTATCTAAATCTCTTTGCATCCTCTCTGCATCCTCTACACAACCCGCTTTCCCACTAATCTTTGTGTCATCTGCAAATTTTGTTACACTACACTCTGTCCCCTCTTCCAGGTCATCCATGTATATTGTAAACAGTTGTGGTCCCAGCACCAATCCCTGTGGCACACCACTAACCACCGATTTCCAACCCGAAAAGGACCCATTTATCCCGACTCTCTGCTTTCTGTTCGCCAGCCAATTCTCGATCCATGCTAATACATTTCCTCTGACTCCGCGTACCTTTATCTTCTGCAGTAATCTTTTGTGTGGCACCTTATCGAATGCCTTTTGGAAATCTAAATACACCACATCCATCGGTTCACCTCTATCCATCATGCTCATTATATCCTCAAAGAATTCCAGTAAATTAGTTAAACATGATTTCCCCTTCATGAATCCATGTTGCGTCTGCTTGATTGCACTATTCCTATCAAGATGTCCCGCTATTTCTTCCTTAATGATAGCTTCAAGCATTTTCCCCACTACAGATGTTAAACTAACCGACCTATAGTTACCTGCCTTTTGTCTGCCCCCTTTTTTTAAACAGAGGCGTTACATTAGCTGCTTTCCAATCCGCTGGTACCTCCCCAGAGTCCAGAGAATTTTGGTAGATTATAACGAATGCATCTGCTATAACTTCCGCCATCTCTTTTAATACCCTGGGATGCATTTCATCAGGACCAGGGGACTTGTCTACCTTGAGTCCCATTAGCCTGTCCAGCATTACCTCCCTAGTGATAGTGATTGTCTCAAGGTCCTCCCTTCCCACATTCCCGTGACCAGCAATTTTTGGCATGGTTTTTGTGTCTTCCACTGTGAAGACCGAAGCAAAATAATTGTTTAAGGTCTCAGCCATTTCCACATTTCCCATTATTAAATCCCCCTTCTCATCTTCTAAGGGACCAACATTTACTTTAGTCACTCTCTTCCGTTTTATATATCGGTAAAAGCTTTTACTATCTGTTTTTATGTTTTGCGCAAGTTTACTTTCGTAATCTATCTTTCCTTTCTTTATTGCTTTCTTAGTCATTCTTTGCTGTCGTTTAAAATGTTCCCAATCTTCTAGTTTCCCACTAACCTTGGCCACCTTATACGCATTGGTTTTTAATTTGATACTCTCCTTTATTTCCTTGGTTATCCCTTCTTTTTCACTGGAATATATTTTTGTTGAGCATTATGAAAGAGCTCCTTAAAAGTCCTCCACTGTTCCTCAATTGTGCCACCGTTTAGTCTGTGTTCCCAGTCTACTTTAGCTAACTCTGCCCTCATCCCACTGTAGTCCCCTTTGTTTAAGCATAGTATGCTTGTTTGAGACACTACTTCCTCACCCTCAATCTGTATTACAAATTCAACCATACTGTGATCACTCATTCCGAGAGGATCTTTTACGAGGAGATCGTTTATTTTTCATGTCTCATTACACAGGACCAGATCTAAGATAGCTTGCTCCCTTGTAGGTTCTGTAACATACTGTTCTAAGAAACAATCCCGTCTGCATTCTATGAATTCCTCCTCAAGGCTACCCCGTGCGATTTGATTTGACCAATTGATACGTAGACTAAAATCACCCATGATTACTGTCGTTCCTTTTTCACATGCGTCTATTATTCCCTTGATTATTGTCCGCCCCACCGTGAAGTTATTATTTGGGGGCCTATAAACTACGCCCACCAGTGACTTTTCCCCCTTACTATCTCTAATCTCCACCCACAATGATTCAACATTTTGTTCATTCGAGCTAATATCATCTCTCACAACTGCCCTGATATCATCCTTTATTAACAGAGCTACCCCACCTCCTTTCCCTTCTTGTTTATCCTTCTGAATTGTCAGATACACCTGTATGTTTAATTCCCAGTCTTGGCTACCCTGCAACCACGTTTCTGTAATGGCCACCAAAGCATACCTATTTGTAATGATTTGTGCCGTCAACTCATTGTCTAACCTATCTGACTGCTTTTGCGGCTATTAAATATCCACCCAAGGATCCAGAATGTTGAACACGAGAACAATTAGGAACTTACTGTTTATTAAGCAAATCTATTTGAAAACCCATATTTCCTCTCTCAACACCAATAGAAATGGCCTGCAGCGGGTGTGCAGGTGATTCAAGGTGCTTTGCTTTGCTATTAATGATGGGATTCTAAATTTTTTTTTTTTTAAAGTGACAACCAACTGTTGATCCCTGTGAAATAGTCGCAATGGCTGGAAGAGAGAGAGAGAGAGAGAGAGAGAGAGAGAGAGAGAGAGAGAGCGCTGAGGAGAGATAAAGGAGAGAGAGGGAGAGAGGCCAGAGAGAATAGATAAAGGAATGAGAGGGAAAGAGAGTGAGTGAGAGAGAGAGACCAGAGGGAGAGGAAGGGGGAGAGAGGAGAGGAAGAGCGAAAGAAGGGGGGGAGAAAAGGGATGGGGGGGGGGAGGAAAGAGAGGGAAGGGAGCAGGGGGGAGAAGGGGGGGGGGGAAGAGAGAGAGAAGGGGGGGGAGAGAGAAGGGGGGGGGGGAAAGAGAGAGAGAAGGGGGGGGGAGAGAGAGAAGGGGGGGAGAGAGAGAAGGGGGGGAGAGAGAGAAGGGGGGAGAGAGAGAAGGGGGGAGAGAGAGAAGGGGGGAGAGAGAGAAGGGGGGAGAGAGAGAAGGGGGGAGAGAGAGAAGGGGGGAGAGAGAGAAGGGGGGAGAGAGAGAGAAGGGGGGAGAGAGAGAGAAGGGGGGAGAGAGAGAGAAGGGGGGAGAGAGAGAGAGAAGGGGGGAGAGAGAGAGAGAAGGGGGAGAGAGAGAAGGGGGGAGAGAGAGAAGGGGGGAGAGAGAGAAGGGGGGAGAGAGAGAAGGGGGGAGAGAGAGAAGGGGGGAGAGAGAGAAGGGGGGAGAGAGAGAAGGGGGGGAGAGAGAGAAGGGGGGGAGAGAGAGAAGGGGGGGGAGAGAGAGAAGGGGGGGAGAGAGAGAAGGGGGGGGAGAGAGAGAAGGGGGGGAGAGAGAGAAGGGGGGGAGAGAGAGAAGGGGGGGAGAGAGAGAAGGGGGGGAGAGAGAGAAGGGGGGGAGAGAGAGAAGGGGGGGAGAGAGAGAAGTGGGGAGAGAGAGAGAAGGGGGGGGGAGAGAGAAGGGAGGGGGAGAGAGAGAAAAAAAGAGGAGAGTGGCACCGGTGAAGTTATTTAGGAAGGAAAAGCAGATGAAGTGTGCGGGTCTTCAGAATTAGCAGGGGGGGGGGGTGGGGGAAACAGACTTGGGAAAAAGCAGGTACATTAAGGACCACACTGGAGCAAGTAGCTTGTGGCTATTGCAGGTGGAAACAAGGGGAAAGTCTGTCTGGGTGTTTTCGAGTTTGATTTTTGGATTTTATTTCCATTGCTTTCATAATACAATTGTGCTCTAAAGAGAGACTGGATTATATAATGGTTTGTAGGAGTTGCCGTGTGGTTGTTTGGCTTAGAGTCTTCGGTAGCCAGGCTGGGCAATAAAGCATCAGGGAGTGCAGGCCCAAGGTCAGGAGTGTTTAAGGCTTTGTGGGTTTGTCTGAATATTCCTGCTTCAAGGATGGGGGAAGACAAAAGGAACTGGAAGGTGGCTGAGTAAGATTTGTATTTCTCTGAGCACGTATTATATTAGAAATGTTAATTTTAGTGGCATGTATTGGGGAGGGCGAGGAACAATCATGGTGCTATATTACAGAGAATTTATTTTTTGTTGTAACGCGATGGGTGGAAATTGAAATCAGGAAGAAGGACTTTGTGCAATCCGATTTCTGAATAACAAAAAACGTTAAAATAATCAATTAGCAAGGAGAAAAAGATTAACCAACGAGGAAGAAGAAAAAATGGCACTGACAGACAGATTGGATTGACAGGTCATTCTGCAGATTACAGACTGCGCGTGCACGACAGAAATTAAGACAGTTATAATAAAGACGTATAACCATGTACATTCTGAATATCATTCTCAATATATTTTGCATGTATAAACATTTATACCACAATCATAAGAAAATGTTATCTTCCATACAGGGTATGACCCATTTAAAAAAACATAGAACTGCCCAACTTCAGCCTCAAATCCCACAAGAAACTGCTTGATCACCAAAAAAATAGTAATTCGATATTCTCAATTCACAAACATTTTAAGGAAGGAAAAAAAATGATAGTAAATATTAGCCACTTAAAAAGGAACCCATATGCTGTATTAGAAAATTAATCACCAGTGTATGTACCCAAAGTAGGTTTCTATAAACAGGCATTTATATATATATTGGTAAAGTTTATTAACGTGGAGTGAATTGAAACACTTATAAAATCAATATCATTGGTTTGGCAGGGTTTTATTAAATTCATTTTAAATTTAAGAATGTTTCACACTTCAGCCTGAACTATATCTATCCCCAATTTAAAAAGGTATAATTCAGAATTGCTGAATCAGAAAATATTAATGGCACCAAAACCATTGCCCAAGTTGCAAAAAGCGGGTTAAAATGTTGATCTTCACCCATTTAGACCAAGAATTTTGTCAATTCTGCAATATTCTGTTGTTTCATCCATTTCTCATTGCTACTTTACGACAGTCATTTGACCATGCAAATGCAAACAATGCCCCATTTCCTTTACAGTCCCAACTTCAGTTGTAATGATGCAACAACAACAACTTGTATTTATATAGCAGCTTTAACAGTGTGAAATGTCCCAAGGCACTTCACAGGAGTATTATGCAATAAAAATGACACTGAGCCGCATAAGTAGAAACTAACGCAGGTGACCAAAAGCTTGGTCAAAAAGGTGTGTTTTAAGAAGCATCTTGAAGGAGGAAAGAGAGGTAGAGAGGCGGAGAGGTTTAGGCAGGGAGTTCCAGAGCTTGGGGCCTGCAAGATAAATGAGGTGGCACTATGGGCTCCAGAGGCTGAGGCCCACCTAAAGAGGTGAGTTTGATCAGTACCTCTGTAGACAGCAAGATAAAAAAGTCTACCACCTTTTGAAACGGGCAGTTGCTAATATCACCCACAAAGTGAAAACAATCAGCATTTGCATTATCATCAATTTCAAAGTTGCCGGATATAGCGTCTTAAGTGCTGCGATTTTTAAATTCATTCCTGGGATGTGGGCGTCGCTGGCAAGGCATTTATTGCCCATCCCCAATTGCCCTCGAGAAGGTGCCTTCTTAAACCGCTGCAGTCCACGTGGTAAAGGTACTCCCACAGTGCTGTTCGGGAGGGAGTTCCAGGATTTTGACTCAGCGACGATGAGGGAACGGCGATATATTTCCAGGTCAGGATGGTGTGTGACTTGGAGGGGGACTTGCAGGTGATGGTGTTCCCATGTGCCTGCTGCCTTTGTCCTTCTAGGTGGTAGAGATCGCGGGTTTGGAAGGTGCTTTAGAAGAAGCCTTGGCGAGTTGCTACAGTGCATCTTGTAGATGGTACACACTGCAGCCACGGTATGCCAGTGGTGGAGGGAGTGAATGTTTAAGGTGGTGGATGAGGCGGGCTGCTTTGTCCTAGATGATGTCGAGCTTCTTGAATGTTTTTGGAACTGCATTCAACCAGGCAAGTGGATAGTATTCCATCACACTCCTGACTTATGCCTTGTAGATGGTGGAAAGGCTTTGTGGAGTCAGGAGGTGAGACACTCGCCACAGAATACCCAACCTCTGACCTCTTGTTGCCACAGTATTTATGTGGCAGATCCAGTTAAGTTTCTGGTCAATGGTGACGCCAGGTTGTTGATTGTGGGGGATTTGGTGATCGTAATGCCGTTGAAAGTCAAGGAACGGTGACTGAACTCTTTCTTGTTAGAGATGCTAATTGCCTGGCAATTAAGTGGCAAGTAACATTCATGCTACACATCATCCTAAGCCTGAATGTCGTCCAGGTCTTGCTGCATACAGGCACGGACTACTTCATTATCTGTGGAGTTGTTGAACTGAACATTGCGTAATCAACAACAAACTTCCCCACTTCTGATCATCAATGACCTTCCCTCCATCATAAGAAGTAGCTGAAGATGGTTGGGCCTAGGACACTGCCCTGAGGAACTCCTACAGTGATGTCGTGGGGCGGAGATGATTGGCCTCCAACAGCCACAACCATCTTCCTTTGCGCTATATATGACACCAGCCAGCGGAGAGTTTTCCCTGATTACCATTGCCTTCAATTTTACTAGGGCTCCTTACTTGGCCAAATGCTGCTTTGATGTCAAGGGAAGTAACTCTCACCTCACCTCTGGAATTCAGCTCTTTTGTCTACGTATGGCTGGATTGGATTTGAACTGCGTTTTGTGGACAGGACATACCTGGCAGTTTTCCACATTGTCGGGTAGATGTCAGTGTTGCAGCTGTACTGGAACAGCTTGGCTAGAGGCGTGGTTAGTTCTGGAGCACAAGTCTTCAGCCGGGATAGTCAGGGCCCATAGCCTTTTGCTGTATCCAGTATGCTCAGCCGTTTCTTGATATCATGTGAAGTGAATCGAATTGGCTGAAGACTGGCTTCCATGATGGTGGGGACCTCAGGAGGAGGCTGAGATGGATTATCCACTCGGTACTTCTGACTGAAGCTGGTTGCAAAGGCTTCAGCCTTGTCTACTGTACTCGGGTGCTGGGCTCCACCATCATTGAGGATGAGGATGAGGATGTTCATGGAGTCTCCTCCTACTGTTAGTTGTTTAATTGTCTACCACCATTCACGAATGGATGTGTCAGGAGATGTAGAGCTTTGATCAGATTTGTTGGCTGTGGGATCGCTTAGCCCGGTCTATAGCATGCTGTTTATCAAGCATGTAGTCCTGCGTTGCAGCTTTCCCAGGTTGGCATCTCATGGTTAGCTACGCCTGATGCTCCTCCTCTTCTACACTCCTCATTGAACCATTGGCTTGATGATAATGGTAGAGTGAGAGATATGCCGGCCATCAGGTTACAGATTGTGGTGAAATACAATTCTGCTGTTGCTGATAGGCCACAGCACCTCATGAATTCCCAGTTTTAAGCTGTCCCATTTAGCACGGTGGAAGTGCCACACAACACGATGGAGGGTGTCCTCCGTGTGAAGACGGAACTTTATCTCCACAAGAATTGAGAGATTTTCACTCCTACCAATACTGTGATGGACAGATGCATCCGATGACAGGTAGATTGTCGAGAACAAGGTCAAGTAGGTTTTTCCCTCGTGTTGGTTCTCTCACCAACTGCCACAGGCCCAGTCTGGCAGCTATGTCCTTCAGGACTAGCCCAGCTCGGTCAATAGTGGTGCTACTGAGCCACTCCTGGTGATGGACATTGAAGTCCCCCACCCAGAGTACATTCTCTGTGCCATTGCTACCCTCAGTGCTTCTTCTAAGTGGTGTTCAGCATGGAGGAATACTGATTCATCAGCCGAGGGAGGACGGTAGGTTTCTTTGCCCATTCTTGGAAGCCATGAGACTTCATGGGGTCCAGAGTTAATGCCGAGACCTCCTAGGGCCGCTCCCTCCCTAATGTATACCACTGAGCCGCCACCCCTGGTGGGTCTGTTCTGCCAGTGGGACAGGACATACCCAGGGATGGTGATGGAGGAGTATGGAGTCTGGGACGTTGGCCGAAAGGTATGATTCTGTAAGTGTGACTGTGTCAGGCTGTTTGCTTGGCTAGTCTGTAGGTCAGCTCTCCCAATTTTGGCACAAGTCCCCAAATGTTAGTAGAGGAGGACTTTGCAGGGTCGACTGGGCTGGGTTTCCCTTTGTTGTGTCCGAAGCCAGTGCCTCGGTCAATGCCGGGTGATCCATCCAAATTTATTATTATTGTTTTTCGTAGCAGTTTGGTAGAACTGAGTGACTTGCTGGGCCATTTCAGAGGGTTGTTACCAGTCACATATAGGCCAGACCAGGTAAGGATTGCAGAATTCCTTTCCTAAAGGACATTAGTGAACCAGTGACAATTCGATTGTTTTTTGGTTACCATTACTGATACTAACTTTAATTAACTGAATTTAAATTCCCAAGCTGTCATGGTGGGACTTGAACTCACATCTCCGGATTATTAGTCCAGCCCTCTGTATTACTGGTCGAGTAAGATAACCACTAGGTTATCATTCCGAGCAGTTAGGAAAGGTAGTGTAGCTAGAATGCACATGCTCAATTGCAACAGGGTGCATTCCCAGCACTGGGAACTTCAGGCAATAGAGCAAAGCCACTTCTTGAACCAATATGGGCTGTTTACCGTAGGAGAACGCCGTCTATGGTTGATATGTGGTTCTCCCGCTGTTGAGGATAGGCATACATAAAGTGAGGGAGCATCGGAGAGCCAACCACATCGGAGACCCATACTTTATGGGCACTGCCAGGAGCTGTTCGGTCTTGACTTGAAAATATGCAACGTCAGATTCCCTTCCTTTTACCAGTTAACTAGGGGGCACAGGAGTAATGCCATGGTCAAGATAAATAGGGGAGAGCAACGCAGAGAGATAATTAGCCTTTATTTTACAAGCCGCTGCCCCAAGACCCCAAACTTAAATATAAATGTGGTTATAAATAGGCCATGAAGTGATACAGGTATTCTGAATTCTGCAACAATGTCCCACAGAAGAAGCTTCATGGAGTGTGCAGCTTTAAGAGCTTCAACCAACAGCTGATTCCAGGTTGACACACTTGAACTTTCGGCTCCAGGTGGCAGTGAAAACTAAATGAAACTCCTTAAAAGAAACGACCCAATCCTGGTCTCAGCAAAATATTGCCACTATAGTGACGGAATGCATTTCATGAGAGAATTTGCTGGCCTCGTGTAATACTCAGTTTTCACTGCTGGGTGCACTTAATCATCATCTATTACTAGATTCTGAAGATGCCTGTGTGCTTCCATTAAAAAGCTCCTAACCATATTCGGTAATATAGAAATATACTATTTTGTGGGAAAAAAACTATAAATCACACACAGACACTGCTGAGGAGAATAAACCACAATGCTGAAAATGCTTTGGTCCCTTCAGTCATATTTCTGGATGCAAGAAAGCATAAAACTACAGACAGGAATGATAAAAAAAAACATATCTTCAACAGACCTTAAAACAAGCGATGGAAACACAGCTTATACTTGTGTGCAAGATTTCTATTAAGCTTTCAAGAGGGACAAGCTCATTTCCACTAGAAAACGTGAGAGCATCAATTTATTTTATTTGTCTGATGACTACACCCCCTTTCATTGTGCTCTCTGTCTGGATTCATTTGCTTTCTGCTGGTGACATGTCATGTTGCCTCAGTGGTTATACATAAAAAGTATACTTTAAAAAAACACAGGTCGAGCTTCTGACTTTGAATCGGGTTTTGGTTTGAGAATGGTAATAATCAGAATGTCAGCCTAATTATAACATTTCCAGAAAATGTCCAAAGTGTAGTGGGAGTAGGAGGCGGAAGGAACAAGGGGAGCAAGGCACATTGCAGATGTCTAACTACAAGGCATCCTTTGTAACCGTCTTAAGTTCCTTCCTTGTCTGACCCAGTGAGCACTGTGTGGGTGTTTGTTCACTTGTCAACTCTCCATGTGGTGTTCCAACACTCGCACAAACAAATCTCTCGCCAGCCAAGGAGTTTATGGACTATTTTGCCTGCTCTAATTTTTAAAAACCACAAATGTCTCATATGAACAAAGCATTTCACATGATGACATCTGATCACTCCCAGCTCAATGCCGTCTGCCAGACCGCGTAGATTCAATTAGCAGCTGAACACTGTGAGCAGGGAGTGACAGCCTCACAATTTACAGCAGCAAAGCACCAGTTTACAGCCAAGAACTGCCCAATAGGAATCTAAATACCACATTCATTATGAATGTCTGTAAAAGGCAAGGACTATAAACTACAAAATGTCAAAGCACCACAGTGCAGCCTTTTACTGCTTTCAAACATTGTAAAGTCTGAGATGAGGAGACCAATTATTACCTCAGAATCATAGAATGGTTACAGCACAGAAAGTGGCCATTCGAACCTCTCCAGCTCGATGCAAGAGCACTTCAGCTAGTCCCACTCCTCCGCCCTTTCCCCGTAGCCCTGCAAATTTTTTCCTTCAGGCTGCGTAGATTCAATTAGCAGCTGAACACAGTGAAGCGGGGAGTGACAGCCCCACAATTTACAGCAATATCCAATTCCTTTTGAAATCTATAATTGAATCTGCCTCTACCACCCTTTTAGGCAGTGCATTCCAGATCCCAACCACTCGGTACGTAAAAAGGTTTTTCCTCATGTCGCCTTTGGTTCTTCTGTCAATCACCTTAAATCTGTGTCTTCTGCTTCTCGACCCTTCTGCCAATGGGAACAGTTTCTCTTTATCTACTATGTTCATATACTTGTATACATGCACCAGGAAGATTACAAACTTCAAAAGGAAAAGGCATGCAATATAATTATAGGCCTCAAGAAACAATTGCAATCATGACCACCAGGGTGTGTAGCATCATTCCATGATGGCAACAGAAACCAAATAAACCTTCTATTAACCTCGCACCTTCCATTCATTACTGACTGCCCCTTTACAGTATTTGGGGTGGGGATAATATTTTTATTTTTTCCTTCTTTCAATTTTCTCCCCTCCCCTCTTGAGGGTTAAACTCCTTGCTAAGTTATGGTTCCAACAGAGCTAAGTACTCTCGAGCACATCATGAGCTCAGTGTTAATGGGATATCTGTCCACAGGGGCAACACAGCCAAAACTGTTCTTGTCCACACATGACATCCACATACCCCGACTGTTGAGCAGGGGCCACTGGATACCAACCAGCTGTGGCTCAGTGGAGAGCATCCTTGTCTGCTCAGAAGGTTGTGGGTTCAAGCCCTCACTCCAGAGACTTGAGCGCATAATCTAGATCGACAGTCCCAATGCAATACTGAGGGAGCGCAGCACGGTCGGAGGTGCTATCTTTTGGATGAGACGTTAAACCGAGGCCTAGTCTGCCCTCTCGGATGAACGTAAAAGATTCCATGGCACTATTTGAAGACGAGCATGGGAGTCCTGGCTACTACGCATCTCTCAATCAACAGCACTTAAAAAAAGATTATCTGGTCATGATTACATTGTTGTCTGTGGGAGCTTGCTGTGTGCAAATTGGCTGCCATGTTTCGTAGATTACAACAGTGACTGCACTTCAAAAGTACTTCATTGGCTGTAAAGCATTGAGACATCCTGAAGATGTGAAAGGTGCTATATAAATGCAAGTGTTTCTTTCTTACCAACACCTCAGCTGAAATCAGCCAATTCAGCACAGACTGGGGATCAAACAGTGATCTTCCAGGCCTGTACAGTTCAGCTAATCACTGGAGAAACTCAAGAGTCACCAGGGGCAACCACCCTTCCAGCTCTAGGAATTTGAGAGACTCTTTCCCACCCAACGAGATTTTGTTCACCATGTTTGCTGAGATTTGAGTGTGAGCAAAGGACATATCTCACTTTGCTTATGTGAACATATTTCCAATGCACATTATTTTAAAAAGATTTTTGTATTAAAAGCCAGTTACATCGAGACATATTTATAATAACTTGTCTACGCTAGTTTAGTGGGACCATTTTTCCTCTCATTCCTCCCCTGCTGATAACGTCTGCTACCCACCCACCTAGCCACCAAGCAAGAGCTGCTTACTTAACAGTGTATGTAGCCTTGTTGATCTGTGCACCCCAATTTTCCCGACATACACGTACACTAATGTGCATGTGCAATTAATTTCCATTATTCATCGACTAGATAACCGTGTCAATTCTAAACAGCAATATTCTTCATACTATACATAGTAAGTAGTGCTCTAATGAGTAGTTGTGCAATTGATATTAAACCAAAAATACTGGCATTGTGAACAAAAAACACATGGTGTACATTTGTATATGCAACAGGCATTCCATTTTATAATAAAAGATAGTTTCTTATGCAGTGTAAAGAACTGATTTATATTGGCTTTTAATGATACACAACAGGAGTTCTACAATTATATATTTAGTAATTGATATAATGTAAATTCTCTCATCTTTCAAAATGTGATCTTGTATTGATGTTAAATTAAATGCACTAATTATAAAACCACTTAGCTTCAATTTATTTTCTATATAGTAATACAGTCGAATTTAATGAAACAGCCAAAGAGCTACAGAAGGACTCGTCAAAATTGGAGCTGGGCAGAATTATGGTAGATGACATTTAATGCAGCTAAGTATTAAGTGTTACACACTGGCAGAAAAAAAAGGACGTACTTACTCAAGGAACTGTGTTGGACTGGCTAGTGGAGAAGCTGAAAGAGATTTACGAATACAGACTCAAGCCTTAACTTGTTTGGTCATCGCAAAGCAAACAACAAAGCAAACATAATGGTGAGCTATATGCACAAGTCAGTAGCGTTCAATTCACCATGCAGAAATTGTACAGTGTTCGGATCAAGCTGCGTCTCGAGTTCAGTTCTAGTCACTCGAGCCTTGGAAGAGGTGTAAAGAAGATCTGTGAGGTTGATCCATAGTGTTAGGGAAGGTTAGAAAAACTCAGGCCCTTCAGCCTTGAGAGCAGGTGAATGTGAGAAGACCTGACAGAAGTATGGAAGATACTACCTGGATCAGAAACGTTTGAGTAAGGGCACTCGTTTCAATACTGTAGAATAAGGGGATATATATACAGGCTAGTAAAAGTTAAGTTGAGGACTGATGTCAGGAAGCATTTCTTTATGCATAGCAATTAATACCTAGAATGGTTTTCCAAGTAAAGTAATGGAAGAGAAGTCCCTGGAATCATTCAAGAGTCAGTTAAATGCTGTCGTGGCAGGGCTGTAGATTTCTATGGAGGGATGCGCTAGATGGGCCGAAGGTATTGTCTTTGTGAATTATATATTAAGAGTACCTGTATTAATATTCCTCAGATATAAATTACAGCCTTGAAATTCTGTGACAGTGGAATTGTTTACACCAGTAGTCATTGTACGAATGGGGCAGCAAAAATCACACGTTTCATAGCCCCTTTGCTTCCTGATCACTGAGACTAGCGCTGCTCACTAAGTAGAGTTTCTCACACAGAATGCGTGTCAAGAGGATTTAACATGCAACTCTGGCTACTGGGGGTATTTAAGGAGTTAGCCTTAATATTGCTGAAGTAAAACATTGCGTTAGGAGGTCATTTTGGTTTATACATGTTGGGAAGGAAGGCAATTATTGTGTGGAGAAGTGAGGGAGATATGCAGCTCAGGTACTGCTTGGTTGCTTTAGACACTTTGATGTCTTCTATCATCAGAGTCAGTTGTTTCAGTAAGTCGATTTCCCCAGCTCAATGAAACAAATGTATTTATTTAACCATTCCAGTTAACTGGGACCAAATCATTTTAAAGTTTGTTAAAAATTAAACATTCAATCAAGTTTAACAGCACATCTCAAGTGTTAATTTTGCCTGGACTACTGCAAATATTCAGTGTGCTTTGCAGTTCATGAGATTTGTACATTAAATCAAGAAAATAATCAGTACAGCTTGACAAAGGTATTTATGTCTCAAAAATCAGATACATATTTGAGATGAGTCTTTAAGCTAAGCTGGTTAATCTCGTTCTTGATTTAATGTGAAATATCGTATTTGTTTTTAAATCCCTCCATGGCCTCGCTCCTCCCAACTCTATAAACTCCTCCAGCCCTACAACCCTCCGAGATCTCTGCGCCTCTACAGTTCTGGCCTCGTACACATCCCCGAATTTAATCACTCCACTACTGGTAGCTGTGCCTTCAGCCGGGGCTCTAAGCTCTGGAATTCCCTCCCTAAATCTCTCCTCTCTCGCCTTCTTTAAGACATTCCTAAAAAAAACTACCTCTTTAGGTCACCAGTCCAAATAGCTCCTTATGTGGCTTGATGTCAAATTTTGTTTGATAATCGCTCCTGTAAAGTGCCTTGGGATGTTTTACTGCATTAAATGTGCTATATAAATGCAAGTTGTTGTTGGTCAAAGAGTTTAAAGTAATCTAAAAATTCCCAGCTAATGACTCCATCATTTTCATGACTAACAGCATCAATGTGAATGGGCAACACAATTCTCCAGAACTGCTGGTTTACACAGAGCCAAGCGTCACCCTGCACCCACCTTGCCATCTGACCTCTATGCAGCACAATAAGCAGACAGCAAAGATGAGCAAGAGGGAGAAAATGCCAGTGAGAAATTAGTAGCATTATCAACTAAGCAACAAAGAAGATTGGTGCACCAAGAATACATTTCAAATGACTTCCAAGGAGTGCCACAGCTACACCTTTCCTTAAAGAGACAAATGACATCTTGCAAGTTTATTGCCTAAATCTTCATAATTTAGTTCTTCAAACAATTACAGTAAACTATTGCCATCTTATGTTGAACTCCTGCAAAAATGTAACAAATGATACAGAAATAAATGTTCAAGGCAAGTATAGGCATTTATTTTAATTGTCTCAGGGTGTGGACGATGTTGGCAAAGCTGCATTTATTAATTGCCTCGAGATGATGATGGTAGGTCCTCTTGAAATGCTGTAGTTCTTCTGTTGATGGTACTCCCACAATGTTGTTAGGTAGGGAATTCCAGGATGTTGACCCAGTGACAATGAAAGATTGGCATATGTCCAAGTCAGGATAATGTGCGACTTGGAAGAGAACTTGGAGATGATGCTGTCAAAGTAACCTAGGTGAGTTGCTGTAGTGCATTCTGCAGAACATATACACTACAGCCACAAAGCACGGATGATGAGGTGAATATTGAGTCCAGTGGCAGAAGCACCAAGTGTGAACAGCTCTACCCTAGTTGGTGTCAAGCTTCTTGAGTATAGCTGCAGCTGCACCCATCCAGGTGAGTGGCGAGTATCACACCACACTCCTGATTTGAGCCTTGTTAATGGTGGAGAGGCTCAAGGAGGTCAGGAGATGAGTCACTT
This sequence comes from Pristiophorus japonicus, assembly GCF_044704955.1. NCBI lineage: Eukaryota > Metazoa > Chordata > Chondrichthyes > Pristiophoridae > Pristiophorus > Pristiophorus japonicus. The sequence goes on along the minus strand of NC_091977.1, from coordinate 234,039,560 downwards.
ATCCCAGAGAACCCAGTCTCTGCCCTGCTCTTGTAGAAACGGTGCTGAAATGGTTGGCCCAGTTCAGCTTCTGGTCAATGCTGACCCCCAGGATGTTAACAGTGGGGGATCTCTGTGATGGTAGTGCCACTGAAAGTCAAGGGAGGATGACTGAGCTTTCCCTTGTTCGAGGTGGTCATGACCTGGCATTTGCCAGCCCACTCCAGGATGTTATCCATGTCCTGTCGTAGGCTGACATGGACAGCTTCATTATTGGCAGAGTTGTGAATGCAGCCGAACACTGTGGATTCATCAGCAAATAGCCTCACTCCTGACTTGTGAAGGAGGGAAGGTGATTCATCTAGTAGCTAAAGATGGTAGGGCTGAGAATGCTTAGCGAAGGAAGTCCTGCAGTGATATCCTGGGGCTGTGGTGACTATCTGACAACACAACCATCTTCGTTTATGGTAGGAGTGACTGAATTAAATTTTTCTAGGGCTCCTTGATACCATACTCGATCAAGTGATAACTTGATGTCGGGAGCAACTACTCTCATCTCTTCTCTGGTATTAAGCCCATGTGTTCATATCTGCATCAAGGCTGTGATGAGGTCTGGAGCCGAGTGTTTTTTTTTTACAGAACTGAGCTGACAGTGAATTGATTATTGGTGAAGTGGTGTCACTATTGATGACTCCTTCCATCACTTTACTGGTAATTGGGAGGAGGCTGATGGCATAGGAAGTTACTGGGTGAGATTTATTGTGTTCTGTGACAGTACTTCAGCAATCTTCCACATTGTCAGATAGATACCAGTCTCATAGCTACACTGGAACAGCTAGCTCTGCTGCACAGATCTTCAGCATTCCAACAAGGATGTTGACAGGGACCATAGCCTTTGCTGTATTCATGGCACTTTGGTGCTTCTTAATGTCACATACAGTGAACTGAATTGGCTGGACACTGATGGTGGGGACCTTAATGGGAGGCCGAATCGAATCATCCACTCGACACTTTTGGCTGAATACACTTGAAAATACTTCAGCCTGGTCTCTTACATTTGCCTGCTCCCTTATATTTGCGTATGTTCGTGGAACCTCATCCTGTTATTTCCCTGGTTATTTACTACCATTCTCAACTGGATATGGTAGGGTCACAGATCTTTGATTGTGAGGCCAATTAGCTGTTTATAGCCAGATGCTTATGGTGTTTAGCGTGCAGGTAGTCCTATGTTATATTTTCACTAGGTTCATAACCACATTCTAAGGTGCTGTTCCTGGCATGCCCATCTACATTTTGCATTGAACTAGGATTGGGATGTGCCAGGCCTTGATGATACAGTTTGTGGTGATATCCAATTCTGCTGCTAATACTGATGTCCCACAGCACCATATGGATTTTCCATTTGGGCTGCCAGATCTGCCCTTCCTCCTGTTGGTTCCCTCATCACTTGACGCAGGCCGTGTCAGGATTACATTCAGCGAAGCGTGTGAATCTTGAATTGGCACGGTGCTCAACATTTCAGATGAGCACTACCTACACTACAATTCCTTCCAAGTGATCTCTTCGTGTGGTGACAATTGTAAATGTTTTACTGGCAACCTGCTGGGATTTTGGTGGCTCCAGAAATCCTTGACTGGGTTGCCCACTTTAAATTACTTCCCCTCTCCAATAGCCCTTGTTGTGTCAGGCATGGGAAGGAGTAGACTAAGTCCTTTTAAATACATGCCTTCTCTGAGTCTCTGCAGAAAGAACTTGCAGGTCATGGCTAAACTGACAGCATTATCCAAATTTATAGCAACTTGATCAGCCATCAGCTAGCTTTCCTATTTCAGGTGCTTAATTGCACCTCTCAGCTTTTTATAAAGAGAACTAGTTCTATGCCATGCTCAGTGGTTGGCTCACTATGCAGGAAAGACTTCTCAGTTCAGGCCAGACAGAAAACAGCAGAAATGTGTAAATTAGCTCCCAGATACCAGAGTTGCCAACAAATCAGGAATTCCCTGGTTTCTCTCTCTCATTGATTACAGATACAGCTGTATTGTTCAAATACATTTATATTAAAATGTTCAGAATATTGCATTAGTGTATGCAAGCTATCTACACTCAGTATATTTCTAGGATTTATTTCAAACCACTTAAGATTAATTGTATGTGTAACATATATGGCACATAATTCTGTTGTCACTATATTACTCCCATACGATTGTAATTAAATGCCTTTGGGACACTGGAATATTCAAATATGCCTTTTGTTCCCACCCCTCGCCCTTTCACTCATCAGTAAGTGAGTATCGCAGTGCTATATGTGGCCAGCTGCCTGAAAGGAGGGACAGGGCAATATACATGCATGCAGAGGAAATAAGAATATGAAGCATAGGAGAGAGCCAGCAAGAGGAAGAGTGAATTAAATGCGGTTGCAGTAATGTGTGGAAGATGATACAATCAAGGTTGCTCCATTCTAAAAATTGGACGCTCAAACATCTGATCCATAGATTTATTTTCCAGTAAAGATATTTTCTGAATTTTCTAGCGGGGCAAGAAAGTGAATATGAATTTCTATGCCGTGCTTCATTAGTTTTGATGCCATGCTGAGAAGAGTTTCATGTGTTTCGAGAACTGGTTTGCATCCATTGTGGACAGAAATAATGCAGGTGAACCACATGCCCTCCAGGATCACAATCTGATCTGTTATGCACACATGTAGACTACCACAAATGTTACAGCAGATGAAACACTGCCATCCTGAATGTTGCTGAGCATTCTGCACGAAAAAGCACAATGATTAGATCAGAGCAATAAAAATTAAATCTACGCTCAGTCACGAGGCTGGACTTTTCCCTTTTTAACCAAAAAAAACCCCACTAATTCTGGGGCGGAGAGGGGAGGTATTAAATTAAGTAGCCACTTTTGTTGGCATTAGCAGCATTTCATTTTCTCATGAATGAAGTTTCCGACAAAGCCACTTAGTCCGATCCAGACAAATCGTGAAAGGAATATTCAATCTGCATCATGTGCTCCAACAAAAGCAGTTTCCTCCAACCTTGAGTCACAACATGACTGGAATTTGAGCAGGGCACAAAATGAACTCAGTTACTTTTCATTTAATTTTGATTTCAAAACCAATTAAATTATTAACTTTTGTAGGTGCTTATTTTGGTGAGTGCAATTGTGTTTTTTTTTAAATTCATCATCATCATCATCAGCAGTCCCTCAGAATCATGAAAGACTTGCTTCCATTCCTGAAGTTGAGTTCTTTGGCGGCCGCTCAGAGAGCCACAAACTCTGTCACAGGTGGAACAGATAGTTGTTGAGGAAAGGGGTGGGTGGGATTGGTTTGCCGCACGCTCTTTCCGCCGCCTGTGCTCGATTTCTGCATGCTCTCGACGTTGAGACTCAAGGTGCTCAGCGCCCTCTCAGATGCACTTCCTCCACTTAGGGCAGTCTTGGGCCAGGGACTCCCAGGTGTCAGTGGGGATGTCGCACTTTATCAGGGAGGCTTTAAGGGTGTCCTTGTAGCGTTTCCGCTGCCCACCTTTGGCTCGTTTACGTGACTATGCAGCTTTTCAATCTATTACAACAGGCTAATGGTCACAAACAATTAAAAAAAATGAATTCCATAAATGAAATCCTAACTTCAACCGTGGCTGCGGCGGTTTTGCAGTATTAGCACCTCAGGCTTTACAATTTGTTAAAAGAAACCAGACAAAAGTTTATCATCAAGTTATTCTAGCATCAGCATCACAATTTATTTATGCTTCCAGTAAGTATATCACTTCAGTGTGTTGCACCATATTGTACACATGCTGACTTGTGACTGACATGCCTGCCATAAGAAAGATTTTGCATTTCTATAGCACCTTTCATGACTTCAGGACACCCCAAAGCACTTTATGGCCAATGAAGTACTTTTGAAAGTGTTGTCACTGTTGGAATGTAGGTTAACGGAGCAGCCATTTGGCACATAGCAAGCTCCCGCAAACAGCAATGGTGATAGTAACCAGACAATCTATTTTTAGTGATGTTGGTTGAGAGATAAACATTGTTCATGACACCAGGGAGAACTCCCCTGCTCTTTGAATCTTGAATAGACTCTAATCCTCACTTATTTTCAGTGGCAGCAGGAGTACAATCCATGGTGTAACAAGTTGCACGGCTACATAAGGATCAGGCTTCAACTACAGAAATCTATTAAACCAACATTCCTTTTTCCAACCCTAAAAAGTAGACCAAATCCACGGACCGGCTTTATTTTTCTATCAAACAATTTGTTCAATTTCAATTATTCAGAGTCCAATTATTTACAAGAAAATAGAATGCAAGCAGTTGGAGCTGCCAACATATTCATTTTTGTTTCAGAACTCTCTTCTTGCTGGGGACATTAACTCATGCTCTAACAACAGACCAAGCAGCTGATCTGCCAGCTCACAGCTCCGTGTGGTTCCCCCACTCCAACATAGGGCACACTTCAGAATGAAAACGCTATTTCTTTTAAAGTTAGCAGCTCCGCTGGCATCAGGGTCAAGATGGCTGCTGGTGGGATTGCTGGAAACGAGCATAGAATGCCGTCACCCTTCACCTCTGTAATTAGCGAGCTGCAATTTGAATTTGGGGGAAGAGTCCTTTTGGCTGGTTTGCTCAGGTCTGCGGCAGGATTCATGGGTGGTTGTGCAAGAGAGCTGTGTGCTCACAGATCTGCTGACTGATGTGCTGACCCTGCCGACAGCAGTAATGGATGTGAAAATTGTTGGGAGAACACCAAGGCTGAGTAATAGGCACTGCACAATTTCCAATGTCACTGTGGCCCTAAAGCCCTCTGCCTCCCCACCTCCTTCTCCTCTGCTGTCTCCTCCATTAAGACCCTCTTTAAAAGCTTGATATGCTGATAGATAAAAGTAGGCTGGGAAGAGGCTCTATTTGGAGCATAAGCACCAGTTTATAGACCAATTGGGCCAAGGGGCCTGTTTCTGTGCTTTAAAATTCTATGTAAAACCCACTTTTTGACCAAGCTTTTGGTAACCCTTTCTAACATCCCCTTTCTTTGGCTCAGCATTCATTTTTTTTCTGATTACACCTCTGCAGAGCTTTGGGGCGTTTATGCATGTTAAGACGTTATATAAATGCAGGTTGTTGTTGTTGTTGTGGTGGGAGGGCTCCCATCCAGTACAGGTATAGGAAATAATCAAGATCCTACTCTATTACCAAAACTGAACAGGTATAGCATTTCTTAACAAAAACAGATTATCTGTTCATTATCAAATTGCTGTTTGTGGGAGCTTGGTTGTACGCAAATTGACTGCTGCGTTTCCCACATTACAACAGTGTCTACACTCCAAAAGTACTTCATTGGCTGTAAAGTGCTTTGAGATGCCTGGCGGTAATGAAAGGCGCTATATAAATCCAGGTCTGTCTTTGTTTTTTATTGAATGAAAAATAAACAATGAGATGGATCATTGGTCAATCAGTTTTTGGTGGTGTTGGTTGAAGGGAGAATGTTGGCCAGGACATCTCACTTTTCTTCTTTGCCCAGGCACCAAAGATCCCAAAGGACCATCCAAAGAGGTTGGCTGTCTGACATTGTATCTGAAGGATAACAATCTGGCAGGTCACTTTAGATTAGGTGCTCAGAGAGGAGAGTACTACTAATTGTGCCAAACTGACACTTGACAATTTACAGTTTGAGCTGCACATCAATTCTGTTTGAAAAGTTATCTGCACACAAGTATAATTTTTTATAACCTTTAAAAATAGATCCCACAATTTAATTCTTGATAAAATTATCCATTCATTTCTTGATGAATAGATTAAACATGGTTTTAGGAAATTCACAAAACAAAAGGCCAGTGGTGCTAACTTGATGTTCACAGATATGCTGAAAATCCCTAAACCTGAGGAAATTAGACACTTAGGATGCAGTATCGCAACACTGCACAGCAGCAAATGTCACATCGCAAGTCATATCCCAGTCTCATTCCACAAAATTGTGGAAATCTTTCATCCTTGGGATAGACTATAACTTCAACATGGTACCACCTTCTTCTTCTTCCCGGAGTAGAGGATGACTTGCTTCCACACTAAAATGAGTTCTAAGGTGACTGATGAGACCAATGTGGGATCTACAGTCTCATGTGGGGCAAATGGTGGTTGGTGGGACAGGTGGATGAGGTGCTTGATTTGTCGTACATCCTTTCGCTGTTTGTACCAGCAAAGAGACTCAGTGTTCGCCGCCTTCTCGGATGCTTCTCCTCCACCAAGCGATCTTGGGCCAGGGATTTCTAAGAGACGGTGGGAAAGTTAATTTTATCAAGTCGGCTTTGAGGGTGTCCTTGAAGTGTTTTCTCTGCCCTTCTGGGGCTCGCCTGCTGATACGTAGTTCAGAGTAGAGCGCAGTGCTTTGAGGTGTCTGCTGTACATAGTCCATATCTCTGAAGCATATAGGAGGGTGGGTATCATAAAGCTCTGTAGACCATGAGCTTGGTGCTGGGTTTGAGAAAGCCATGGTCAAAGAAAGCCATGTACAGAGGTTGACATTTTTCTTGGATTTGGCTGTGTCAACATGGTACAATGCCTTGTTTAAAAAGTGATTTTATAAAGACTGCTTTCCCCACCCCGCCCCATAATATTTAGAGAAAGTAATAGAGGTTTCCGTGCACACTCTCAAAACTTCAAAATTTACTGTTCAGGAATGGAGCACTGTTCCTGTGCGAGCACAAATTATGGCATAAAAATCGGGTTTTGCCAGTCCCAAAGACTGTGAGCACATTAAACATGCCGCCCAACATTTATACAAGCTCCATCTTGATTATGACGAGTTGCTATGTAACCATTTAGTCCCTACAGCCCTATTGTAACATAATGCATTTGCTACATTGTTGCCCATACCAACCTTTATTATTTTGATTTTCTTCCTCGAACTTAGCAGTGTGTATATATATATATATTTTCTTAAATTAAAGAAATTGTGCACCTAGACTGATCTCCATTAAGTGACAGTAGAACCTGTAGGTAAATTGAGAGCATCACACAAGAGCAGCATCGGCACAACATTAAATCAGATTAGCTTAACTGCTATTTTGCCTACAGTGCATTAGCATGCTAAATATATGTTTGGTGGCAGCACTGCACACTAAAAACACAGCTTACCCTCAAATGTTGTTGAACCAGTAAAAGCTCAACATTAATAGTGCATGACTATTTTTCCATTCCTCCAACATTCTCCACTCATCTCAGGCAGTTATGTAAGCTGGGGTAAGAATCTATGAATGAGCCTTAAGAACATAAGAAATAGGAACAGGAGTAGGCCATACGGCTCCTCGAGCCTGCTCCGCCATTCAATAAGATCATGGCTGATCTGATAGCCTTTTGGTACCTTAACCAAGTAGTTGTACTGGGAGGGGGCGGGGGTATCAGATCGGGATCACACTCAAATCTGATCCTGTCCTTGCTCATGCACCCTTTCTAGAAGTGGGTTGCTAGATGCAGAGCATGCACAGCACCCCATGCCAATTCTTTCCTCCTTGATGATGTGGAGGCCAATAGAACCTCCATCATTGCTCATTTAAGCAATGTTCTGATAGGTCAGCAGAGAGCAGGAGTCAAACCTAGGTACCTTCTTGTTCGTATCATATGGTGATTTGTTTATTCTGTCATGTTTCTGTGCCGTGAAATACAAAAAAAAGTCATGTTTCTTAGAAACAAAAGCATTGCTTTCAGTGGGAATGGTTGCACTGCACCAGAAGTATGTGCAGTGTATTTAATTACTTTAGTTCATTCATTTCAGTGATTGAGTCGTTCAGTGCTTCTGCCTGGGTGCCTTTACAGTGCTCTATTTATTACATTCAAATGTGTGATTCACTCCATTGAAAGCTAACCAGTTTTATAGTACTGGCAATTAATACCATTATAAACAATCATAGGAACAGGAGCAGGTCATTGAGCACCTCGAGCCTGTTCCACCATTCAATGAGATCATGGTTGATCTACGACCTAACTCCCTGCCTTTGGTTCATATCCCTTAATACCTTCAGTTAACAAAAAGCTATCAATCTCCGATTTAAAATGAACAATTAATGTAGCATCAATTGCCCTTTGCGGAAGAGAGTTCCAAACTTCTACCATGCGGTGTGTAGAAATGTTTCCAAATTTCACTCCTGAACAGTCTAGCTCTAATTTTTAGACTATGCCCCCTCGTCCTAGAATCCCCAACCAGCGGAAATAGTTTCTCTCTATCTATCCTATCTGTTCCCCTTAATATCGTGAAAATCATATATCTGGGCAGTGAAATTAATCGGCAACATTCAAATTAAAAAATGATTTTAAAGAATACGTAGGCTTAAATGCCAACAGAGCACTGAACATATGTTCAAACGATAAATGATTACTTCAAATGTACTGGGCGTGAAACAGGTTGTGAAGGATCAGGTTGCTTTACTATCAACCAAGGATGAAATTAATTTATTATTCATCCATTTCAGAGCAGACGCACAATTTGTATGCAAGCTCAAAATGGTACCTTTTAAATAGGCTGAAATTAATCATTGCCAAGACCAGCAGAAAGCCTTCTCAATGTGTATACATAACTGGGTGTTACAGAATTCCTTCCACAACAGGGCAGAAATGTTCACTGACAATTGGGTTTGGAGGACCCCGTACAGAGAGCAAATTTACATCCCACTGATTTTCAGGCAGGAGGGAGGGAGGGAAGTGTGCTGGGGATGGGGATAATTTCAAAAGGTGGGTATTTGTCTTCAGGAAGGATCCAGCCTTCACCCTCCTCCACCACAAAGGCAGTGCAGGCTGATGCTCCAAGTCTTTTACAGCACCAGGAAGAGAACAAGAAGTTCCAGATTCTTTTACGATAGACAAGATGCCGAAGTTGAAGTGCAACTAAGCTGCTATTTTGCCACATGCCAGTAATACATCAATGGTATGTTTATCATGGTAGCTGGTGAGATAGTGTGGTTGGGTCAGGGGTAGCAAAGCAAGAAGACCCTGTAAAATCAAATCAAGGCAATTGCAAAGCAGGCACTAGAAAAAAATGTGAGTAGCTTGGAATTGAGCTTAATTTTCAGCTTTAAAAACCCAGAAATCAAGCAGAAACCTGGAGTGGATTCATTCTACTGCTCACATGAAAAACTCTCACCCTTACATTTGGCACTTATGTTAGGAAAGTTAATAAAATATTCTTTGGATATGGGTCTCCAAACTTCTGATTATGAGTACCACAAGATTTGAATACCACTATGTTCAACACCACCATATGCAGCATTAGAGAGAGCCTAAAGCTTAGCAAATATATCACCAATTGCATGTTTAAACTGCTTTAACCATTGAATATTAAGGTGAAGTAACTTGAGGCTGAAAAGTACGATCTTGTACTGTGGCAGGAACAAAACATACAACTTGCATTCACATAGAAAAAAGTCCCAAGGTGCTTCACAGAAGCACGAAGAAAAGTAAGGAGGGGTGACCAAAAGCTTGGTTAAAGTGGGTTTTACGGAGGAGCTTAAAAGGAGGAGGAGGATGGAGAGGTGGAATGCTTGAGAGAGGGAATTTCAGAACTGAGCCTATGATGGCTGAAAGCTGTCAATGTTGGGGCAAAGGCAGAGAGAATGGCAGAGCAGGCTTGAGGGGCTAAATGGCCTACTCCTACTTCTTATGTTATGTAGACCAGAAGAGGTAGGAATAAAAGGAGGTTACCAAGATAGAGAAGGATGAGAATTTTAAATTTAAGTGCCTGCGAGCCAATTTAGTTCAGAATGGGATATGGGCAGCAGAATTTTGGATGAGCTGAAGTTTACAGAAGATGGAGGATGGGAGTTGATGGAGAAGAGCAGTGAAGTAATCAAGTGCAGAGGCGAGGTGAGAAGGTGAGAATGAACATTTCAGAAGCAGATGGGCTGTAGTAGGGGCAGAGAAGGAAGTAGGCCTTCTTTGTGATGGTGAGGAGAAGGGATTGAAAACTCAGATCAGTTTCTCTTCGACAGATTCACCCCATTGCAAGCAATCTTAAGAGGGGCACTGTAAAACATTGGGGGCAGGGTAGCTCAGTCAGTGTGCAGATGATGCATGGCCACTTCTAGTTGCTCCTTCGGTGGGTTCAATCACTGGCTAATCCCCTTCTGCTTTACTTAGTTACAGTTTTGTTGAGATTATGTTTGTAAATATTTTGCACATATATTGGCCAATGATGAGGATGCCCACGCTCCCCTCTTTTCAGCCTGCAGCTGTTGCAGGCTTCAGTCTTCAGCAAAGGTGAAGCCTCACACATCTTTGCTTTCTGTACTCTATTACATGTCCTGACATTTATGGCACAAATACCCATATGGGAAATGTGTTGCACCTCTGTCTGCACCCACATTAAATTAAATCTTGTTCTCAGTGTTGTAGAATCGTACCACACAGGAGGCGGCCATTCGGCCCAGAGTGCCTATACTGGCTCTTTGAAAGAGCTATCCAATTAGTTCCATTCTCCTGCAAATTTGAAAGAGAGAGAGAGAGAGAGAGAGAATATAAGAAATAGCAGGAACAGACTACACGGCCCCTTGAGCTTGCTCTGCCATTCAATAAGATCATGGCTGACCTATGACCTCAACTCCACATTTCCGCCCGACCCCCATTCCCCGAGAGTTCAAAGATCTATCTATCTCCGCCTTGAATATACTCAAAGACTCAGCATCCACAGCCCTCTGGGGCAAAGAATTCCAACCTTGAGTGAAGAAATTCTTCCTCATCTGTCTTAAATGGACTGCCCCTTATCCGGAGACTATGCCCCCTAGTTCTGGACTCTCCAGCCAGGGGAAACAACCTCTCAGCATCTACCTTGTCAATCTCCCTCAGAATCTTATATGTTTCAATGAGACCACCTCTCATTCTTCTAAACTCCAGAGAGTAGAGGCCCATTCTACACAATCTCTCATCATAGAACAGTCCTCTCATCCCAGGAAACAATCGAGTGAACCGTTGTTGCACCCCCTCCAAGGTAAGTATATCCTTCCTTAAATAAGGAGACCAAAACTGTGCACAGTACCCCAGGTGTGGTCTCACCAAACCCTGTACAATTGCAGCAAGACTTCCTTACTCTTATACTTCAACTCCATTGCAATAACGGCCAACATGCCATCTGCATTCCATATTGCTTGCTGTACCTGCATGCTAGCTTTCAATGTTTCTTGCACAAGGACACCCAAATCTCTCTGAACAACATTTAAAAGTTTCTCACCATTTAAAAAATAATCTGTTTTTCTATTCTTCCTACCAAAGTGAATAACTGCACATTTCTCTACATTATACTCCATCTGCCACCTTACTGCCCTCTCACTTAGTCTATCTATATCCCTTGAGGGGGGGTTGGGGGGGAGAAATTCGCATCATATGTGCCTCCTGTTATCGCCCTCTGGGCACAAAAGATTTCTCACCCAGGGCCGCTACTGCCGCCCGCGAAATTCTGCGGGAGTTAGCGGAGGCACAAACCGGCAACACCCCGGGCTGTAACGCCGGCAATGATGATGGCATCGCCACGCGCAACGGCCCATTTTGCGGGGTCCGTGCCACTATGTTGCAGCCCGGTACTCCACTTCTGTGCCGGGCTGCTGCCAGGGCACCCCACTTCCTGGTGGTGAAGTAGGGACCCTCGCCCCAATGCAGAGCTCGCAGCTTGCCTTCCCCTTTAATGGAAGGAGAGGAGAGGGCCCTGTGCTCCCGCCAGCGCTACGCAGTGCTCTGCATAGCACTGGAACATTCCTGAGCTTAGCACTCCTGTCCACCCACAAGAGGGAGTGGAGCGCCGGACAATGCACTCCACTTCCTCTCGGGGGCGGTAAACCTAATTTCGCAGCCGGGGCGGGACTTCCGTGCCAGGCGCAAGACGTCCCGCCTCGGTTACCACCCCCAAACGGGATGCTACCGAATTTCTGCCCCTTTGTGGTATTCTCGTCACAGTTTACTGTCCCACATAGCTTTGTATCATCAAAAAATCTGGATATATTACAAACAGAGCGCGAGAACGAGAGCGCGAGGGGGGGGTCAGGCAAGAGGGGGTGGGGGGGGGGGCGGGCGAGAGGGGGCGCGAGACAGAGAGAGAGATAGAGAAATTTGCAATTTCCACATTACAACAGTGACTCTGCTCCAAAGTACTTAATTGGCTGTAAAGTGCTTTGAGACGTCTAGTGGCTGTGCAAGGTGCTATATAAATGTAAGTGTTTCTTTTTTTATATAATGCAAGTTTCGGGACTTGCCGAGACAATGTGCCAAATTGTTTCACAGCCAATGAAGTACATTTTGAAGTGAAGTCACTGTTGTGATGTAGGAAATGCAGCAGCCAATTTGCGCACAGCAAGCTCCATAAACAGCATTGTGATAAAGACCTGATAATCAGTTTGAGCGAAGTTGACTGAGGGATAAATATTGGCCAGGACATCGGGGATAACGCCACTGCTCATCTTCGAATAGTGCCATGAGATATTTTACATCCACCCGAGAGCACAGACGGGACTTCGGTTTAACATCTCATTCAAAAGATGGTACTTCCAACTGTGCAGCGCTCCCTCAGTACTGCACTGGAGTGTTGGCCAAGATTCTTGTGTCCAAGTCTCTGCAGTGGAACTTTGAACCCACAACCTTCTGACTCCGGTATCCAAATCCTTTTTGGAAAGGCATGTAAATACCAAATTTAAATACAAAGAAAAATGAAGCTAAATGCTGGGAAAGTGACTGGGCTCTTGTTACAGGTTTATGATCATAGGTTTGGGTCACTCGGGTGAGCATTGCCACCCAAAGTACAGAGAAAATTTGGAGAAGCATTGGAGGCGACAAGCACAACCCTCAGCTCCCGACGGATTTTTATAAAAACCCTATTCTAAGATTATGCCCCCTAGTTCTAGTCTCCCCTATCGGTGGAAACATCCTCTCTGCTTCCACCTTGTCAAGCCCCCTCATAATCTTATATGTTTCAATAAGATCACCTCTCATTCTTCTGAATTCCAACGAGTAGAGGCCCAACCTACTCAACCTTTCCTCATAAGTCAACCCCCCCCCCCATCTCCGGAATCAAACCTAGTGAACCTTCTCTGAACTGCCTCCAAAGCAAGTATATCCATTCTTAAATATGGAAACCAAAACTGCACGCAGTACTCCAGGTGTGGACTCACCAATACCCTGTACAACTTGTAGCAAGACTTCCTGCTTTTATACTCCATCCCCCTTACAATAAAGGCCAACATTCCATTTGCCTTCCTGATCACTTGCTGTACCTGCATACTAATCTTTTGTGTTTCATGCACAAGGACACCCAGGTCCCGCTGTACTGCAGCACTTGAGAATGTGTAAAAGGGTTGCGAAAGTGGTAGATGACTAGAGAAAGTGGCAAAAGGATGGAGATAGGGAATCATGGGAAAATAGCTAAAGAAATGGTCAAGATACAGACAACTGCAGAATCAACAGACTTTTGAAAAATGTTAAAAACAGCAAGCTTTAGCAGTTTAGAAGAGACATTGTAACGACCTTGAAACTGGAACAATTGAGATAACGAAAAGCAGCCCTCTCAGCCTATGTGCCAGACTCCCCTCTAGTTATGGAAAAGACGGGAAAAAAAAGACACAACCTTGAAAGAAAACAAATTGAACGAATTTGAAAGAAAAAGTGTCTTCGATTGTCTGATGATTTTAAATTAACAAATTTACCGAGACACGAGCCCTCTATGTAAAATACAAAACCTAATTTGAAGAAAGGAGACCTTAAAAAAAAAACATAACGTACTAAATAGGTGCTGAAAGGAAAAAAAAAAGTGTTCTGAGATGGAAAAGGACATAACTTACTAAATACTAGCTGATATTTGATGTGAAAAAGATATTGGCTTAATTGAAAAAAATGTTGGAAGAGGTAAGACACTCTCCATTGATAATGATTTTAAATTATGAGAAAGTTCCACTGCAGTTTGAAAAGATGAATCACTTCTGTCAAGTTGGCAGAAAAACGCCACTAAGTTAGAACTCTCATTAATGGAAGGAGGACATGTTAAACCCCTAGATGTATTAAAGAAAGAGTGCGCGCACGAAAAACGTACCAAGAGCTCCACTCGGACCTCTGAAAAGGTATTGATAGACTACATAGTCAAATGGTTGGCCTTGCATTGACCGAGGCTGATGACGAAATTGAATTTCAGTAAACAAAATAGCTATTAAAAATGTGTGGTCTCGTTTTAAATCAATTTAAAAAAAAATCTTTGGCAAGTACTTGAATTAGAAGTTTAAAAAAATTGGAGTTTAATCTAAAATGCCGTCTTCCCTGATGAGAATACTTTTATTATGACGGCTTTACTAATGATTTCTGCTGTTTTAATGGATTCCTAATTTCTAAGCAAGTTTTGAAGGCACAAAGACTTAAAAAAAAGAATTTTTCAGATGATTACGTGAAGTCACGTAATGACATCAGGCCTTCTTACAAACCTGTAAAGGAGTTAACCCTTTCCATTGACAGCTGTTTTATACTGGACATTATTAATTTGGATTTCTTAATAGAATAAAAAAGACTCACCTAACAGAGGAAATGGTGCGATAGTCAGAATAAAAATAAAAACAGAACTAGCCTATGTAATAATACTCACCTAATACAAATAAAAGAAAGATACTCAAACAAAACAAATTCAAGAGTTAAAAGCTAAGATAAATAAGCTGGAAGAGATTTTTTTTTTAAAAACGGGGCCAGATGGATAGTGCAGTGCGCAGCCATAGCACCATCACCTATGGCAATAGAGCCAATGTACCCCACGGTGGGTAAGTGTAGTCTACAAACCCAACCTAACTTTACCTTCGATTTCACAGAGTGACCGCAACATGCATGGATAAAAGATGAGTAGACCAGAACCTAACACCTGGTGATGACCAGGCTATCTGTTTAAAATTTGCAGATAAAACACTCACCGAGATGGGACCGCAGCGGCTACTTCAACTCTGGAGACTCAGGATACTGGGGACCTTGAGGCCCACGCAGGCACTGGATAATACAGATGGACTACGAGAGATATAGCACACGCAGGAAAGACACAACTACATGAACTAGCTTTGTTTAATTTGACTGCCGAAATATGCAACCCAGCAGCCAAGGACTGGAGCAAGGACAGAACTTATTTTAACGCATGGCTATGTATAGTGTATTAAGTAAGGTTGTCATGCAGCAGGCTGCCGATGCCATGGGCGCCAGTAGATTCCGAGGACCAAAAGGGGAAGGGCGCAGAAATCCAACTGGACGGAATTTCAGTTCTAGAAGCTCATGCCTGGGCGGACAAAGCTGCAAACAAGCAGCCAAATCCACCCCGCAAGAACAGAAGGGTGGGAAGAGAACAGAGCAAAAAGGGGGTGGAACCACAGGATGTTTAGGGAAACTGGCCAGTGGGATAAAATAAAGACCAAGGGAGGTCTCTGGAATATAAGGTGTATGTCCTGAAGCGTGACACGGTTATAACATGGAGAAGCCGGTATTGATCATGCGCAGCACAAACAAGAAGGAATATAACCGAAAAAAGGGGGGCTAGTAATAAAAGAATCTAAAGAAAGGATATAATTTGGGGTGCGTCAGCGACTACTTATCCTAAACCTAATGGATATCATTTTTCCTAGCTTCTGTGGGAGTGAAACTATAAGTCTATACCAGAACCTGGCACAACGGATCCTCGAAGGCCCGGAACCCACTACCCTGAGATTTAATGTCAGAAATGGAATAGGGCAAGGTCGGAAAAAAAAAAGGGGAATACTGGAAACACTAGGCACGGGTTATGACGATGAATTCCATAGGCCTGTAGGCAATATACGACCGGGTTAACAATTTAATGGCGTAGTCTTGAGTGGTTTAGTGGGGAGGGACTTGGATAACCAAGCCCTACATGCGCGGTGGGGAGATGGCGCGGAAGGGGAACTGTTACAAGTGGCCCATACATTGCCGAAATGCCAAGACAATAAAATTGATCCATGCAATGGGGAAAGATATAAGTAAACGATTACAGGCTGAGATAGTTTGCTCCGAGTATGGGGCCTGGATATCAAGTGAGGTACAACATAATTTGGAGCAACTCCAGAATGGAGACATACCAAATTGGATTCCGAACAGCATACTTAACAATTGGACTCTAGATAAAAAAAATGAACAACACATGCGAGGTACGAAGGAATAGTCACGCATGGGTGCCGAAATTCAGATGTATTACTGGGCGGGTGAATATGATCGGATTTGTGTTGTCCATACCACAGTATGATGTAACAAAGGGAGGCCCCTTATATCAGATTGATAATATTGGTGAAGTGAGAATCCAAACTTGGTTACGTTACCATCAGCCTGCCAGACGGGTGATTAAAATTAACAATAGTACCAAAGGCATTGATATAACTGACTGCTATAAAATTAACTAAGTGGTTTTATGTCGAGGTACACCATGAATGACGAATGATGATTGCAGATTCCACCAAACAAACGGATGCATGTTGAGTATCACTCCTCTCGAACACGATCTTGAGACCATCGCTGCCCCGCAAGGGAACGGAGAGTGATGCGTGAGCACGGGGGCAGCCAACTTAACCATTAAGACCAGGGGAGGAGTCACCCCCTGTGTCCTCATTACTCCTAACTTCTGCTTCAGACCCAAGGGAGAAATAGACATAGACAGATATCATATACATCCCGAGACAACGGAAATCATCGACGGAACAATCACGGATACCCTCCGAGAGGGGTATGAAGAGGCGGTATGGGAACCGCAAGGCAAACAGATACCGGAACTAAATGAGGAACAATTACGTTTGGTGCAAGGAATCCAGAATCAAAGACGACAGTATGTCCGGCTGATGGAAGAAATAGACAACTTACAGAGAGACACTAACGCAATGCTGGCTGATCAGCCCTGGTACTCAAAGCTGTGGGACATCGGACTTAATATTCAAATTCACCCATGGATAAGAATAATATCACATGTAGTTGTAGTAATACAGGGTCTGGTTCTGATTTGAGAAAAATTTGGCATTAGGGGTACCAGTGGGACAAGGGTTAAAGTGCTGGTTCCTGCACTGGCCCATAAGGAGGTAAAAGGCCTCTCTTCGGCCTTGTACCAAGGCTCCTGAAGTTATCATGTCAATAATATTCCGACAGGATACGATGTGAGAACCTAAACAGACATTGATAAGACCTTGCGAAGAGGCTCGAGGCGGACTTACAGACAACAAGGAGGATCAGGAAAGAGAGTGCGCACGGCTAAACGCGATACTCCTGGAATAAGCACCAGGGTTATCATGGAATGATAAAAGGGGGGGAATGAGAATGTGTAAAAGGGTTGCGAAAGTGGTAGATGACTAGAGAAGGTGGCAAAAGGATGGAGATAGGGAATCATGGGAAAATAGCTAAAGAAATGGTCAAGATACAGACAACTGCAGAATCAACAGAAAAAAAAGGGGTTACCAAGAGTTGAAGTTGAGGTTAGACACAGGTCATGAGAAAGCCCAAGCAGCACAAAGAAAGAAAGCAATTCTAGATAGGAAGGGAAAAGTAATAGCTTCTACTGATAAGGAGGAAGAGAAACTAATTGGGTTCTTTACTGATAAGGGAAGACAGTGTAGCAAAGCTATAACTAACCTACCTGACACCAGCCCTAATTGGGAGACTTTCTTGCCTGCCATTGGACGTACTCGGGGGGGGGGAGGGGAGGCAGAAAGGGATTGGATAGACCAAGTGCTAATCAAATGTGTTCTGTTTTGAAAATGTATATCTACTGTGCTTTTCGCGCTGAAAAGGGGCTTGTCCAGTGGAAGGTAAACAGGCTCTGATTGAGAGTGTCCCTTTGTCTTGACAAGTCCCGGCCAGAGAATCTTCAATAAAGGTCTTTTACAGAAAAGGCAAGAGGTGTTTGCGTGTCAGTGTATTCGCTGAAACAGATTGAGGGAAAAAGAATCCGTATCAACACACTTTGCAATTTTTCTCTATTTAAATTATAATTTGCTTTTCTATTATTTCTGCCAAAGTGGATAACCTCACATTTTCCCACATTATACTCCATCTGCCAAATTTTTGCCCACTCACTTAGCCTATCTATATCCCTTTGCAGATTTTTTGTGTCCTCCTCACAATTTGCTTTCCCACCCATCTTTGTATCATCAGCAAACTTGGCTACATTACACTCGGTCCCTTCATCCAAGTCATTAATATTGATTGTAAATGGTTGAGGACCCAGCACCAATCGCTGCGGCATCCCACTAGTCACTGTTTGCCAACCGGAAAATTACCCATATATCCAGACTCTCTTTTCTGTTAGTAGCCAATCCTCTATCCATGCTAATATATTACCCTCAACCCAGTGAGCTTTTATCTTGTGCAGTAACCTCTTATGTGGCACCTTATCGAATGCCTTCTGAAAATCCAAATATACTACATCCACTGGTTCCCCCTTATCCGCCCTGCTCGTTACATCCTCAAAGAACTCCAGCAAATTTGTCAAACTTGATTTCCCTTGTATAAAACCATGCTGACTCTGCTTGATTGAATCATGCTTTTCCAAATGTCCCACTACTGCTTCCTTGATAATGGACTCCAGCATTTTCCCAACAACAGATGTTAGGCTAACTGGTCTAAAGTTTCCTGCTTTTTGTCTGCCTCCTTTTTTTTTTAAAAAACAGGGGCATTAGATTTGCGGTTTTCCAAGCCGCTGGGACCGCCCCAAAATCCAGGGAATTTTAGTAGATTACAACCAATGCATCCACTATCTCTGCAGCCACTTCTCTTAAGATCCTAGGATATAAGACATCAGGTCCAGGAGACTTGTCTGATATAAAAGCACCGTACGTTAATAAAGTGCTATTTGGCATGGAAAAGAACACCTCAGACATCTAAAATCAAACTGACCAATAAATTATGCTAATATACAATATGTTTCAAAGCTCAATAAAAATGTAAATACTTCATCTACATCTTTTGTACTCCATCCCCAATGCATTACATAAATTTCTTACTATATTTTGTCCCCAGGTCCTCTTCCCCAGCCCTTAGCATGCTTGCAACTGGTCAACAGCCCTAAGATACGAAGGCAGGCAAGATAATACTGGATGATGCCAATGTTTCGCAAGTCACTAACAGGAGAGGAGTACGGTGCGGGAGGCTCTCCTCTTCAGATGCAAGACATTGTTACAAGGCAGGCCAGCTAAGGAGTGCCCTCCCACCTCCAAAAAGAGCAAAACTCTGCCACCTACATTTGTGATCAAATACACGACCAAACCCATATATCACACAAATTGTAAAACAATGACATTAACTGCTACCCAAAGTCACCTTTTCTGTACTTTCAATGCACACTTAGTGTGTTTGTTGAAGATTCATCAAAATATAATTGGTGCCGTATTGGATTAGACTAACTGACCAAGGTAGCTTGCGATAAACAAGTTGATAAACCTGTTCTGTTATATAACCCCTTTCACATAGAAGGCAATAAATAGTAGGCGTGTCGTTCCTAGCTTTACAATACAAAGCAACAATTATTCACAAGGGCTAAAGAACACTAGTTTTTTAGACAAGACTTACTTTTACTCTAACTTTCTCTGAAATGATGCTCTGAAAGGATGGAAAATAAAATCAATGAACCAGAAAGAAGTACATAAATGATAGAATGTGTACTTTTGTAGCAGCATTTGCTAAACTGTTTAGAGTTTGAAGGAGACTTAATTTCGTACACAGGTGTGTACCCAAATGTTTAAACCAACTGACCAACACAGCACTGTTTCTTCAAAGTTTCTCAAACTGAAAAATGGAAAGTTAATTTAGAAAAAATATGAAAGCAGACTTTGCAACAATTTGGTCAGGTTTTTTTTTAAATCAACAGAATTTTCCTTCAATTTAAACAAGTTGCCTGAGAAAATACATTGCCAAACAGAATTACATAGGTGACTGACTAATTTGGGAATGGAACCAAGTGTTCACTGCAGTGCATATTATAAAAACTTCATCCGATTTGGGACAGTATGCACTCATAAGCCAGAATCTTCCCTTTTCATCCCTACCCGCTCCATCCCATAAAAGGTGATTAAAGATTAGCAAAACTGTCTTGACTATTTTAACATCTATAGCTTCAAATGACCACCTTGAAGTGTGTTTCAAAATTATTCATCAGCTCACACTAGAAGAATTTGGTCAGCTTTGCTGTTTCAGTAAATATTTAACTACTTGGGGAACCAGCACGTTTTGTCTGGGTTTTAGTAGAAAATTCAATCTGGTCTCCATTTCTACATCATTTACTTTCATTGAATTTGAAATCACCACATTTGATAATTAGAGGTTAGAAAAAAATTGCAAACCAAATTACTCTTCATACTGCATTTACAGTTGCAGGAACATGGTGTTGTAGGTTCAAACAGTGTTACAACAATTGAGTGTTAGACCTTCTTACCTGTTGCTGATGATTGTGCACTGGCATCTTTGGCCAGAGATTGGAGCAGACTCGATTGTTGCTGACTGGAGCTGACTTCAGGTTCAGCACTGATGGATGGGGACAAGGAGATCTCGCTGGAAGCCCCGGTCTTGATCATCTGTGTCCCTGTGTCTTCGGAAGCATTCTGCTCGTCTTGGCCAGGAAGCTGGAGGGCCGACAATGGAATATTAATCTGCTGGTTTCCTCCCGAGGTGCTGACCGGCATCTGAAGAACTAACTGCTGCCCGCTTCCTTGACCTCCGTTCAGCTTCTTTTGTGAAGTCGCGCAACTCCGTCCAGGCTTTGTGCCCCCTGCCCTAGAGGTGATTGGTGGAATGATGGAAATTCCCTGTGAGTCAGTCTTTTCGGGCATGTGACTAGCAGGAAGGAGGGCTGAAGATTTGGTAGGCCCCAAGTAGGAGGCAGGACCAGACTTTGGCTTGGACCTCAATGTGACAGGTGAGCTATCATTGTCTACAGCGATTTCTGCATTTGTCACAATGTAATAGTCTTCAGGACCCTCCTGCTTGATCTTTTTAACAATAACCTCATTACTGTCCTCATTAGCAAGGTGGTTTGGAGAGTCTGGAACAAGCAAAGAACCTGCTTCCCGCCTTTTCAGTGAGTTTTTTTGTAGCCGAGATTCATAGTCACTATCTTCATCAGTCACTGAAGACTCACACGCCATATGAAACAAATCACCTTCGTCATCATACTCTTCCATATTTTCGTCAACTTCCGAATGTTCACTGTATGAAAAGTCACAGGAATCTCTATTCCTGGAACACTCGGCCTTTCCTTTCGAAGACCTATTAAGGTATTTCTCTGCGGGACTTTGCTGGGCCTCGGACGACACTGCAATTATGCTGGGGCTATCGGAGTTAAAGCTTCTACTGTCCTGAAAGCACACTCTGTCCTGGGGGCCTGCCCTGCAGGTAACAGCCAGTGGCCAGTGATAGGCATGGCCAGCACCACAACCCCACATCGCAGTGAGGTTTCCATGGGCCCCTTCTGTCAACAAGTGCTTCAGATTTGGAATGAGACTGCATATAGTTCCGTGACTGTGAGCCCAGCTGACCAGTTTGGACAGGTTTTCTGAAGACGTGTGAAGACAGTCTTCCATCTTGTTGGGGCTCTTACTTTTCAATAGTCAGTGTCCTAGAAAAGAAAAACGAGGGAAAAAAAGAGACATCAGATTGGACTACGACAGTCGCACAACTTTGTGACTCAAAGCACACATTAACTCGCTGCATCAAACCAGCTTCTTCAAGGGTTCCAAGACTAGATTAAAATATGGTTAATTTTCATTCAATTAAAACAGAACTAGGCAGATTTAGGCAAACACCTCAAATATACCACCACATTATTTCTACAGCACTGCTGTGACCCTCATATGTATCCCACTATACAGTGCAATTAGATTTAATGCGTGATAATTAAATTTTCATTTCTTGTCTGCTCCATCACTCTAATCTGTTATTCACTGAAGACTGTAGCCCTCTCCAGTCAGTCAGGAGGCAACAGTAAAACACTATTTTTGATCGTGGGATTGCATTTTAGCTAATTACATTTGAGATTCCAATCAGTAAACTGGTCATAAAACGAGATAAGCTCCTTTTGGTACAGTGCTTCCTGTTGTAGTTTGGAGGAGCTGAAAAAAAGACACCGGCACAGACTGTTCTGCTCAAGACCAAGTCTGATCCGTGGATTACCTCTTGGCCATCCTTTTCTAAGGGCATTAACCTTCGAGCACAATATTTCCATAAAAATTGGAAAACTGAAAACTTGTGATCTTTAGGAATCAATTTGTAACGGTTGCATTCTTCAGTAAAGACACATTCTGCACATTTAGAGGGTGAACGACTAGGAAAATATGAAATGCTAGGGACTTGAATAAATTTTTTAAATTTATAAATTCATCCCAATCTTAACACAGATGTAACAATGTAACCTATTTAACTATATGACACGATCATGATTAGATATTTCATAAAATTACTATCTTCAATGTGTTGAAAGTCAGGTCACTTTGCATCTCAGCATGCTGCTGACCTGATTTACATAGATGATTACCATTGTGTCCTCTGGTAAATTCCTCAGACCAGGCATCAAACCAGAAGCTTAACCAACCGAGCTTTCAAATGAACCACTGATTAGATACAATGAATTATCAAGGAATAGACTATATATGCACAAAGTCTTTTTTGTCCTAAAAAGTTTCAAATTCCCAATGATTTGCAGTCCCAGCAGATTGGAAAACCGCAAATCTAATGCCCCTATTTAAGAAAGGAGGCAGACAAAAAGCAGGAAACTATAGACCAGTTAGCCTAACATCTGTTGTTGGGAAAATGCCGGAGTCCATTATTAAGGAAACAGTAGCAGGATATTTGGAAAAGCATGATTCAATCAAGCAGAGTCAGCATGGTTTTATGAAAGGGAAATCACGTTTGACAAATTTGCTGGAGTTCTTTGAGGATGTAACGAGCAGGGTGGATAAGGGGGAACCAGTGGATGTGGTGCATTTGAATTTCCAGAAAGCATTCAATAAGGTGCCACATAAGAGGTTACTGCACAAGATAAAAGCTCATGGGGTTGGGGGTAATATATTAGCATGGGTCATTTTCCAGTTGGCAAACAGTGACTAGTGGGGTGCCACAGGGATCGGTGCTGGGCCCTCAACTATTTACAATCTATTTTAATGACTTGGATGAAGAGACCGAGTATAATGTAGCCAAGTTTGCTGATGATACAAAGATGGGTGGGAAAGCAAATTGTGAGGAGGACACAAAAAATCTGCAAAGGGATATAGACAGGCTAAGTGAGTGGGCAAAAATTTGGCAGATGGAGTATAATGTGGGAAAATGTAAGGTTATCCACTTTGGCAGAAATAATAAAAACACAAATTATAATTTAAATGGAGAAAAATTGCAAAGTGCTGCAATACAGAGACACCTGGGGGGTCCTTGTGCATGAAACACTAAACGTTAGTATGCAGGTACAGCAAGTAAAGAGGAAGGCAAATGGAATGTTGGCCTTTATTGCAAGGGGGATGGAGTATAAAAGCAGAGAAGTCCTGCTACAACTGTAGAGTATTGGTGAGGCCATACCTGGAGTACTGCGTACAGTTTTGGTCTCCGTATTTAAGGATATACTTACATTGGAGACTGTTCAGAAAAGGTTCACTAGGTTGATTCCGGAGAGGAAGGGGTTGACTTGTGGGAATAGGTTGAGCCTATACTCACTGGCATTCAGAAGAATGAGAGGTGATCTTATCGAAACATATAAGATATTGAGGAGGCTCGACAAGGTGGATGCAGAGAGGATACTTCCACTCATAGGGGAAACTAAAACTGAGACATAGTCTTAGAATAAGGGGCCGCCCATTTAAAATTGAGATGAAGAAAAATTTCTTCTCCCAGAGGGTTGTAAATCTATGGAATTCTCTGCCCCAGAGAGCTATGGAGGCTGGGTCATTGAATATATTTAAGGCAGAGATTGACCGACTTTTGAGCGATAAGGGAGTAAAGGGTTATGGGAGCGGGCAGGGAAGTGGAGCTGAGTCCATGATCAGATCAGCCATCATCATCATCGGTAGTCCCTCGAAATCGAGAAAGACTTGCTTCCACTCTGAAAGTGAGTTCTTCGGTGACTGAACAGTCCAATATGGGAATTACAGTCTCTGTCACAGATGGGACAGACAGACAGACAGTCGCTGAAGGAAAGGTTTGCCGCATGCTCATTCCGCTGCCTGTGCTGGTTTTGTGCATACTCTTGGCGATGAGACTCGAGGTGTTCAGCGCCCTCCAGGATGCATTTCCTCCACTTAGGGCGGTCTTTGGCCAGGGACTCCCAAGTGTCGGTGGGGATGTTGCATTTTATCAAGCAGGCTTTGAGGATGTCCTTGAAACGTTTACTCTGCTCACCTTGGGCTCACTTGTCATGTAGGAGTTCCAAGCAGAGCGCTTGCTTTGGGAGTCTTGTGTCAGACATGCGAACACTGTGGCCCGCCCAACGGAGCTGGTTGAGTGTGGTCAATGTGAGTGTGAACAACCAGATAATCTGTTTTTGTTATATTAATTGAAGGATAAATATTGGTCAGGATTCCGGGTATAACTCCCCTGCTCTTCTTCAAAATAATGCCATGGAATTTTTTACGTCCACCTGAATGAACGTCCCATATGAAAGATGGCACCTCCGACAGTGCACTGGAGTGTCAGCCTGGATTTTTGTGCTCAAGTCTCTGGAATGGGATTGAACCCACAACCTTCTGACTCAGAGGCAAGCGTGGTACCCACTAAGCCAAGGCTGACACCACAAAAAGAAGCTATATAAATGCAAGATCTTCACACACAACACAATGAATGCCCCTATTGAATCTCATGGAAAAGGACAAACCCAGATGATTAATAAGTTATACTCATTAATGTAATAAGGCTAATTTTCACTCAATATAAAACACTGAACAGTCGGGTGTTCAGTGACACAAGGGTCAATCTTTTATGGCTTGACAAGAAAATAAATACTGCTGAATTCTACCAATGCTACAAAAATAACCAAGACAGATGTACCCTTCCAAGATCAGTACACAAAACCTCAGGACAAATAAAATCAGGCTACGCTCTTGATTTGTGAAAGTGCCTTTCAACAAATGTATTGCTATCCATTATTGTACATATAAAATGAGTTTTGCCAAACATAAAGGCAGTGGAGTGAAAATTCAATTACAACATCCTTCTGTAAAAGCCCACATTGTTTTCTTTTCTGTTGTGCGTTCTTCCATACCTTCCAACATGTGGGACAATGCTTGAGAATCTCTACATTTTTGGTGCAAAATCTGTAAACAAAAGTAGGGGATTTACTAGTCAAATATACACAGTATTTCTCTTTGCTGCTGCATAAACTTCAGTTTGCAAATTGTTGGGGATTGACTACTTAAATTGCACAATAGAAACCAGCTATTTTTGTTGCCTTTTACCCCTTTTGTAAACAGGTTTCCAACACATTACAATGCGCTCCACATATTTTTTTAAATTACAATACTGAACAATGAAAAAGCAAAATGGGAATAAAGTATGCAATAGATCTTAATTTTCTTTGCACTTGGGAATAAAGTATGCAATAGATTTTAATTTTGCACTGCAGTGCAAAAATATCCAACCTAAATGATTATTTCTCGTGATAGGAGTCTATAATCCTATATACAAAAATTGCAAAATGATAATATTTAATACTCGCTCAAAAAATACTTTTTGCCATCACCCAGTGGAGGGATGTTAATGCTGAGGAATTAACTCTTCTCATCAAGTAGCAGCATCATAGGAACAGGAGGAGGTCATTCAGCCCATCGAGCCTGTTCCACCAATCAATTAGATCGTGGTTGATCTATGTCTCAACTCCATTGACCCATCTTGGTTCTGTAACCCTTGCCAAAGAAAAACGTATCAATCTCAGTTTTGAAATTTTCAATTGACCCCCAGCCTCATCATTTTTTTTGGGGAGGGGGGGAATTTTCCAGATTTCTACTACCCTTTGTGTAAAGAAATGCTTCCTGACATCACCCCTGAACGACCTAGTTCTAATTTTAAGGATATACCCTCTTGTTCTGGACCCTCCGCCCAGAGGAAATAGTTCCCCTCTATCTACCCTATCAATTCCTTTAATCATCTGAAACACCTCAATAAGATCACCCCTTAATCTTCTATATACATTCAAAGGAATGCAGGCCTAGGCTAGTTCCCAGTTGCTATCAGTTTCAGCCATTTATGTTACAGACCTTAAATGTAGGTAGGTCTAATCATCAACAACAATTTGCAGTTATAAAGCACCATTAATGTAGAAAAATGTCCCACGGCATTTCACAAGTATGTTAGCAAACAAAATTGGACACCGAGCCACAGAAGGACAGGTGACCAAAAAGCTTGATCAAGGAGGTAGGTTTTAAAAATAGTCTTAAAGGAGGAGAGTTAGAGAACGGGCCCCATTTAGGCTGCAAAATGAACAGGTAACAGGACTGGGGCAATTCTCCCCTCACTCATCTATCTGGCCAGTTTACAACTTGTAAAATTCATCCAGCCATGCCAAGCAAATTGAGCTGACAAAGTGGCCCAGGGTTCAAATTCACAAACTTCGAGCAGGCAGATCAACTGATTCAGCTACCGGGCCAGAACAGATTTAAAGGGAGGGAAAAAAATGATATTTAAGCTAAGCAGTGGATCTTAGTTTGATAACCTTTCAAAATTGTAACAGATATGAATAATAGTAAACCTAAAAATTTGCAACTTACATTTCTATAGCATTGCTCACAGAATGATCTCAGATCATTTAAGAGGGCAGTGATGAAACAGCGGACCAAAACAGGAGAGAAAAACGGGTGGAAGCATGGTTGGGGGGCTGTAGAGTCAAAGTCAAGGGTTCCTGGGAGATATTTGGAAGCAGGGAGGGAGCTGGCAAAACAGAGATGTTGAGGGAATGTGCCCCGAAGGACAACTGAAAACAGCCATTGACAGTGCACTTGAAGAAGCAGGTATAACTGGAAGTAATTCAGTCTTGGAAGAACTGAGAGTACACACATTGGAGGAAATTACTGAAATAAGGCATGCAAAGCTATGCAGGCATTATAGCAGTTTCTGATCAATGTTCTCATAAATCATAATCAACAAAAACCTATATTTATATAGCGCCTTTAACGTAGTAAAACATCCCAAGATGCTTCACAGGAGCATTAGCAGAGAAAATTTGACGTTGAGCCACATAAGAAGATATTAGGACAGGCGACCAAAAACTTGGTCAAAGGGATAGGTTTTAAAGAGCAACTTAAAGGAGGTAGAGAGGTGGAGAGGTTTAGGGAGGGAATTCCAGAGCTTGGAACCTCGGCAGTTGAAGGCACGGCCACCAACAGTGGAGCGATGAAAATCGGGGATGGGCAAGAGGCCAGAATTGGAGGAGTGTAGAGATCTCGGGGGGGTTGTAGGGCTGGAGGAGGTTACAGAGATAGGGAGTAAAGGAACAAGATCGGGCAAGATACCAAGCTCCTCCCTCCTCCCCAACAACACTGACAAAGTCCGTAACATTGACTTGAATTATTTTTTTTGCAGGAGATCGTCCTCTGATCTCACA
Source organism: Pristiophorus japonicus (assembly GCF_044704955.1). NCBI lineage: Eukaryota > Metazoa > Chordata > Chondrichthyes > Pristiophoridae > Pristiophorus > Pristiophorus japonicus. The sequence goes on along the minus strand of NC_091977.1, from coordinate 234,012,037 downwards.
ATTCCTTCCAGCAACGCAAGTACTCAAGACACAAGCTGAAATCTAAGTCTTGAGGTTGACTTTTTTTTTAAATGAATTAGTGTAAGTCCACTACAGTACAATCTAGGGGCCAATGGTTCCCAGTTCACCAGAGGAATATATTCAGAATAGCTGACATTAGGCACAGAGATCCTTCATGTTGAAAGGATAAATAGAAAAACAATGCCACCTACCATCAGTCTTAATTTTCCACAACCTTCTGCATTCGACAGTCAGCTCTAGGAAACTTTAGAGTGAGAATTAATCAATGGTCAGGATGATTTACAGCACTATCCGAACCACTGGTGCAGAAAGTTAAAATTCAGAGTCAGAGTCCACTCTGGCTTAGTTACAATATATATCTGATTACAAGACACTGTCTTTTCTCCCTACTTCACTCAAAGATGGGCTGGAATAGAACCCTGGCAGTAATCTCATTGGGTTTACAGTAGATCAAGGTTGCTTTACTGGCAGGGCCATCTTTAATCATCCTGAACACACACTTCGACAGCATCCCACTCCGGAGTAGAAAGCGCCATGTGTAAAAGCACACTGCACACCCATGCAAACGCTCATTGAAGCTTTCGTTGAAAAAAAAGTATTCAACATACACCACAACTACATCTTCAAATTGCCAACCACTGAGTTATTGAGTTCATTTTTTAAAGTTCAAACTAATTTGCTCACAGGGCAGGGAACTGGCAAAACTTAAAATTTTTTGGGTGTTTCAGTCAACTACAAATAAACACACAGCTGATACGATCGCAGAATGTACTGTCCATTCCCAAAGCATAAAATTCCTGACCTCCCGCAAAGGCTTCCAAGTTATCTCATTTTTATTGTTCAGCATATTAAACACAATCCTCCCACTATCATGTTTCAGTCACAGACATTTTAGAAGTCTAACCATTTCTGTGCAAAATAGTTATTTTTTTTGTTTCAGCTTCAGCAAAACTAAATTGCTAAATGAGCGAGTAAATGGGCCACGGTCGAGAAATTTGCAAATTATTATTAGCTGGCCATTTAGAGCAATCCCAACGCAAGCTTAAAGTGCCTGGGCAAACTAGTTATATATTTATCAGGATTCAACTCGAATAACTAAAATTCTCAAATAGTGAAACATTCATGTCCACAGGCATTGTTTAGAAGCACAAGGACACGTGCTGCGAAACTGTGGCCGTGGATGGGGGAAGGGTGCATACCTGAACACAGTTGGAAAAGCAAAGCACTCGAGTCAAGTCCTGTAGCTTTATAAATCACACACGTAAGCAAGGTGCCGGATAGATCTGTCGCAAAATAACCCCAGCAGAATTAGAAGGGAGAGATTGTACTACCTTGTTGATAATTAACCCTGCCACTGCTGATCACTGTATTTATTGTGCTAATTTCAGTAATTAAATGCCCAACCATTACCAAAACGATCAGTCGATACCTTGAATAAATGAGCAGAAATATGTAGCCAATAACAATATGCTCAGTGGCAGTGTCATAAACTGCATCCTAAATAGAAATTAGCTCATTGACAACAACCTATTTCAGTGTTCCTGAACACATCTTTAAGGACAGGAGTGCAATAATCAGGTTGTGTTGTGTGCAGTGTAGGACATCGCACATACCCACCAATTTGATAATGATGCAACCATGGTTTTAAACGTGTCAAAATTCAACATTACTAGGAAAAGAAGCAATCACTGCCACCAATTCCTACCACCCCCGCCATGGCAGATATTAAAGACACCTTTTGTTAGATTTCCTACTGGAAACAAGAGCAAAGTCTTATGCAGACAAGTACACATTAACAGTTTAAAGGACTCAACAACTCAACAGATGAGTCAGTCAATGATTACACAACTCACTGGAAAACACTCCCATCACCACGATCTACAAACGTGCATTATAGTACTGCTGTCTTGCCTGTTTTTATGGATATATAGCACTATAGGGACAATTAGAAAAATAACCACAGCAGCTGAAGTTCCAAAATGATATGACACACCGACTGGCTCCTGAATGAGTCAGCAATGTTCGTTCGCTTAAAATTGATGACTGTTTACGATTTTTCTTTACACATCATAGCCAAAACTAGTGTGAAGTTTGGATTGAAGCCCAAATCAAAAAGGTCAGGGTTGGAAATGCTTACACATCATGTGATAAAGTTGTAAGACCTGTTATAAAACTTGCCCCTCTCCATAATTTCATCAATTGCGCCATTTCAGGATTACTGTAGGAAATATTACGGTTCTAGAGGAAATAGGTTACAGTAAAACAGAAGAAAACATCTCTAACTTTGAGACACTTTATATCCCGCTATCCAGCGACGGCAATGTAATCATTTCTGTTTCGTTTATAATTTAAACTGCAAATGACTCAGTGAAGTGAATTCCACACTCTATTCACAAACTAAACATTCCTTGTGTTTACTTGAAGAAAGCATCAATTTCAAGTAAAAATATCTTTACAGCCACCATGTGTCAACATGGGAAAGAGCTACCAGTGCCAAGTAGTGGTGGATGCACATCATTTTTGGCCTTTTGGCCCACCAGTATTAGGAACCCGGTTTAGATTAATTTCACGCAGGATCCCATTTTGTCCATTTGTGCAGCTTGGCTCAGTGGTAGCACTCCCTCGCATCAGAATCAGAAGATTGTAGGATCAAGGACTTGAAAACAAATTTCTAGGCTGACACTTCCGGCTATACTGGGGGGGGGGGGGGGGGGGAGTGCTGTATTCACCTGGTGTCCTGGTCGGCATCAACCTACATTACCAAAGAAAAAACTGCTCATTCTCTTCGTGCGACCTTGTTGTACGCAAGTTGTTTATTACATAACAGTGACCACACTCCAACAAAAGTACTTCATTGGCTGTAAAGCGCTTTGAGACATCCGATGGTCATGAAAGGCGCTATATAAATTGAGTCTTTCTTTCTTTCAGAAGTAACCCACTGGCTGTCAAACACTCAGGGGCACCGAGGACACGAGGAGGTGCTACACAAATGCAAGTTCTTTCACTCACTCACTAATTCTCAGTTACATATACCATCCATGTTCAAGAAGACACATGTTCGTTGGACAGACTGATGACCTACATCTAGTCTCTAGGAGATAGATAGATTGGCCTGGTGTGAACAGCTCTCTGATTTTTTTTACTTCCCAAAGATCAAATGAGAAATTGGGTCCCATCATTCTGTGACCCAGAATATTGGTGTTCTAATGCATTATCTCAAGAATATGTAATATTGGGTCATTTTACTCCAATGCAATGAAGGCTGGAGGACTGCATAGGTTAGACTATACCTGGAATAGTGTGTTCATTTCTGGGCACCACATTTTAGGAAGGATATATTGGCCTTGGGAGGAAATGCAGCGAAAATTTACCAGAATGATACCTGGGTTAAATTACGACGAGAGATTACACAGATTAGGGTTGCATTCCCTGGAAATGGGATGGTTAATGGCTGATTTGATTGGAGTTTTCAAGATTAAGGGAACCGATAGGATAGAGAAAAATTATTTCTGCTGGTTGGGGATCTAGGACTAGGGGGCATAGCCGAAAAATTAGATCCAGGCCTTTCAGGAATTAAGTTAGTCAACACTTCTACACACAAAGGGTGGTAGAAGTTTGGAACTCACTTCCGCAAATGGCAATTGGTGCTAGGTCAATTGTTAATTTTAAATCTGTGATTGATTGATTTTTGTTAACCAAAGGTATATTAAGGGATATGGGTCAAAGGCAGGTATATGGAGGTACATGATCTCATTGAATGGCGGAACTAGCTCAAGAGGCTAAATGGCCTACTCCTGTTCCTATGAATAAGTCCCAATAATGTTTTCTTTTTTTCCCCTTCACTCTCCCTCAAATTGAGACTCTCCAGTATTAATACAAGACATATTATCTACTAACAGTCTTGAATCAGTCATCCAATGTAGGCAACAGAGGTCGTCAGTCAAGGCTATGATTCAAATTTTGGTTCTTTAAATGGAAATCCAGTGTTCTACAATTACAAGACCATTTCACAGTCACAGTAGTCTTGTATTAAATAATTATACCTGTACAACTCTCCAAGAGCTCTGCGCTCTTCCAATTCTGGCCTTCTGTGTGTCCCGATTTTCATGGCTCCCCATTGGCGGCCATATCTTCATTGGAACATTTTACAACATTAAAGGCGCTATATAAATGCAAGTTATTCCTCGAAGCAGAGATTTGCTGCTATCTGATATTGTAACCGTAAAGCTGTGTTGTAACAGAAACAGGATTTTCTCTCCAACTTCTTTCCCCAATCAAAAGACCAGTATGTAACCAAATAGTTACAACAGACATTCTAAACAGCTTAGATTTCCCTTAACTAATTCAGCAAACAAACCTAAATATAGGCTTGGGCAAAATGCACTCTGGCTAGCATTAATGTATATAAAGTTTTAAATGACATTCACATTACATGCAAAGCACCAGCAGAAATATCTCAGGACAGTGAATAGGTTAAGCTCCATTTAAGTATGTAACTTAAAATGCATTGCTGAAACGCTTTGTGTATGAGGTCACGAGATTTTATGCTGCCAATTTTAATTAAACAAACCTTATCTACTAGGATCATAGATAACCAAAATTGTTTAGTCCTTACTAGGAAAACTTATGTTTTTGCAAAATAGATGTAAAAATATCCCAAGAAGCCAACTTGCTTCAGCATTCCCATATACAAACAAGTCAGCCTAATGCTGGCATTGGACTTGAACCCTGCAACCTTTTGACTCGGGAGGGGAGAGCACTATTACGGAGCCAAGCTGATACTTATTTACAAATTTGGGAGGAGGTTATAAATGAAGACAGTTACTAATTTGAATTTCACTTTAAGAGATACGCACACATCGAGCAATAGATTTTGTGACTACACAAGTTGGTGGCACAGGAACATAGGAACAAGAGTAGGCCACTGAGCCCTTTGAGCCTGTTCCGCCATTCAATCAGATCATGGCTGATTTGTGACCTAACTCCATGTAGCCGCCAATGAGAATGTATAGAGACATTGAAGTTGAGAATGTGGGAAAATGTATACAGACATTGAAGTTGAGATTGTAAAACATGGCCGAACAGTCCAATTCCACAGGGACCCCGAGAAGGTCCTGACGACTCTGCAGCATCATACTGGCTCTAACATACCTGACTATGTGGATCCTCATCTATGGGCAGAGGACCTCTCCCAAGTGGGTTATACTCCCATTGATCCGATTGAGATCCGATGCAGGGCAACGTGGACTGGCCCTCTATCCGACAGTACAAACTGAAACCACAGACAATACCAAGTATCCACCGATTGATCAAGGGACTAGTGGAACAGGGATTTTGGTCCAATGCCAGTCCCCGTGTAATACCCCTAAGCCAGGCAAGCCAAACGAATACCGCTTAGTCCAAGACCTTCGAGCTATCAATGCTATCGTCCAGCCCCTGCACGCTCTGGTTCCCGACCCAGCACAGATACTGTCATTAAACCCAGCAAACGCCAAGATCTTCGCAATAATAGACCTCCAACACGCCTTCTTCGCTTTGCCGCTAGCCCAGGCGAGTCAGTACCTATTCGCCTTCACTTACCAGCAATATATCTGGACTAGACTTCCCCAAGGGTTCATCCACTCCCCGACCTTATTCTCAAGGTGCCTGCAGAGACGGTTACAGCCTCTCACGCTGACTAAGGGATCCACTTTGATTCAGTATGTGGACGATTTACTGGTAGCCAGCGCAGATGAACCAAGTAATCAGGAGGATGCTAATCAATTACTGAGTTACTTGTCCTCCCTGGGATACATAGTTTCCCCATCAAAGGTCAAAATTGGCCAGTCTCAAGTCAAGTTCCTTGGGATCATTTTATCAGGCACCCACCGAGCCTTGGAGGCTAGCCGAGTCGAACCGATTTGTCAGTTTCCAGTCCCTAGCACGGCTAAACAAATGCGACAGTGGTTGGGGATGATCAATTACTGTAGACCCTGGATCCCTAATGTTGCCCTGATGACTAAGCACCTCACACTGTATACAAACAAGAAAGGCAGCTTTAAAATAAAAACCGCAGACGTCCAAGCCTTTAAGGAACTAAAGACAGCCCTGTTGCAAGCTCCGGCTTTGGGCCGGCCCCTCTATGACCGGCCCTTTCAACTGTATTGCACGATCCTGAAAGACTGTGCTACCGCTGTCTTAACTCAGAAACATGGGGATAAGCATAGGCTTGTTGCCTACTACTCTTCCAAAATAGACCCCGTTGCCTTGGGGCACCCTGTATGTACTCAAATATTAACCGCCATCTACAATAGCCTTCAATCCGCCGCCAACCTTACCCTCCAGCAGGATATTGTTGTATACACCTCTCACTCCATAGCTGCCCTCCTGGGTCAACTGCAGACTCAACACCTTACCATGGCCAGGCAAAGCAGATATGAGATCTACCTACTGAATAATCCTAAGCTGACCTTTCGGCACTGTACTGCCATTAATCCGGCCTGTTTTCTTACCGAGCCACCCCAAGATGAAGAAGAACCCAGTCATGACTGTTTATCTTTAATTCAAGAGACCACCTCGGTTAGGGAAGATTTAGTTGATGTACCAATGGAGGACCCCGACTGTATTACGTATGTTGACGGAAGCTCTTCCATTGACCCAGAAGGCGGACGAATTTCGGGATACGCCATAGTAAACCAGGAGAATCAGGTCTTGGAATCTGCCGCCTTTGAAACCGCCTATTCCGCCCAACAAGCTGAACTATTCGCCCTCACCCGAGCCTGTATCTTGGCTAAAGATCTCAAGGTCAATATCTATACCGACTCTAGGTATGCCTTTGGGGTAGCCCATGATTTCGGACAATTATGGAAAAATAGGGGATTCCTAACCTCACAGGGGAATGAGATATCCCATAGGCAACTAGTATCTGACTTGTTGCAAGCCCTCATGCTCCCCAAGCGCACTGCCATTGTTAAATGTACCGCCCACACCACTGGAAAATCCCCGGTTGATATAGGGAACCACTGTGCTGACAAAGAGGCCAAACAGGCCTCTCATGGACAACAAATGGTAGTGCCCAGAATGATGAGTCAAACTAAAAGTCCTGCAAAGGATAAGTTAGCCTCGGAAAAACCAATGTCAACCATCCAAGATGTCATTAAAGCACAGGAGGACGCTCCTGAAAAAGATAAACTGTTGTGGAAAAATTATGGATGTACTTATGACAATGTTTCTAAACTCTGGACCACGCCCGCGGAACAGACTTTCATGTCTGACGAGTTGGCCCTATGGGTTATTGAATGTATGCATTTTGCTACTCATTGTGGAGCAAGGACAACAAGTGACACTTTTGGCCACTTGGTGGCACCCTCGACTCCAGGCGCTGGCCCAGAACATCAGTAGTCGCTGCCTGGTTTGCCAACAGCATAATCCAGGGAAGGGAGTCCCCTGTAATTGGGGTAAGACACCCCTACCCGAAGGTCCCTTTGAGACATTGCAGTTGGACTACATTGAGTTGCAAAGAGTTCAGTGTTACAAATATGTGTTAGTAATAGTAGATGTGTTTAGCAAATGGATCGAAGCCTATCCTACCCTGGACAATAAGGCTCAAACTGTTGTTAAGGTGTTAATGAGGGAAATTGTTCCTAGATATCCCAGCTCGACTGAGTTCCGATAATGGCCCTCACTTTATTGGCCAAGTTAACAAAGAATTCTGTTCCCAGATGCGCATTAACCAGCAGCTGCATTGTGCCTACCGACCCCAAGCTGCGAGACTAGTTGAACGTGCTAATCAAACTCTTAAAACCAAGCTTGCAAAACTGGTAGCATCAACCGGACTCAATTGGCTCAAACTCCTTCCTATAGCCCTATTCCAGATCCGAACTACTTCCACCAGTAAGGCTAGAGTGACCCCCGCTGAGGTCATTTATGGTAGGCCCTTTAGGACCCCCTGGAATCAGAATGTCCACTCCACTGTCCAATTCCACCACATGACTGAGGAAATGACCAACTATGTTCTTTCTCTGACTCAGGCTCTGCGAATAGCCCACAACCAGGTTCGAGATGCTCACCTCAACCTCCCAGTTTTACCCGAATCGTCCCTCGTGGCACCAGGGAAGTATGTCCTGATTAAGAAATGGATTCGAAAGGGATTAGAGCCACGATGGGAGGGGCCTTTTCAGGTGTTACTTACTACCCCCACTGCAGCTAAGGTTGAGGGGAGAAGTGCCTGGGTTCACCTGCACCACTGCAAGCTCACCACCCTCGAACGAACCTATTTTACTGGTTATTCTAACTCCAGTCTTCCTCTTCTCCATAGCTGAACAAGGTCCTTCCTAGGAGCGTCCTGACGAACCGAGTGGGTCCCAAGGAGAACAGTTTGAACTCCTACCCGTAGTGATAGACAACCAGCTACACCGACGGTGACCTGAGAAGAGGCGAGAAAACCTAACTCTTTGAATCAGCAAAATATTCGGACTATTTATCCTTGTCCATAGAGACGCTACAAGAAACATTTTGTTCCCGAGTAAGAAGATGAAACTGTTTCTGTGTGCCACAGTCTGTATAGTAGCGTTGGTGTACGATAGGTGCGGCGCATGGGAGGGGAGACTGAAGCGAGAACTCCATGTAAACACCTTTTTGTACATGTCTTATGTTTATGCGCAAAATGGGAACTTTTCTAGATGCTGGGTGTGCTCACATATCCCTATACATTCCAAAGGGGGAATTCCTTTGCGCCCCGTTCCACTGACCCTAACTGAGACTGTCAAGTGGCTTCTGAGCCAGACTAGCATGAGAGGAGGGGGGCCAATGCAAATACGAGAGATGAAAGGCGGGTCAAAAGAGGGATCACGGAGGGCAGAAGGAGCATCATACCGTTACCATGTGGACAACCACGGGGACGTCACCAAGTGGGAGTGCTGGGTACCCCATTAGTCAAACGTTCCAGGGATAGTACCAACCAACCTACGACCGTGAAAAGGAACCCCCATTCTTAGCCCTGACCAATACCTCGGGGATCGGGAGGCCAATCGGGAACATATGTTTAACCCGAAATGACACCAGTAGCAAGGGACATATCATAGGGTACAGCAATTGCCCACACAGTCTCAACATCACAACAGGTGCACGAGTCACTATCCTCTCTCACCTTCCGAATAAAACAGGTGGAGGTCTGTGGGCCCATTCTTGGGACCCCGACACAATATATCAGAAGGCAGCGTATTTGTGTGCTGGCATAGGGCATATCCCTGGTTGCCTAGGCGATGGACAGGGTCCTGCTATCTGGGATATGTGGTGCCATTTGTGCGGCAAATACGTACCCTGGCGGAAGCACATGCCTCCAGCCGACAGGCGAGCCCTCACCCCCACCAAAAGTTTCTTTGGGGTCATGATGTTCCCATTCGGGATAGGACGCATCATGGATGAAGTACAGAACCTAGAGAGGGTATTGGAACAGATAGCTAACTATACTGCTGAAGCTCTGGAGGACATCACGGCCGAAATGGTAGCAATGCGGACCCTGGCATTACAAAACCGAATGACCCTCGATTATCTGTTAGCTGAGAAAGGGAGAACGTGTGCCCTGGTAGGATCTGAATGTTGCACTTACATTCCCGATAGTTCAGAAAACATAACCAATCTCGCTGATCACATAAGAAGGGAGGTGAAGAAGTTATCCACGCCAGCAGGAGGATCTAGCTGGTTTGAATGGCTATTAGGTGGATCCTGGGGATCCTATCTAATGCATGGGGCAATTATTCTCATCGTAGTAATAATTACCTGTTGCTTGATTGTTGGTTGCTTTAACCTTTGTTGTAAAGCCATGATGGCAAGGTTAGCAAACCCTCTTGTGGTCACGAGCTCCCGGGTTATGATCGAGCAAACTAAAGACCTACTCGACAAGGAGGATCAGGAAAGAGAGTGTGAACGGCTGAATGCGATACTCCTAGAATAATCCTAAGGGTTATCATGGAATGATAAAAGGGGGGAATGAGAATGTATAGAGACATTGACGTTGAGAATGTGGGAAAATGTATAGGGACAGTGAAATTGAACAAAGGATTCATGGAGGAATAGCCTTAAGAATGTCAGATTGCAAATGTTACAACATTGGCACAAATAACAGACTGGCTCCAAGGTCTTGCTAAGTCACACCAGTAAACTTGAAACAATAAAGGGTGAGAAAGGTTCTGAAAGGCTGTGTGTGTAAAAACAGCCCATACAGATGTCGGCTCATGAGTGGACAAAGGGAAGGAGGGATCATAAGGGGATAGGCTGAATTGAATGTCATTCAAATTGTATCATGTAATGAAAATGTATAACCGTTGCGCACCTACATTGTAACAAGATTTGTCCGTAGGGAGTGGGTGCACTCTAGAGGGAGAGCATTCCTTCTTTCTGATAAGTCCCGGCCGGTGAAACAAACAATAAAGTCTGCTTTGTTATAAGCGGCAACAGTGTTCGACTCAGTGAATTCGCTGAACCAGATTGAGGGAAAAGAATCCGTATTTACACCTTCGCCCCACAGCACACTCGGCTCCAATTTGCTGTGCCGCCAATGGCAAGATCTAAGTTTGTACTCAAGACTTCCCATGTGTAGAGTTACCAATCTCAGCTATGGTCTTACAGAAAGGGCGTTTATTTTTTAGAAACTGAATGGAGATGCGCTTAGGATTGGTCGCATACACCTCTTGGGGGATCACTTGCAGAGCGGTATAGGTCATGGACAGTTCATGGTAGAGGGATAGAGTGATAGAGAAGGGTCAGAACAACGGCACAGTCCTAACCAGCAACACTGTGGATTGGTTGAGCCATCAATCTGTTACACTGATCTCAGCAGCTGCAAGGAGAGGTGCTAAGTGGAGGCCGGGCATTTCTCCAGGAGGTGGAAAAAGAAATGTGAGTCAAATCAAGACATGCTTCCCTCGGAGGCAATTGAGAAGAGACGAAGGCAGGCACTGCATGGACAAGGAAGATAGATAATAGAAGTCCTACCCTCAAATAATGTACTAATATACATGGGGCTAGAAATTCCATTTTTGGTGATAGTGGTATTTTTGTAAATACTGCTTTGACTCCGCTACCGCTATGAGGACTAAAATTCGGGCTTCAGTTTGCCCAGCGGTAAAAATCGGTGTTGCACGAGGATTCGTGGCGCAAACCATGAATTTTCTGCAACTTTTCTCCCGAGGCCAATACCACTGCAAGTTGGCCGAGGGAGGTGGAAAAACACCAAAATAAAAATAGCAAAAAACAAATTAAAAAAAAAAAAATCACAAAACATTCACAAGTCACTTAACTATCGAATCACTGCAAAAGAATTAAAAAATAAAAACTTTAACTTGGCTTTTTTGTAGGTCTTCATACCTACCACTGTTCCAAGGGGTGCAACGCAGATTTTTCCCAGGCGTTTTTTTTGTCCTAACTACGGGCGCACTGAGCTACATTTTTGGCGAAAGCGCTATTTCGAGTCTTGCACGCCAGCGGTCCGCTCCTCAGTGGTACTTAAAAACCGTCGGCACAAGACTTCTCCGAATTTCCTGGTTCGCAACTGAATGGAGATGCGCTTTAGATTGGGCCCGCAAGTGAGTTTCTGTCTTGTAATGCACTCCATGGGCCGGAAATATCACCGAAAAACTGGGCACAAAGTTGGCAAATTTTAAGCCCATGGAGTGCATTACAAGACAGGAACTCACTTGCGCCTATTTTATTGGACATGTTTCAGTTGGTTGGGTAGTGGAGCGTTTTGAACATGACAGAAAATGATTGCATTCACCAATGAAAGCTTCAAAAAGCTACACTGAGAACAGAGTTGACAAGTTGCCATCACAGGTAATTGTGCAAACGATCGTTGGACACATTTTCATTCTCACACGTGCTAAATAGAAGTCACACTCCTTCCACATTTAATTTCTTTCGCATCACACATGGACTTTGGAAAACAAACACTCAAATACTTTTTCACATATACGCATCTTCTGTCATAAAAATATAACTCAATTTTAAAATTATCCACGTATTGACACTATAAACAGCACACTTCTGGGCCAGCAACGTGATGAGATGCGTATCTTCACTTTGGTTTTCCCATCTCCAGAACATTGCTCGACCCCACCGCCTCAGCTCATCTGCTGCTGAAACCCTCATGCGTTTGTTACCTCTAGACTTGACGATTGCAATGCATTCTACTCTCCATAAACTTGAGGTCATCCAAACCCCAGCTGCCAGTGTCCTAACTCGCACCAACTTTCATTCACCCATCATCCCTGTGCTTGCTGACTTATATTAGCTCCCAGTTAAGCAGCTCTGGATTTTAAAATTCTCGTCCTTGTTTTATAATCCCTCCATGGCCTCACCCCCTCCCTAGCTTGGGAATCTCCTGCAGCTCTATAACCCTCCAAGATCTTTGCGCTTCTCCAATTCTGGCCTCTTACACTTCCCTGGTTGGTGGCCGTGCCTTCAGCTGCCAAGACCCCAAGCTCTAAACATTTCAGCCTCTCTTACTCTCTTTCCTCCTTTAAGACGCTCTTAAAACCTGCCTCTTTGGCCAAGCTTTGGTCACCTGTCCTACTATCTCATGTGCCTCGGTGTCAAATTTGTTTGATCACGTTCCTTTGAAGCACCTTGGGACATTTTATTACATTAATGACGCTTTATAAATGCAAGCTGTTGTTAGGTGTCAAATCATAAGCTAATCGTATATCTCACAACTAGTGAATATGCCATCAAAGGCGTGATAATTCACAAAATGAGAACCTTCTGGTCACCCTCACAAAAGTAGAGGCATTCATCTCATGACACTGCTGGCCACTGCATGTCCTGTACTTGGACATCAACCAACCACAGAGTAATCGATTGGCAGACAGGAAGCAGAGAGTTGGGATAAACGGGTCCTTTTCAGAATGGCAGGCAGTGACCAGTGGGGTGCCGCAGGGCTCAGTGCTGGGACCCCAGCTATTTACAATATACATCAATGATTTAGATGAAGGAATTGAGTGTAATATCTCCAAGTTTGCAGATGACACTAAGCTGGGTGGCGGTGTGAGCTGTGAGGAGGATGCTAAGAGGCTGCAGGGTGACTTGAACAGGTTGGCGAGTGAGCAAATGCATGGCAGATGTAGTATAATGTGGATAAATGTGAGGTTATCCACTTTGGTGGCAAAAACACGAAAGCAGAATATTATCTGAATGGCGGCAGATTAGGAAAAGGGGAGGTGCAATGAGACCTGGGTGTCATGGTACATCAGTCATTGAAAGTTGACATGCAGGTACAGCAGGCGATGAAGGCGGCAAATGGTATGTTGACCTTCATAGCTAGGGGATTTGAGTATAGGAGCAGGGAGGTCTTACTGCAGTTGTACAGGGCCTTGGTGAGGCCTCACCTGGAATATTGTGTTCAGTTTTGGTCTCCTAATCTGAGGAAGAATGTTCTTGCTATTGAGGGAGTGCAGCGAAGGTTCACCAGACTGATTCCCGGGATGGCAGGACTGACATATGAGGAGAGACTGGCTCGACTGGGCCTTTATTCACTGGAGTTTAGAAGGATGAAAGGGGATCTCATAGAAACATATAAAATTCTGACTGGACAGGTTAGATGCAGGAAGAATGTTCCCGATGTTGGGGAAGTCCAGAACCAGGGGACACAGTCTAAGGATAAGAGGTAAGCCATTTAGGATTGAGATGAGGAGAAACTTCTTCACTCAGAGTTGTTAACCTGTGGAATTCTCGACCGCAGAAAGTTGTTGATGCCAGTTCATTTGATATATTCAAGAGGGAGTTAGATATGGCCCTTACGGCTAAAGGGATCACGAGGTAAGGAGAGAAAGCAGGAAAGGGGTACTGAGGTGAATGATCAGCCATGATCTTATTGAATGGTGGTGCAGGCTCGAAGGACCGAATGGCCTACTCCTGCACCTATTTTCTATGTTTGTGTGTGGTATCGGCTTTTCACATCTACAATAGTTCAATAGTTGTTCACAAAACTAAGTACCTTTTGGTTCTAAAGTTCGATTTTTTTCCCCCTTTTTCTCACATGAGAAAAAAAAATCACATTATACCTTTGAAGAAAAAGCATCTTTAATATGGAGTTTTCTAAGTACTTAATAACCAGTCGATTCTCAAAAAAGGTATCAAATTAAATGTTACATTCACTAAATTAAAAGATACTGATTGTCCAAACTTTTTTGTGGCAATGCCAGGTTAGCTTTTGGCCATTGCTTTCAAGTATATCTTATACCTGTTATCTGATTTGCAGAACAGCACTTGTAAAAATGAGATGATTGGGCTGAGTTGCTAGCAGAAGTGAAGGGAGATTAATTGTAACTTAAGTGCTTTGCTTTCACATATATATCTGACTTTTATTTATATAAACACTATGATATTCTTCTACCCACAGGAAAAATTCCGATTTAAACATAATTCGAATGAATGATAAATACATTTATGATATAACCTACCACCCACTTAAATAATTCAGACAAAATTAACCCCACTTATGAAGCTGCTCTTAACATCTCAGCTTGCAACGTTCCCAAATTGAGGGCAATCTGACTAACACAAAACAGAACAGAACACTCACCTCGATTCCGAATATCCATGACTGGTCAAGTAAAGAGTGTTCTTTTGAAATTGGATCTCAAGGAACTTCTCAAGGTAATGGGGCAGGCTGAAGAAGCCAGGGAAGAAACTTTTAAGTTACATTAAAGTTGCCCTGTTCGGTCCCGAGGAAACCGGATACTCCTACTCCAGAAGAAGAAAAATGTCCCCAAACTTCATCTTCAACCCCGTTCCACGCCGACCGCCCCCACCGCCAGAAAAAAAAATCTTAAGCACAAAACCAAACTGGAACAGTAAAAATAAAAGGTTGTATAGCGACACCGGTACCTGATGTGGCTTCCAATGTCCAAGTTTAGTGAACATCAAATGAAATTAAATCTGCCTGAACTGTATGTGCTGGCAAGATCTTTGTCACAAAAGTCTACGGTACAATCCACAGCTTTGTTTGGACACAGGTGCTCGGTTGGGAGGTACTAACTTTAAATTGGATCGTCTCCTTACCCTTCCATCAACAACGCCTACAATTTCAACCATATGATGTTTTAAAAAAAAACTATTGTGCCGGTCGTAAAAATGGAAGCGAGATACGGCTGCATTTATTCTTTCGCGTCTCCCTGCTCCTCCACCCCGGTGCTGTGTTCATTTTCAAAGTTTTAAATTAGGAATGTAATGAGACTACATGCCATATGCCAGGTGTCTGGTAACTGGCAGGTGGCAGCGGTATTGGGTATCAGCAGTTGAAACTGCAAAGATACCAGATACAATTTAAACTACTCGGGAATATACTGTCTCTGCAGGGTACAGTCATATCATAACTTGGTTCAGGTTACTGTACACTCAAGCACCATATCGCTGCACTCCGCTCCCTCGTGACAATCGGCTCACTAAGACCCAGGCATAAAGCAAGCACGTAGTGAGTTATAAACCTGTTAATGGGGCTGTTGCAGTAGACAAAAAGGGAAGCAAATTGATTCAATTAGCACTTCATGATTCAGAGAGGATTTCTGAAGTTCGAGGTGGCACCTGGGATATTCAAAACTGTGAGGGTATAATTAGCCATTCCATCTCACCGAACACAGCACTTGTAGGTCGACAGAAATGCAGCACTTGATTTAATTTCTTTTAAAACAGGGAATGACAAATACTCCCAACCACCCCCCCACCCCCCCAACGATCTTTCTATTCCTCCCCTCAACCCCATACTGTCAAGTTTCAAGTTAGCTCCATTTCATTTGATATTCTAACCAGCTTCCAATGCATGCACATCCTTTGAACTCTAGTAAAAAAATATTGTACTGCCTGGATTTACAAGCAGCACCACTTTAGAAGCCTCACTAGAATAAAACGCTAACCTTACCCAACCATTTCTGCTCCACAGACTGCGTTAGGTCGTACAGATTTAATTGACATATCTACCATAGCAGTTAATAAAGCCAGTTATTCAATACAAGGATAATAAAAGGCTGGCAGCACGTTACGAGACAGTAATTCAGCCGAGCGGTTTAGACAGAGTCATAAACTGTGAGTACAGTTC
This sequence comes from Pristiophorus japonicus, assembly GCF_044704955.1. Lineage (NCBI taxonomy): Eukaryota > Metazoa > Chordata > Chondrichthyes > Pristiophoridae > Pristiophorus > Pristiophorus japonicus. The sequence goes on along the minus strand of NC_091977.1, from coordinate 233,995,947 downwards.
AGTTTATAATGATCCAAACAAGTGCACGATCAAATTACTGCCTTAAACTCACTGCCATTCATTATATATACATAAAAAAATGCGATAACCGTCATTTTGTAGCTCTTTGGTTGTTATGTGGAGAGTGCCTCAAGAGCAGTTAGAAGTGATGTTGGTGAGAGGGTTATGAATGTGCGGCTTGAATGTGTGCCACAGGGATCAGTGCTGGGACCACAACTGTTTACAATATAGACAGATGACCTAGAAGAGGGGACAGAGTGTAGTGCAACAAAATTTGCAGATGACACTAAGATTAGTGGGAAAGCGGGTTGTGTAGAGGACACAGAGAGGCTGCAAAGAGATTTAGATAGGTTAAGCGAATGGGCTAAGGTTTGGCAGATGGAATACAATGTCGGAAAGTGTGAGGTCATCCACCTTGGGGAAAAAAAAACAGTAAAAGAGAATATTATTTGAATGGGGAGAAATTACAACATGCTGTGGTGCAGAGGGACCTGGGGGTCCTTGTGCATGAATCCCAAAAGGTTAGTTTGCAGGTGCAGCAGGTAATCAGGAAGGCAAATGGAATGTTGGCCTTCATTGCGAGAGGGATGGAGTACAAAAGCAGGGAGGTCTTGTTGCAACTGTATACGGTATTGGTAAGGCCGCACCTGGAGTACTGCGTGCAGTTTTGGTCACCTTACTCAAGGAAGGATATACTAGCTTTGGAAGGGGTACAGAGACGATTCACTAGGCTGATTCCAGAAATGAGGGGTTTACCTTATGATGATAGATTGAGTAGACTGGGTCTTTACTCCTTGGAGTTCAGAAGGATGAGGGGTGATCTTATAGAAACATTTAAAATCATGAAAGGGATAGACAAGATAGAGGCAGAGAGGTTGTTTCCATTGGTAGGGGAGACTAGAACTAGGGGGCACAGCCTCAAAATACGGAGGAGCCAATTTAAAACCGAGTTGAGAAAGAATTTCTTCTCCCAGAGGGTTGTGAATCTGTGGAATTCTCTGCCCAAGGAAGCAGTTGAGGCTAGCTCATTGAATGTTTTCAAGCCAAAGATAGATAGACTTTTAATCAATAAGGGAATTAAGGGTTACGGGGAGAGGGCGGGTAAGTGGAGCCGAGTCCACGACCAGATCAGCCATGATCTTATTGAATGGCGGAGCAGGCTCGAGGGGCTAGATGGCCTACTGCTGTTCCTAATTCTTATGTTCTTATAATCCTACAGTAATATTAGTCCGTTGTCAGTGGTGCCTACTGGAAGACATGTTCCAACTTGTGTCATAGAATCACAGAAAGGCCATGGGTGAAATTTCCCCTTAAATCCCCTCTAAACATCCTACCAATTACTTTAAATCTGTGCCCCCTGGTTGTTGATCCCTCTGCTAAGGGAAATAGGTCCATCCTATCCACTCTATCCAGGCCCCTTATAATTTTATACACCTCAATAAGATCTCCCCTCAGCCTCCTCTGTCCCAAAGCAAACAAATTGAGTTACAATATGCAGATGACACTTGCGTTTGTGCACACTCGGGGCCGAACTCCAAACCTTCACTGAAGTGTACGAGAGTCTGGGCCTTAAATTAAACATCAGTAAGACAAAGGTTCTCTACCAAACTGCCCCCGCCACACAGTACTGCTCCACGATTATCCAGATCCATGACAAGACCTTGGACAATGTGAACCACTTTCCATACCTTGGGAGCCTACCATCAGCAAGGATGAAGTCCAACACTGCCTTCAGTGTGCCTGTGCAGCCTTCGGCCACCTGAGGAAAAGTGTTCGAAGACCAGGATCTCAAACCCGGCACCAAGCTCATGGTCTACAGAGCAGTAGTGATACCCGCCCTCCGACATGCTTCAGAGACATGGATGATGTACAGTAGACACCTCAAAGCATTGGAGAAGTACCACCAATGCTGCATCCGCAAAATCATTGGCAGGATAGGCGCACCAACGTAACCGTTCAGACTAACATCCCGAGCATTGAGACATTAACCACGCTCGATCAGCTCCAATGGACGGGCCACATTGTCCGCATGCCCGACACTGGACTCCTGAAACAAGCGCTCTACTCCAAGCTACGTCATGGCAGGCGAGTCCCAGGAGGGCAGAGAAAATGCTTCAAGAACACCCTCAAATCTTCCATGAAAAAAATAGAACATCCCCACCGACTCTTGGGAATCCCTGGCTCAAGACTGCTCAAAGCAGAGAAGCATCCGAGAAAGTGGCGAAAACCTTGAGTCTCTTTGCTGGGAGCACGTGGAAGCCAAGTACAAACCAGCAGAAGGAGCGTACGATGAATCAAGCATTCCACCCACCCATCCCTCCAAACACCGTCTGCCCCACCTGCAACAGAGACTGTAGATCCCATATTGGTCTCATCAGTCACCTTAGAACTTAGTGTGGAAGCAAGTCATCCTCGATTCCAGGGGACTGCTTAAGAGGAAGAAGACAACTGGAAGACATATATTAAGTCCAGAGGACAAGTGACTTTTTATTTCAGAAGCTATCTCTGCTTTGGACTGAAGCGAATAGTACTAGCTAGTTCACATTATCACTATCACAAATCAGAATTTTCAGTCTGGGAAGTAAAGAACATTCCATCAATGTCCTGTTGTCACTGTAGAAAAGCATATTAATTTTAACATTCATTTTTACCTGGAATCTGGAAAATGTTCCCTCTCCATTAGATTGTTGGCTGCCTTACTTTGCCAAGCTATCGATCATTACCTGTGTCTCTCGGCAACAAATCACACCTGATAATTTAATCCTTTTAGAGCTTTGAAAATAAGGCTTTAGTACAGTTGCTGAGAAGGATACACTGAAGAATGAATTGGTCATACCCTGCATCTTTTCCTTACTGATAATGACTTTCAACAATTGATGCCATGTATTTCGTCTGGAAACTGATTTATTATTGGGCTACTTTGGTGGACCAGTTGGAAAATGGCTCATGGTGTGTATTGAGCCATACAGATCTGGAAAGTCTCAGGTTTGAATCCATGGTAAGCTGAGTTAGCTGTTACAAGGGCAACAAGTCAGCAGGTATTTGCCTCATTGCCACTGAGCTAGGAATAGGAATGGGGGGCCCCTCCTCCCTACCTCTGTAACCTCTTCCAGCCCTACAACCCTCAGATCTTGGCGCTTCTACAATTTTGGCCTCTTGAGCATCCCCACTTGTCATCGCTCCACCATTGCCGCCGTGCCTTCAGCTGTCTAGGCCCCAAGCTCTGGAATTCCCTGCGTAAACCTCTCTACCTCTTTTTCCTGTCTTAAGACGCGCCTTAAAACCTCTCTCTTTGACCAAGCACCTGTCCTAATATCTCCTTTTGTGACTGTCAAATTTTGTTTGATAACGCTCCTGTGAAGGGCCTTGGAACATATTACTATGAGAAAGGTGCTATAAAATGCAAGTTCCTGTAAACAATAAAGAGTCAATCTTAAAATAACTTACAAACTATTTCCACTGCCTGAGCACTTGTATGACACTGGCCAACTGCTCTTGATTTTAGGAAAGCATAGCTCCATACATTAAACA